>NW_020837987.1:12230141-12730722 GCF_003676395.1 Aethalodelphis obliquidens | reverse complement strand
CCCCCCCCCCCCCCCCCCCCCCAGCGCGGCCGTTAGTCAAACCCCCCCAAGGATGATGTCATCGCCTCATTCTGGAGGCTGAGTAATCCTCGACTCCGCCCCCCCACCCCCCCAGGTACCAGGGTAGGGGCAGGCCGCACCTGGATTCAACCAGGGTCTGGAGCTGGGGGCTCCGCTGCCTGGGTCTCCCGGGGGTGGGGACTGAGGAATCTGAGCCTCTCTGGAGTGGCCTGGGCACTCACATCAGGACCCCTTGAGGCTGGAGGCTCCCAGTCCTGGATCCCTGGTGGCCAACTAAAGGCACTGGGAGACTGGATCTACCAGATCTAGGGTCTTGGGCATCCCAGGGCCCCAGGACGGGGAATGGGCCCCCTGCACCACGGCGAGGGGCTGGGTCACCTCGCCAGGTGTCTGGATGGGGGGGTCTGAGACACTGGGGGCTTAGACTCCTGGGTCCTTGGCATGTGTGTGGGCAGGGGGAGGGGTGTAGGTTGAGTACCAGGGAGGAGAGGGGATGGCTGTGGGCTCAGATGCCTGCTTCCTGGGAGATCAACAAGCTAGACCCCGGGGGAAATGACTCGGAGGGGAGGGGGGCTGGCAGTCTACACCTTGGGGCTGGGCAGATGGTCCTCCGGATGAACTGGACACCTGAGGGTCTGGTACCTGGTGTATGTGTGGGGTCTTCCGGTATCAATATGGTGAGGGACCAGGATGCCCAGGGGCTCTGAGGCATATTATGCTTTGGGGCCCAAAGGCTTGAGCCCCTGTTTCCTGTGGGGGTGGAGTGCCTAGTTCTAACTTTCCCAGAATCAGACCTGCTTGGGTGCCCTTCTGGGGGCATCCGCAACCCTTCTTTCCAGGGACTGGGAAACCAGCATTCCCCTTGGGGGAGGTGGTTCATATCTCTGTTGTCACAGGACAGGGCACCCTGAGTCCTTTGGGGAGGGGGGAACCCCTATTTTTATGGGCTCAGGACGCCTGAGTCCTTTTCTGGTGGGGGATCCTCAGCCCCTGTTTTTAAAAGTCACGGTGCCTGAATCCTGTTTGGGGCGCGTAGTGGGGGGCGTGTTGTGCGGACAACCAGCCCCTGTCTTCACGAGGTCAGGATGCCCAGGACTCCTTCTGGGAGGGGAACACTTGCTCTCTGTTTTCACAAGGCCATCTCTAGCGTACCTTGCTGGGGAGGGATGGGAGGCGCAGCCTCTCTTTCCAGCCCACCCCAAGTGCCCATCCTCGCCCCAGAGTGCGAGTATGGGGCGGGGGAGGAGGGCGGCGGGGGAGGGAGGACAGTGCCCAGTCCGGGCCTCACCCCAGCCGGCCGCAGGCTTGCAGGCAGTGAGCCTGGCAGCTCCCCGGGGCCCGGCTCCCCGCCCCCCGCGCCGAGGGCTCCCCCAGATCCGGGCGGGCGGGCGGGCGCTGCGGCGGCCAATGAGCGCGCTCGCCGTCTCCGGGAGCCGGGCCGGCTCTGCCCGCCTGGCATTGGGCACGCGGTGGGCAGCGGCGGGCGGGGCCTGGGGGGTCCTCGCGCCTGGTTGGGCCAGGCTTGTTGCTGGGTAACGGGGCGGCGAGTTTCCCCTGGCAACGGCGGCGGGTACCGCTCACTGGCTGGCCGGGAAGGAGGGGGGGCGCGGGCGCAGGCAGGCCCCGCAGACCCCAGCAACAGCGCGCGGCCCCCGCCCCGCCAGGGAGCGGTAACCTTCACACGCGCTGGCCGCTCGGACCCCGCGGACACCGGCGCCCCCGCCCAGCCCCCACCAGGCTCCCGTCCAGCCTCCGGGCCTGGGAGGCCGGCTGCACTGAGGGGACCCAGGAGGCCCCCTCCCCACCGCGGAAAGCCAGGACTCAGAGCCTGCAGTGAAAAGTTAAGTCCTTCCCAACTCCCTCTCCCGTGCTGAGAAATCTACTTCCCCGGAACGGCATTCAAGATGTTAGGGAAGGTTATGGGTCTGCAGTGAACTAGCTGGGACATTTATTTTCTTTAAGCGGGACTTCACACGGAGCCAGCTGCTGCCGGGCACTCTTCTACGTGCGTTACAAATAGGAACTCATTTAATCTTCACGTTTCATTTGGGGGTCCTACGGTGATCCCCTTTGTACACGTGTGGAAACTGAGGCTCAGAGAGAGGAAGCTACTTCCTCGCGTTCATCATTTGAACGCAGGCAGCCTGGCTCCGAAGTCTGGAGGCTCTATCTCTTCACTGTGTTGAATGTCCCTTTGAGAGGCATTAATTCAAAATGAGAAACTGTGCCGGCCTGGAGAAACACCTTAGTGGCTGGCCTGCGGGCGCGGTTTGAAACCCCTGCCCCAAGCCCCCCACACTGGTAGTAGTAATGATGGGTAACATGTATTAAGGACCCACGGAGGCCCCAGTGGTTTCTTTTATTTATTTATTTATTTATTTATTTATTTATTTATTTATTTATTTATTTTTGCAGTACACGGGCCTCTCACTGTTGTGGCCTCTCCCGTTGCGGAGCACAGGCTCCCGACGCGCAGGCTCAGCGGCCATGGCTCACGGGCCTAGCCGCTCCGCGGCATATGGGATCTTCCCGGACCGGGGCACGAACCCGTGTCCCCTGCATCGGCAGGCGGACTCTCAACAACTGCGCCACCAGGGAAGCCCGATTTTTACTGACCTTCTTACTCTGCACAATCCTATGAGGTAGGGACCTGTGCTGTCCCAACTCACAGGTGAGGAAATTGAGGCACAGAGACGTGACAACTTGCCCAATGTCACACAGCCAGAAGGTGGCCGAGCTGGGGATTCTAGGTCAGGCCCTCAAGTTCCCAGAGCTCCGGCTCTTGGGTGAGTTTTTGTGTAGGCTTTGGGGGGGTTGAGCCACAGTTATGGAGACCCTAACGGATTTCTTTTAGCCAATGGTTCTCAACCTGGGTTGATTTTGCCTCCCCCAGGGCACATCTAGCAGTGTTTGGAGACATTTTGGATTGTCACAGAGGGAGGGGGTGCTACTGGCATCTAGTGGATAGAGGTCAGAGTGACTAATGAACATCCTACAAAGCACAAGACAACAAGGAATCATCCGGCCTCAAATGTCAGTAGAGAACAGATTAAGAAACTGCTCTAGGGACTTCCCTGGCGGTCCAGTGGTTAGGACTTCGCGCTTCCTCTGCAGGGGGCCCGGGTTCAATCCCTGGTCAGGGAACTAAGATCCTGCATGCCAGCAGCCCCAAACAACAACAAAACAACAACAAAAACAGAAACAACCAGAAAAACAACCTCCACTCTCTGCCAAGCCTGACTGCCGACCTGAGCCAAGCCATCCCTCCATCCCTGATCCCTCTCACTTTCTCTCCATCTGGTCTCTCCCTCTCTCTTTCTGACTCCCTCCATTCCCCTCATCTGACTCCTTCTCTGTTTGTACCTTTATTCGCCTCTGTTTCTAATCCTCTATCAGAGGCATTGCTGCCTGCTCAGGTCTTCAGAGCCTCTCGGCCCCTCTCCAGGGGAGCAGGGACCAGAGGCAGGGCTGGAGGCCCAGAATGCTCCTCCAGGAACTTAGAGGAGGGAGTCCCTTGGTCCCTCAGGAGACCTGCTGGTGTAGGTGTGGAGGGGAATTTAGTCTGGAAGACAGAGGCTGGGGCTTCTCCTTCCTTGGGCCCCTAGGGTAGGGGGTCTCAAAAAGGCAGCCCTTCAGCCAGTCACAATATAGTTTTTAATTTTGACTTTGTATGTCTCTAGGAGAAACACACTTTCTCTCCTTAGCCACAGTCCCCACCATGCCCTGTTGTCTTACACTGGACTCACTTCTCTCATTTATTTCATATTGGCTCTTGAGTTTGAGATCCCTGGTCTGGGGGTAAGAGGATGCCAGAATTTGGAACAGAATCTGGACTACATAGTGGGGAGGATCTTGACTGGTGCCAATGCTTATGGCCTGGTAGATTCTTGGCCCTCTCCTCTCCCACTCCTACCCACCAAGCCAGATTCCTTCACACTCATTTTCTTCTCAGAAGAACATTCCAGCACATCTGGCCTCCTGGTGTCCAGTCCTAGACTAGGCAGCTTTAGGGCGCTGATCAGTGAGTAAGGGGAGTAAGGGGTACAGGCTGGTCTGCGAGCCTCTCTCCCAACGTGATCACTGCCAGGCACAGAGCAAACACTGACAATAATTAGTTATACTAGTGATAGTAGCCAACATTTATTAGGCACTTATACGTGTAAGACACTGTATTCAGTGACTTCCATGAATGATCTCATTTAATAAACGTCTAAAGCAGCATCCCTCAAGCACCGTTAACTTCAACCTACAGTCAGCAATACATCCATTTTCTTTGCGGCTCGGTATGTATCCACTATACATAAAATTTTCAGGAAACAATATTTCCTCTGACTTCATAATTTTTTTTAATTATATTCTGTTTTGTTTTTTTTTTAAGTCTGGTCAAGAGCTGCTAAAGTTGCAGGTAAAAGGGACTGACTATAAAAAGGCACAAGGGAAGTTTTGGGGGTGATAGAAACGGTCCAAATCTCAATTGTGGTGGTGTACAGTAGCGTACATTTGTCCCAACTCACCAAACTATACACCTAAAAAGAATGAATTTTATGGCATATGAATATATCTCAATAAACTTCAATAAAACAGAATAAGATCCACACAAGTGATTTCACAGTCCATGGTTTGCTCGTGTGGGTCATGACCCACAGTTTGAAAAACACTGGACGGGGAATTCCCCAGTGGTCCAGTGGTTAGGGCTCTGCACTTTCACTGCCGAGGACTCAGGTTCAATCTCTTAGTTACAGAACTAAGATCCTACAAGCTGGGCAGTGCAGCCAAAAAATTAAAATAAATATTTTAAAAGATTTAAAAAAAACACTGGAGGAAAGGAAGGAAGGGGAAATGAATGAATGAGGGAAGGAAAGGGAAGGAGAGAGGGAGGCTGAATTAGTCCTCAATATTCAAAGTAGGGAGATTACCCTTGAGATCTGCGTTTTCTGCTCTTGAGAAGTCGAAGGGTCTGGCCTTGGAGGGAACCAAATTTGAGAACCTGGATATGCCCACCTTTGCTGGGGTCTGGCACCCCTTCTCGGCTAGCCCAGAGCTGGGCACTCAGAGGACACTTGCCCTGTGATGACACAGTTTGGTTTGCGGTGTGACATAGAGGAAATGGAAGGTGCAGGGGAGACAGAACCCAGAGTCTTTGTGGGGGAGCAGGACACCACCTAGTGACCACATCAGAGTGGGGGAAGGAGTGACAATGGGAAACTGAGAAAGGAAAGGGAACTGAAAGGCAGAAAACCCGAGTGAGAGTCACTGCAGGGACTGCCCGGGCATGTCCCGTGCCAGGTGCCCGGGGCTTTCTCATAGCCCTGGTTCCCCCACCAGACTCGTGGCGAGTGTGGTCAGATGTGCACGCTTCTGGAGTGTCCCATCAGTGGGCCAGTTAGCAGGAACCTGTCACAGGTGTGACTTTGTGACTGTCTGTTGATGGGGGGAATTTATGTCTGACTTGATCTGTGTCTGTGACGGTCAATTTCTGACAATTTTAATGTGTCAGTTGTGAGCTGGGGTGGGTGTGTTTGTGTGTGTCTCTGTAGGAGTTTCATCGAGATCAAGCTGTGTGTCCAGGTGTCCCTGTGACAGGTGTTGTGTGTGTATGTGTGTGTGTTCAGCTGAGCCTATCAGGAAGTTTCTATTTCCTGAGAAGCTCTCAGACTGTGTGTGTGTTGTGGGTACCTGCTCAGTGGGCATGCTTGTGAACCTGATAGGTTTGTGGGTCTAGGTGTGCTCAGCATTGTGGGTGTTTGTGCAACTGTGTGTGTCCCTGACATTGTAGTATGTGCGTCCCAGTGACCCTGTTAGCAAGTCAGATTATGTATTTGTGTCTGGATGTGTGAGTGCTCCGTCAGTGTGTGCGTTTGTGCGTCCACGCCTCTGTCCAGGGTGTGTGCATTTGTGTGTCTGCAAGTCGGCTTGTCCCCGAGGCCCTGTCAGCACGTGACTTTGTGTACCCTGGAGCGCCAGACGGTCAGTCTCCGTACACGTCTCTGGGTGTGTGTGTCTGTGGGTCCCAGTCAGTGTGTCAGTGTGTGTGTCCGGCTGTCCCGCTGTCTGAGCGGCCGATCAGCGCGCCTCCGCGCCCCGGGCCAGGCCCTGCCCCGCCCCCGGTTGCAGGGAAACCCCCCGCGCCGAGGTTGGGGGCGCGGCGCGCGCCAGCAAGTCCCGACTTGTCCGCGGCTGGCGGGCGGGGCAGTGGCGTCACGCGGGGGCGGGGCGTGGGATCCGCCAGGCGGGGGCGGGGCGGGGCGGGGCTGCCGCCGAGCGGGCCCGGGATCTGCCGGGCGGCCTGAGACGCGGCGCGAGCCACATGCGAGCGGGTGCCTGGTGGCGGCGGCGGCGGCAGCGAAACCAGCAGCGGCGGCGGCCAGGACGCGGACGCGCCTGCGGCCCGAGGAGAAGCCGAGGCAGCAACAGCAACGGCAACAGCGGCAGCCACTGCAGTTAGAGCAGCAGCAGCAGCAGCAGCAGCAGCAGCAGCAGCCACAGCAGCAGCCGCAGCGAGCGGCGCTCGGCGGGCGCGCCCTCCTGAAGGAAGCCGCCCGCCCCCCATCACCGTCCCCTCCGGCGTGTTCATGCCCCCGGGGTGAGTGTGCGCGCCCCAAGTCCCAGCCAGCGGCGATTGGCCAGGCCGGGTGGGCTCCCTGGAGGAGGTGGCGGGAGTGCACTCGGAGAGCAGTGGGGGGGACGCTGAGTCCCTACACCGTGCCTCCCTCTCTCCCTGCCCTCCCCACCCCCCATGAGGCTGGTGTCGCTGGGCGGGAGGCACTGAGGGTCCGAGAGCGCAGGTGCCTCAGCGGTCTGACGGGTTTGTTTACAAACAATGGGGTGCGGGCTCGGCAGCGTCCCCTGGCGGCCAGTGCGGCTCCGGGGAAGTGAGTCGACCCCGACTGCCCCGGCCCCTGCAGTCCGGGGGGGGCGGGGGGTGGGGGGGGAACGGCGTGGAGGGGCGGCCACACCCCGGGCGCGCGCGCCCGCCGGGGGCGGCGACAGGGGGCGGCTCGCGGGCCGTGAAGTCTGCGGCTCCTGCGGGCGGGGGCTGCGCCCCAGCAACAGCCTGTTATTGGCCCCGCGCTCGCCTGGCGGGCGGGGCGGGCGCACGTGGCGGCGGCGGGGTGGGGGGGGGCTGTGACAGCGCAGGGGGGCGTCTGGGCCCGCCGTGGGAGCGCGCGTGTGCGGGGTTGTGGATCTGCAGGTGTCTCGCCTGGGTGTGTGCGTGTGTCTGGCTCCGAGTTTGTGCTGGGGTCTGCAGGGAGTGCTTGTGTCAGTCCCGGGGAATGGTGGGGCTGTGGCCCGTCGTGGTGTGCGCGCCGTCCGCATGCGTGTTTGTGTGGGGTTCTGTCTGCGTACGCCGCGCCTGAAGGCGGGTGCTCTGTTTATGTGTGGTGTACCTGTGTTGTGTCCTCTGTGAGAGTTGTCTGTGTGTGCTGTTTGGGGGTGATTCTGTGGGTCTGTATTGCCTGCCTGTGTTATAGTGTGTGGTTGTAGTGTGTTGATGTGTTGCTTGAGTGAGCTGTTTGTGTGTTTACATGTGTGTCTTGCCCGATGTGCTGTGTTTGTGTGTGCTTGTGTATCTTGCCTGTGTGTACTGTCTGTGACTGTCTGTGACTATCTCCAGGGCATGTGGCTCAGCTAAGCGTTTGTGATGGTGTGCCTGCCCAGTGCCGATGTCTGTTTTCTCTCCAGGTGTCTGTGTGAGTTCTGCGTGGTGTGTGTGTCTGTGTGTGTGTGTGTGTGCTGGGGGTTGTCTGGTCTGTGTTTGCCTTGTGTGTCTGGCATCGGCGTCTAGGAATTGAGGAGCTGGGCTCTGTGGGGTCTGAGCAGAGCAGTCAGTGGATGTTGCTGGCAGCCTCTTGTATGAGGCTGTGTCTGAGCCCGTGTGTGTGTGCGTGTGTGTGTGTGTGTGTGTGTGTGTTGGGTCTGAGGGGCTTGTCTCTGATCGGCTGGCTGGCTCATGTGTGTCATGTGGGCTGCGTGTGTGTAGTGTTTATGTCAGTCACGTGAGACCAGTGTTTTCTGTGGGTGCTTTAGGTGTGCGCGCTGCCAGGGCAGTGTAGGATTAGAGTTAGCTGTAGTGTGTGTGTGTGTGCGCGTGTGTGCGTGCATGCACGCGTGCATTTGCGTGTGTGTCCGGGGCTGACAGTTGGTGATGGTGTTTGGAGGTTGGGGGAGGAGGGAGGGTTGGTGTCTGCTGTTCTGCTGTTGCGTCTCTGTGTTGTTGCCGGCATGTGGTGATGCATCTGGGTCTGATGACATGTGTCTGTGTGTGCCAGCTTTACATGTGTCCTGGGGTCTGAGAGTTGGTGACAAGTGGGTGTGTTTCGGTTGTGTCGGTCCATGTGTGTGTCCATGGAGGTCTGTTTTGTGTTGATATGTGTGTGAGTACTGAGGTGTGTGGGTCTTATCTATTGCGCGTGTGTTGTCGGGAGGGGCATGTGTGTTTGAGAAGTGTGGCAGTGCCTATTTGGTGTGTGTTTCTGTCTGTGCTTGTGAGGGCTGCATAGTGTGTATGTGTGTGTCTGTGGGCCTATTAACAGTGGCTCAGCGGGTGAGATCCTGACAGTTTGTATATGTGTGTGTATGGGGTGGAGGGGATGGGTTGTGCCAGCCACTCTGCATTGTGGGGATAGTTCTTCCTGTGGCCTGTGTGTATGTGTGTGTCCACGTTTTGGTCAGTGTTTGTATGTGTCTGTCCTGGGACATCTCAATGTTTCTGTGCAAATGGGAGACGAGGTGGGAGGTCTGGCTGGCCAGTCCTGCGTGAGCCTTTGTGTGTGTGTTGTGTACCCTCCACACACACCCCTTTGGGTCCTGTGTGAGTCCCCATGTGTGTTGCGAGGCATCACAGTGCCTGGCTGCCCTCCCTGTGTGCCCATCACTGTGTTCCGGAAGTTAATCCCACCAGCCCAGGCCCTGTGTGAGTCCCACGTTGGGTGAGTTTGTGTTGCGGGGCTGTCAGCCCTCATACACACACACACACCTGACAGACCCACAAGTCTGGGTCCTGCCTGAGCCCTTGTCCTTGCTGTGACAGCCATCCTGTGCCTCCTTGTCCCTCATGTGTGCCCATCACCATGTGCACGGGAGGCTATTCCGGCCAGCCCAGGCCTCGGGTCAGCCCGGAGGGATGTGTCTTGAGGGGCCATCACACGCACCTACAGTCCCCTCCGACTGGGCCCTGCGTGTGTTGTGGGCACCAGCCCTGGGCTGCCTGGCCTGCCATGTGTACAGGAGTGGGGTGCCCTGTGTACCCCGGGTGGGATGGGTCCCTGCACTTCCCGGCTGACCGCATCCCTCTGCCCTGTCCTGCAGGCCCCAGGGAGCGCCATGGCCCGAGCACGCCAGGAGGGCAGCTCCCCCGAGCCCGTAGAGGGCCTGGCCCGCGACGGCCCGCGTCCCTTCCCCCTCAGCCGCCTGGTGCCCTCGGCCGTATCCTGCGGCCTCTGCGAACCCGGCCTGCCTGCTGCCCCCGCCGCCCCCGCCCTGCTGCCCGCCGCCTACCTCTGCGCCCCCACCGCCCCGCCCGCCGTCACCGCCGCCCTGGGGGCCCCCCGCTGGCCTGGGGGTCCTCGCAGCCGGCCCCGAGGCCCGCGCCCCGACGGTGAGTGCCCGCCCCGCACCAGGGATGCTGGGAGCAGGGAAAGAGAGACACGGAGGAACCGGAGAAGTGGGAGCGAGTGGGGGGAGGTGGCGAGCCGGCCGGGCCACGGGGAGGGTGTGGCCAGTGTGGTCTTTGTGTTGCAAGAAGCAGGAAGACTGAGTGGGAGGCAGGGGGTGGGGGGAAGCCGAATGGGAAGTCCCTCCTGGAATCTGACTGCAGTCCCCGAGTTGCAGCCCACGGCCTTTTCCGGGCCTCGGGCAACAGCTGTTTCCAAGCCCCCTTCTCCCGGTCTGGGTCCCCTGAAGCCCCCTGAGGACTGTAGTTGGAGAGAGTGGGCAGAGATGACTGTCACTTCTGGACATTGGGGAGGGGTCGAGGGTGGCCTTTTGCCTTTTATCTGCATCTCTTTGGCCAGGGCCCGCCCTCTCTGCAGTCCGGCCGGAGGAAGGAGAGGGGGAGGGGCAATTGTATGGGGAAAGGGTGGGAGACGGGTCTTGGGGAGGGAAGGGTTAAAGGTCCCCTGCCTGATGGGCTGTTAACTCCGTGGTGCCCGGCTAGCCCCATCCCAGCCGGCACACTCGGTGGCAATGGAAAGATTGTCCCGGTTTCCCTCCCCACCCCATCCCCGGACCCCAGAGAGATCAGGAGAGAGAAAACTTCCCCGGCTCTGCTCCTTGGCAGCAGCGGCAAGAGGAGACCCGATTTCTAGACCAGAGTCACAGGTGTGGAAACTGAGGCCCTGATTTTAGGTCTCAGGGATCCCTCGTGCCAGGACCTGGCGTGACAGAAGGGAGGAAGAGACGTCAGGGGAGCTCAGAATGTGCGTGTGGGGAGGAGGCAGGAAGGCATCTCCCGCATCCCAGCCCCCAGGCCCCTGCTCAGAGGCAGCCACAGTCTGGCCGCCTGGTTTCCAGGCCTCGGCCACATCCGGGGGTGTGGCTTCACTGTGGTTGGACACTAGAGGGCAGGAGACCTGAGGCTTGTGACTGGGTGTAGTCAGTCACCGTAGCCCTGTGTGACCTTGGGCCACTTCTTAGGGTGAGCCTCAGTTTCCCCATCTGTTGAGTGGAGCAGTCAAAATTTGGCACCGTTTTGGAAGTATTTAGGTAGGATAAGAGGAAGCACTTCCAAACTAACACGGGTAGTGAGGTGGTGGCTGGCTAGACAGGTGACCCCAGGAAGGCCTCCCCAGGACTTCTTTTTTGCCTGGGGAGTAGGAGCTGAGAAATCTGGCTCTTAAAGGGGAAAACAGAATCTCTAAAATGAGGTGGGGTGCAGGAGAGAAATCAGGCGGCTGGAAAAGGGAGAAGTAGGCCCTGGATAACGGGTCCCTCCGGGACACCTCAGGGCCTAGAGGGGTGGTGGGTGTGACCACGGCCCCCGGCTTTTCCCAGGTCCACAACCCTCACTCTCGCCCGCGGAGCAGCACCTGGAATCGCCAGTGCCCAGCGCCCCGGGGGCCCTGGCGGGCGGCCCCACCCAAGCGGCCCCGGGAGTCCGGGGGGAGGAGGAGCAGTGGGCCCGAGAGATCGGGGCCCAGCTGCGGCGGATGGCGGACGATCTCAACGCGCTGTACGAACGGCGGGTGAGTGCTGGGGGAGGGGTAGACGGCAGGTGGGACTTCCCGCCGGGGAGGGGGCTGCGGCGGCCCAGCCAGATGTGCGGCAGCTGCCGCCCTGCGCGGCGGGGTCGCGCTGGGGACAGGCAGGTGGGAGGGGCGGCGTGTCCGCGGAGCCGCCGTAGGGCTAAGGCCCGCGCCGCCGCTGTCACAGCCCGGGGGAGGGCCGGGGCCGGCGTATCCCCGAGCCCTGCAGCGCGCCCGGGGTCCGCGGCCGCGGGGACTGAGGGCGGCGCTCGGCTGAGCGGCTCATATATCCCGGGCTATTTATAGCCGGTGAGTCAGCAGCGGCGGCGCGGCCGCGCCCGCCCCTCCCGCCCGCCCGCGCGGCTGCGGCGCGCCACCCCGCTTCCCGGGCGGGCCGGGGGCGGGCCCGGAGGAGGCCCGCCCCGCCGGAAGCCCCGCCCCGCTTGAGGCTCCGCCCCCAAGGCCCACAGCCAGACCTCTCATTAAAACAAAATATTTGAAGCCTGCAGCAGTGAGCAGAGAATAACAAACACCAGGGCGCCCACCACCCAGATCTGTCCAACCTGAACATTACACCCACACTGCTTGCTTATTCAAAGAAAAAACAAAAACCGGATGTTGTGAAGCTCCTTGTTTCCCTCCCTGACCCTCTTCCCCTCACCCCTTCCAAAGGAAACCTCTCAAACCTCTCAAATTGGCCTGTCCATTCCTCTGCAGGTGTTGATTCTTCTACTACATATTTACCAGGCCACAAACAATGCTTAGGATTGTGGCGCGTTTCAGACTTAATATACATGATACAGTATGTGTTCCTCTCCAAACTCTCTGCTTCTCAGTGTTAGGCTCGAGATTCATCCATATGGGCAAAGGAGCTTTAAATTCATTCATTTTCATGGCCATGTAGCATTTTATTGGATCGACATGTAGTATCCTTGTTCATTTTCTCATTGGTGAGAAATGTCTCAAAAATTTATTTATTTATTTATTTATTTTTGTTGGTTGATTTGGGCTTTTTTTTTGGCTCTTCCAAAAAATACACATCTCCAGGTGCACGCATGTGTCTCCAGAGCAGATACCTGTCTGGTCTGCCGGCCCTCAACCTTAGTAAATGATAGCCTGCTCACCAAGGTGACTGTGCCAGGTGGCACTCCACAGCAGTGTAAGAGCGGCAGGCTTTTAAATTTCTGCCAATCTGATGTGTCCCCTTGGCCACCTTCTCCTGGCTGCAAAGTTTAGTGGGGAGTGATAAGGAGGCAGGCTGGTACCAGGCAGCCCACCCCCAGGCACCCCATTAGGATCATTAGGATGGTTTATTTTTTTTTTTTGCGGTACACGGGCCTCTCACTGTTGTGGCCTCTCCCGTTGTGGAGCACAGGCTCCGGACCCACAGGCTCAGCGGCCATGGCTCACGGGCCCAGCCACTCCGCGGCATGTGGGATCTTCCCAGACCAGGGCACGAACCCGTGTCCCCTGCATTGGCAGGCGGACTTTCAACCACTGCACCACCAGGGAAGCCCTATCTGACCTTGTTCACATCTGTAAAATGGGTTTCTCCTTCCCACCTTGTGGGGATGAGATTAGGTGGGCCCTGCTAATTAGCACCGGATTTAGCCCTGCATTCAGTACAGGGAGTGGAGAGTACTATAGGTATTCATAAGTTTTTTAGTATTGTTAATTTTTATTGGTGGGAGGCCTTTTCTTGTATCTAGCTTCCTTCGTTTCTAACACTGTGGAACTGAGATGGTCCTAGAGGCTACCCCCAGCCTCCATCCTGCCACTGAGGAAAGGGCAGGGGGTTAGCTTTACCTCGACATGCTTCCGTGCAGCTTCAGCGCAGATGGTGAACCATTCCCAGTTCTTCCACAGATTGTTCTAGAATTGCTGAGACTGTGGGCTCCCTGCCTCCTCCTGTGTGGCTCACCAGCCTTTTATGGGAGCGCAGATGGGCTGCAATCCAGCCCCACCCCTCAGCCCCGTGTGACTTTGGTTGGGTAACTTTCTCATCTGGAGACCAGGGACTAGGAGACCACAGCTAATACGTGCAGGCCCTGTGCTGAGGACATTGTCTGCATCCCTTCCGTCCTAGTCTCATGTTCCAGAGGACCTTGGCCCAAGGTAGGCAGAGAAATGTATCTGGACCCGATGAACAATAATAATAGCACCGACCTCAGAGGGTTGGTTGAGGGCGTAGCTCACTCTTAGAACCGTGCCCTGTTCCTCGCTGCCCTTCGACCCGACCACCTACGCGCGCCCATCTCAGGGCCACTCTAACTTGGTCTTCGCTCTCTTTCCCTAGAGACAAGAGGAGCAGCAGCGACACCGCCCCTCCCCCTGGAGGGTCCTGTACAATCTCATCATGGGACTCCTGCCCTTACCCAGGGGCCGCGGAGCCCCCGAGATGGAGCCCAATTAGGTGCCTGCACCCGCCCGGTGGACGTCGGGGACGTGGGGGGCAGGACCCTCCCACCTCCTGACGCCCTGGCCAGTGCGGGGGACTTTTTCTGCACCATGTAGCATACTGGACTACCAGCCCTGCCTGTCCCAGGGGCGGGCCAGGGCAGCCACTCCGGACCCAGCCCCGGCCTAGCCTGCGGGGCACTGACGGAGATGTGGACTCCTGGGTCCCTGGCTGAGGAGCCAGGGGAGAGAGGGCTGACGGACTCAGCGTCTGAAGGCGGCGGTGACCGAGGCGGTGGGGACTGAGCCGCCCGCCTCTGCCGCCCATCACCATCTCAGGAAAGGCTGCTGGTGCTGGCTGCCCGTTCCAGCTGCAGGGGTGACACTGGTGTGGGGGGGTGTCTCTCTCTCTCTCTCTCCCAGTGTTCCTTCACTTTGGGCCTGGCCTCAGGCCCCTGGTGCTTCCCCCCCTCCTCCCGGGGAGGGGGCCCGTGAAGAGCAAATGAGCCAAACGTGACCACTAGCCTCCTGGAGCCAGAGAGTGGGGTGTGTCTGACGGCCGCCCCAGCCCAGCGCCCAGCCATCTTCCCTGAGCCAGCCGGCGGGTGGTGGGCATGCCTGCCTCACCTTCATCTGGGGGTGGCCAGGAGGGGCCCAGACTGTGAATCCTGTGCTCTGCCCGAGACCACCCCCCGCCCCCCCATCAATCCCATTGCATAGGTTTAGAAGAGAGCACGTGTGACCACTGGCATTCATTTGGGGGGTGGGATATTTTGGCGGAAACCGCCCCAGCCTTAGTCCCCAGGGCGAAGCGCTGGGGGGAAACGGGGAGTCAGGGAGGGGGGGAATCTCAGAAGAGGGAGGAGTCTGGGAGCGGGGAGGGATGGCCCAGCCTGTAAAATACTGTATATGCGCTGCTGTAGATACCGGAATGAATTTTCTGTACATGTTTGGTTAATTTTTTTTGTACATGATTTTTGTATGTTTCCTTTTCAATAAAATCAGATTGGAACAGTGGCTACTCTTCCTGCTCTCCTTCCCTGCAGAGGGGCGCGTGCAGAATCTGTGAGCCCTGTCTTGGAGGAGGTGGGGGGCAGTGCACACATCACCCTGAGGTGTCTGTCCTTGTGTTTAAAGGACGGCTCCGGGGGACTTCCCTGGTGGCGCAGGGGTTAAGAATCCGCCTGCCAATGCAAAGGATGCGGGTTCGAGCCCTGGTCCAGGAAGATCCCACATGCCGCGGAGCTACTAAGCCCGTGCACCACAACTACTGAGCCCGAATGCCACAATTACTGAAGCCCGCACGCCTAGAGCCCGTGCTCCGCAACAAGAGAAGCCACCGCAACGAGAAGCCCGCGCACCGCAACGAAGAGTAGCCCCCGCTCGCCGCAACTAGAGAAAGCCCGCACAGCAACGAAGCCCCAATGCAGCCAAAAATAAATAAATAAAATTAAAAAAAAAAAAAAAAGGACAGCCCCTGTGCCACTGTGTGCAACCAACCTTCATGCACCTTTCCTCAGCTCCCACTAAAAGCTAAGCCCCTGAGGACAGGACCTTTTTGGGTGTTTCCTCCTCACTTTATCCCCACTGGATAAAGTATGTCAGGGGGGGCTCGATATTTACGGAATAAATGAATGACCTATAACTTACTCAGAAGTCCCACTGGGAGGAGTCCTGGGGAACTGTCAGTCATGAGACGGACCTGGTCCCTGCCCTCAGGGACACAGAGGTGACATCTGGGATCAAGGTGAAACTTCACCCATGTAGCCACCCTAGCATACTCTTAACCGTAAGGCCTAGCATTAAAAACCTGTGTTGAATTAATACAAGAAGGGGAGGGAATTCCCTGGTGGTCCAGGGGTTAGGACTTAGTGCTTTCACTGTCAAGGGCCCAGGTTCAACCCCTGGTGGGGGAACTAAAATCCTACAAGCCACGTAGCGTGGCCAAAAAATTAAAAAACCGAACAAGAAGGGGAGCTTCTACCATGATCTTCGAGAAAACAGGGCAACCAGCCAAATGCTTCCCCTGTGTTGTCTTCCATACAGGACTGCCCCAGAAACGGGTTCAGACCCAGCTCTGCCCCTTCTCCTGGCTGTCCTCACTGGTAAAGGGGCAGTTCAGAGGCAATGGCCCTTCTAAAAGGCCAGGCCGAGGGAAACGGGAACCATCATTTTGGACAGGAATTTGGCAAAACTCTGAGGATGCACACACCTATGGCAGCAAGTGCCTTCCCAGTGTCTCCCTTATAAGTGAATGTGCACAGGTGTCCAAGAGTTGGCAATGCGCAAAGCCACCCCCTAAGTACCAACAGCAGTTGGAAGGGTAAATCAAGTCTGCTGTTGTACAACAGAACAATAGACAGCAGTGAACTGGAATGAACTAGAACTTTATCCCTATGAATAAACAACAAATAATGGCGAGCAAGCAGCAAAATGATTGGTGGGTACTGGGTGCATACCCTGTGATATTATTACGTATTTTCGTCATGCTTACATACTTGTGCATGGGGCCCAAGGCCCTGAGGTGAGGTGGGCGGTGGTGTGCCCACCCAACCATCTGGCAGGGAAGCTCTACTTGGTCCTCACTGCTCCCCTGGCAGAGGACGCGTCCTCCTCCTGCGACCAACGGCCTCCCCTGTCCAGGAACAGTTTGCTGAACTAATTTTTTTTTTTCTTTTGGCCGTGCCACACAGTCTGTGAGATCCTGATTCCCGGACCAGGGATTAAACCCAGGCCCCCTGAAGTGGAAGCCCCGAGTCCTAACTACTGAACCGCCAGGGAATTCCTGTCGCTGAACCATTGCTCTGGTTGGATTAGGTCTCGATTTTATTGTTTTCTCTTCGTCAGATTTTTTTTTTTTTTTTTTTTTTTTTGCGGTACGCGGGCCTCTCACTGTCGTGGCCTCTCCCGTTGTGGAGCACAGACTCCAGAAGCGCAGGCTCAGTGGCCATGGCTCAGGGGCCCAGCTGCTCTGCGGCATGTGGGATCCTCCCGGACCGGGGCACGAACCCGTGTCCCCTGCATCGGCAGGCGGACTCTCAACCACTGCGCCACCAGGGAAGCCCTTCATCAGACTTTTGTTTCTGCTTCCTCTCTCCTGCCTTCTCTTGGATTATTTGAATACTTTTTAAGAATTCTTTTAAATGTATCTTTTGGTGTTTCAGCATTTTTTTAGGACTGCTCTAGGGATTACAAACTCATCCTTAACCTATCTGCTACGTGTCTATTGTACCACGTCACTTACAATACAGAAGCTCTGCCACTGCACGTCCCTGCTGACCCTCTACTCCTCCATGAAATGATGGATTTCATGCAGTAGTTGTCATACGGATCACATCTGCACACCTTAACTTCCACAAGACATGTATTAACTTTTGCTTTATTTATTTATGTATTTATTTTTGGCTGCTCTGTGCATGTGGGATCTTCCCAGACCAGGGCTCGAGCCCGTGTCCCCTGCATTGGCAGGCAGATTCTTAACCACTGTGCCACAAGGGAAGCCCTGTATTTTCTTTTTAATAGAACCATTTTTAAGGACTGAAAGTGGGGAATTCCACCCCATCATCCAGGTTGGAGGGAAAGAAGCAGAGACGCAGGGATAATCAAGGCCAATAGAAGGCCACATTTTGTTAGCAAAGTCCAAAGGGCTCCCAGAAAAACAAAGGAGGGATCAGTTGTTCAGAGGGAAGGGAAACCCCTGAAGTCATCTGTGTGGCCTTCGCTCTTGGAACCCAGGTGCCGAGTGGTTCTGCAATGTAGCAGAGTCAAGGCTCAGAGGACCTGGCAATGAAGCCCTCAGCTAGTACGCTGCCACCTGCAAACCGTGCAGCCTCCAGCAAGGTAATCCCAAACTTGACTGACAAGGCTTCTAAGACACAGTGAGAAAAAGCAAAATGCAGAAAAATCGTTATTTTGTGAATCTGCGTAATAGCAGCTAACACTGAGCGATTTCTACTCAAAGAATATATTCAGGGCTTCGCTGGTGGCGCAGTGGTTGAGAGTCCGCCTGCCGATGCAGGGGACGCGGGTTCGTGCCCCGGTCCGGGAAGATCCCACATGCCGCGGAGCGGCTGGGCCCGTGAGCCATGGCCGCTGGGCCTGCGCGTCCGGAGCCTGTGCTCCGCAACGGGAGAGGCCACAACAGTGAGAGGCCCGCATACCACAAGAAAAAAAAAAAAAAAAGAATATATTCAGTCATTTAATCCCAACATATCAGAGGAATGTTCTACTATTACCATCTTACAGATGGGGCGACTGAGGTACAAAAACGTCACTTGCCCAAGGTCATGTGGCTAGGTGGTAGAGTCCAGGTTTGAACCTGACAGTCTGGGAGGATTCACTCTCAGTGGCTGCCAGGGTGCCCTCTGGGAGGTAAATATGAAAAGGGATACAGCTAACATCTACAAAAAGCATCTCAC
The DNA here is from genome assembly GCF_003676395.1 of Aethalodelphis obliquidens. Taxonomy (NCBI): domain Eukaryota; kingdom Metazoa; phylum Chordata; class Mammalia; order Artiodactyla; family Delphinidae; genus Aethalodelphis; species Aethalodelphis obliquidens. The sequence continues at coordinate 12,712,703 of NW_020837987.1, read as the reverse complement.
ATTTCTCTCCAAAATCAAGTTTAGCTGTTAAGTCAGCTGCTCCTGCTATGTGGCCAACACTGAGCTGACAGGCATGGGAAGAGGAATCTTTTGCCTCTTAGACTTGTACAAATATTGCTTGAATGTTTATTACTAGAAGCTTAAAAACAAAAGCCACTCCCTTCTGGACTCAGCTGAAGGCTGAGCACCTGGGCCTGACTGATGGTTTTCAGGGGTGACTCCTAGGTCTCAGGACCTTGGGAAGGAAAAGCCAGTGTTTTCTTGTCTTCACCAAGATCACAAGAAGCTGAGCCACTAAATGAATGTTTACTAGGTGTCCTGTACAGAAGCCTTCCCCGTCTGCCCACATTCCGCCCCTGACTTGTTGGGTGAGGCTCTTTCTTCGCCTGCAATATGGGCACGACAGTATCTGCCCTCATGGAGTTTCTGTGAGGATTCAAACCATTTAGCTAAAGTACAAGTATTCTGAAAGGTATCAGGCAAGCAGTGTGAGCATGTTAGCTATTATTATTATAAAACTCTTTTGCTTGCCAACTACAACCTAAACTTCCGTTTCCCCACCTGTAAAGGGGCAAAGAGGTGATCCCTCAAAAGATATACATTTATATTACCAATAAAAAAGCAAGAAACTGACAAAAAGGGTCTGCACTGCAAAGGGAAATCATGGAACGTGGGGCTGAGATGGGACCAAGAGCTTTTTTTTTCGTTTTGAGTAGCACCTGTTCACTAGAACGTTCTGTCTGAAACTTCAACCATTGAGCACCTAACGAAGTTTGGCTACTACACATACCAGAGACAAGAGAAGTGGGGTACAGAGTAGAGAAGGCTGGCAGCCCCAAAGAGAACTCATTTCCTTTCATTTGCTAACTCCAGCACCCCCAAAATATTTGCTACCATCTCAGCTCAGATCCCCTTTCTCAGGTGGGCTACATTATCTCCTGAGGTGCTAGAAACCACAGGATAATCACTGTGGACTTCCTGGAGACTTAGGGAAATCTGTTCTTATAACACCAACATGTAATATGGGAAAATATGAAATTTGGAGCAAAGAGAATAAAGACATTTCCTGCCCAGGGCTGGCAGCTTCCAGCATCACCCCCCAGATTCCCAAGGGGTCCTTTCGGGATCACTCAATCTCTGCCATTACAGGTACAGGGGTGGAAAAGTTTGGAAAGCTTCAGAGAAGAGTCAACAATTTTGTTTTTAATCCATGCAGACCCACCTGCTCCCCCTTGTGACCAAGGCCCCACATTGCAAAGTAAAGGGTGTAATCAGCTCAAATTTTCTAAGACCCTGCAAGACTCATGCAAGGAAGGATTCCCTGACTCAACACTCATAGGGCCCAGAAAGGGGCAGCTCCAAAAATGCAGCCCTAACTTCACCTAGGGTGGGAGCAGAGGTGACCAGGCGGGCTGGGGGAATTGAGTTCTTCCTCTCAAGAGGAGATCAGTTTTTTTTTCACTGCAACAGGGCTGAAATAGGAAAGGAGCTGATTTATTCATTCAAACCAGCCAGAGGATTTCCATCGTGGAAAAGCCAAGTGAGGGTAAGGAGACTTGGAACACGCTGCTGAGTCAAGACAAACCTGGCGCTCCAACGACTGCTCTGACCCGTCCAGCTGTGCGACTTGGGGCATTTTATTTAATGTCACTTAACCGTTATGAGACCATCGCTCACTTTTTTTTAAATTAAATTTATATTATTTACTTTTGGCTGCGTTGGGTCCTCGCTGCTGCGCGCGGGCTTTCTCCAGTCGCAGTGAGCGGGGGCTACTCTTTGCCGCGGTGCGTGGGCTTCTCATTGTGGTGGCTTCTCTTCTTGCGGAGCACGGGCTCTAGAGTGCAGGGGCTTCGCTAGTTGCAGCACGTGGGCTCAGTAGTTGCGGCGCGTGGACTCAGTAGTTGTGGCACACAGGCTTAGTTGCTCCGAAGCACATGGAATCTTAGCGGACCAGGGCTCGAACCCCTATCCCCTGCATTGGCAGGCAGATTCTTAACTATCACTCAGTTTTACTCCTTTTCCACTATTATTACAAGTGCTATCCCTGAGAACAGCCACTACTTAACTGAATTATTCAACAGACAATAAGAATCAGAAGCTTCTGCATGCTAGAATAACTCTTGCTGCATTGCCCAGGAATAGTGACGGAGGGGAGGATCTTTGTGTCATGTTAAAGCATCCAGGGACATTTCTTCAGGTTTAGGCAATTGATAGGATCGCTCCCTGTCAGAGGAAGAAGTTTGTAATGTGGAAGAAAAACAAGCAAATCCTAAAGCAAATAACTTTATTTCAATCATTCCTTTTTAAAGAACCAAGGAAATATAGAAAATATAAAAAAAACATGAACAGCTGCAATTCAGGGGGGTAAATGAAGGGCCGATACAGCCCTTAACATGCGACAGCCTCCAGAGCGAGGGTCAGCACGGTGTCGGAGTGGGGCTCCGTGGGAAGGGCAGGCTCCTCTGTCCCAGCTCACGGCCAAGGAGTCAGAATCCCCAGGGGGTGGGACCAGGGAATCTGCCTTTTTAAAACGAGCTTTCCCGCTAATATTCCATTTGCAAGGTCTCACCCTCATACCCAAGAGGACTTGGTGATATTTCCTCTCGTCCAAAATCCAGGCTGGAACTCAACTAATCCTCAACTAAAACTCAAGAATAGCACACCAGATGCCACCTGTTGTTTTTCAGAGTCTCAAACTTTGGAGGAAATACATTCCGCCTGCCACGTTTTTTCCTCTCTAAGGGCACCTGTCTGCATTTGGAACTGTGGTTCCACTAGTGTTTCATCAGTCCTAGGCCTTACTCCCCACCTGAAGTCATGCTCCTCTCTGTGTGACATCAGGCGGGGACTAAGGCCAAGAAGATGGCAAGAGGCTTCTAAGCAACAAGGCGTGCTGGTTCCTGGCCGGGGGGACTGGTGACGCCACGACGAGGAGTCAGAGGGGGCTGTCCGGTGCTGGCCGCGCAGGCCTGGGACGGGAACGGCGACAGCCAGGACCTACGCCCCTTGCTTAGCAGCCACTGGTGCTTAGAAGCAGCACATCTGTATGACCTCACTGCTCACAGGAAATGGTTTGTATTGGTTCGATGACTTCACTTTTCCCTCGCCTGGAGAGGGCCTTCACGGGGGAAGGGGACAGGGGTCACATGTGGGCATGCCGCAGGGCAGCATCACCAGGGCTGCCAAGTCTTGGGTTCACTTGGGGCCAAGGCACTCCACAATCCCGTTCCCCTTCATGCCATCAAAGAAGAAGAAGTTGTTGTGAGGAGGGTCCCTTTGAGACAGGGCCTGGGGAGCAAAACAAGAAGAGGGTTCAGCTCAAGTGCTTTAAAAGGGATAAAATGGAGAAAAGAGAATAAACCCCCAAACTGAAATCTTCTAAAAGCAACATGGGCAGTGGTTCGCAAGAGACGTTGATTTTGCTCCCCAGGGGCTATCTGGTTATGTTGGGAAACATTTCTGATTGTAATTGTCATGTCCCTTTGCTCTGTCCCTTACCAGCTGTGTGTCCTTGAGCAGATCATTTAGCCTCTCTGACCTTTACTTTCCCCATGTAAAATGAAAATAACAAATGTTTTATCCTAGGGATTAAAAAAGATGCTGTACCTCAAATATCTAAAACAATGCCTAACATGGAGAAGCACCACTTGGCTAACGGCAGTAATAATTATTTATGACTATTCAACTGAGAAAGGCACTGATTCATTCCAACACGTCTGAGGCTGCAGCCTCCGTCACCTAGGGGGACACTCACTGATGCAGAAGTGGTGCTTCCACGAGAAGGCAGTGCTGCCTGCCCTCCACAGGACAGGACAGGGCTGGGGTCCAGAGGGCCTGGGACATGCCAGTCAGCCATGAAAATGATGATTATCTCGTGGGGTTAACAGAAGTTCACAGCACTGTTAGAGATGCAGTTAAGAGTCCCTGAAATTACATGCTGAATCATGCATGTACCTGTGTGTACTGGGAAAGGTCCATAGGCGATAGTGGACATTTTCAACACAAGAAGGGTTACTGTTTAATGAGGAAGACATCACCTACGCAGATTGCTAGGCGGGTTTCAAGGTTTCCGGGAGCACCATGCTGTCGTCCCTAAGGCAGGACCTCCTTTACAAGGTCGGGAGTGTGCTCTAAACATCCCGAACCTCTCCTCCTTGGACTGAGTGCCAATCCCAATCCACTTTCTCATCTGTAAAATGGAAACAATTATACCTATTCCAAGTGGTTATTCCGGAAATAACCATTCTTCTGAGGACAATGTATTGAGCATCTACTCTGTGTCAGGTATTGTGCTAGATATTAAGGATTCTGAAGTCCCTCCCTGCCTGGGGCTTGGATCAGAGGTTTGCTTCTCTGGGCTGGCATATGAAATGGCAAATAAATGGCCCCTGCCTGCTAGGGCCCCTGGTGAGTAGGAAATGCGATCAAGCTTGTAACGTGTCGGGAATGTAGTAAATTCTCAATAACTGGGAGCTGCTATGACTAACGGGGGCCAGAGGTCCTTTCCCAATAGCTGAGGCCCCAAGCACTCAGCCAGGGGGAAGGGCCCAAGAGCCCACAGGTGGATCTTAGGCCCGAGAACCCGAGTTCCAGGAGGTGCTACAAGGCGTTTCCACGTGGAGCCTGATAAGGCGGCTGCTGTCACTCTCACCTCTAGCACTCTAGGTGGGGAGACCGACCGCGGACAGTGGGGAGAGAAAAGAAGGATGATTAAACCCAACGAAGCGGGACGTGACAGAGGACATGGATAGAACATGTGGTGTCTGGAATGATGCAAGGAAGGAGGGAAACAAAGATGATTCCAAGGGAACAGACTTATACATTTGCCCCCCCATCTTCCGATGTTTGCTTTTTACGGGTGGTCAGATGGTCCTACCAGGGAAAAGGGGGAGGTCCACGGCCCTCAGATTGCAGGCCTTTACCACCAGCTGGCCGAAGCTGAAACGGTGTTAAGTAAGGGGGAGTGGTGGGGACAAGACAGCAGGGCATGGGGTGAACATGGGGCAAAAGGTAAAGTGCTTCCCAAGCAAGACGGGGGTAGGAGAAGATTCCAAACACACCCAGCAACCAAGAATGCAGAGTACTCTGGCTATCTGGGATAAACAGAAACAAGATGCTGGGCAACAGCTGTCCCCTGCAGGCAGGAAGGAGGGGGCTGCACTAGAGGTTAGGACTGGGATGCAGAGAAGCCCCTGCACACAGTGGGGTCAGGGCCACCTGCCTGACCCACATCTCCATCCCACATGAAAAACTCAGGGAGCAGCTTCTCAATGGGAGGTATGGAGGTGAGGCTAAGGGTGCAAGGATGGTGGCCCCGGGTCCACACAGAGCCCTGCCGGACGGGAGGGCCTTTAGGGAGGGCACCTGAGGCCTGATGGCAGAGCACAGGCTCAGAAACCAGATGGCAGGGGCTCGAGTCCTGGCTCTGCCGCTTCTCTGCACCTCAGTGCCTTCTTCATACAGGAGGGATCACCAGCTCCTACCTCTTGGGTTGTTGTAAGGATCCAATGAGTCTATCCATGTAGGGAACATGGTCTCTGTGCAGTAGGTACGTATGAGCTTTCAATGAATATCTACTATTGTTGTCGTCACTGTAGGCTACAAAAAGTATATTATGTTCCCATTCCCCCCCTTATTCTTCACTGTACTCTTTCCTGCCAAGACTCTCTATAGGCAGCCTCAGAATCCTTCTCAACACAGTCCTCTGGGCAGCCAACTTCTCAGACTGGGGACACAGCTGAACTTTTTTATCAGTCTGGGTTAAGCAGAAGGCATGAGCGGGAAAGCAGGCACAGCATCCCATGCTTCTCCTCTTCTCCACTGTACCTCCTCGGTGCTCACCCCTACTGCCTATGACTTAGAAAGTTAGATTTAGGGAAACAACTGATCCACAGAGAAGGATCAGGAAAGAAGAGAGAAAAAAAAGGCCTTGAGAGGATGGTGAGACCATCAAATTGAGTCAAATGTTTCCAGAGCAGGACAAAGTAGTGACAGCTGGTCTCCAAATCGTCCTCCTAAGCTCAAACCTGACATGCAAATGGACGTGGAGAATTATTTGACCAGGCACGACTCTGCTCCATGAAAGAAAAGGACACCCCATCACTGCAAGTCCACTAAAGCAGTTAAGAACCTGCAAAAGGCAAATTCAATATCTTTGGGCAAAGATCAAAAGTCCCCAAAGAAAGTAAAATACATTTGGGGGTATGCTATAGTTCTGGCAACTCGAACGTTCCAGAAGAGACTCAAAAGGCTGTGCTAGTTACTTGGTTACCCCATGACACTACATGAAATGCTTCCCTTCTGAGAGGGACAACGACACCTGCCTAATGTGGGCACAGGTCACACTGGATAGAGCCTTGTGGGGCTCCTGGCACACTGCACAGGCTCCACTGGTACTGATCTGCCCCTGCTCTATACACGCCTACGGTGTGTGCAGTAACAAGAGGGTGCTGTGACGCCATGGCCATGTGTGGAGGGAAACCGTGAGGCAGAGGTGGAGAAGCACGGGTCGTGGAATCCCTTCTCTGGGCCTCGGTGTCACCCCTTAAATGGGGGTCAGGACAGTGCCCATTTCATAGAGCTGCAAGGGCAGAATACCTGACAAATATCATAAGTGCCAGATGACTGGCTGGTATAGTCAGGGGACGGTGGGCAGCACCTCACGGGCTCTTTGTCCAGCTCTGAGTAGGCAGGCACTCAAAGATCAGTTGCCGCAGGCCCACCTAGATGGGCTGGAGAGAAGAGGACGGGGTGGAAAAAGGAAGGAAGGAAGAGAATGGGGAGGGCAGGAGACAGGGTGAGTGGAGTCAGAGAAACCAGGCAGCTCTCTAAGACAGTCCTGGGTTCTCTCTGTTGGCACATCCAAGGTCATGGTGCGGAGGGTCAGCGATTTTCTATGCCACAGTGACTTTTTACCTTCACAATTTCCTGGGCCAGGATCCCTCCAACCACTGCACACACTGGGGCCATCTCAGAGAAGCAGTACCTAAAAGAGAAGACAAATGAAATGGCGCACTGAGACAGGGAGGCTGGTAAGGACATCTGGAAAAGGTCAGTAGTAGGTTCACCTGAATGAAAACATCTCCTACCGGGAGGAGTCAATTCAGACAGCAATGCGAATGCTGGCAACTAGGCGTGAAAATTAAATCTGATCCAGGTTAGTAGGTGGCTGGGAATGACCTCTGAACCTTGGCAGGCAAGAATTGTTTCACAACTTTTTTTTTTCTTTTTTAAAGTTAAAGGAAAGGCTATATCTGTGCGTCCTAAAAATAAAGCCCTACAAATATCAGATGTTTCAGTGCCCTGGTCACATTCTCGCAATTCTCTCCTGACCCACATGGGCAGTGGGTTCTATATGCTCTTCCCAGACAGATGTCAGGAGCAGGCCTGTGTTAACATGCAGGAGGCACAGGAAAGTTGGGGCCTGAGATTAAAGCACGGGAGCAGAAAAGAGCCTTCACTACCCACGTAGCTACCCACCCTTCTGGGCCAGGATGGGTATCCAGAGGAGAAATTTTAGCTAATATTGTCACCTGCCCCAATTACCCATCCTGGACAGCCGAACGCCTTCTCCCCCCACCTCCCCAGAGGAAGCATGCCTCGCCAGTTCCCATCCCTGAACACAAAGGGGTTTTTTAAATGAGCAAATTGAGGTGCAGGCAAGTTAAGAGGAAAGCTTCCCTACGGAACCCTACCACGAGGAGGCCACCTCCCGTCTTCTTGGTTTGGTACACACCCTTCCAGACATTTTTAAAAGGGCACATATCTAAACATATATAATTTAAAACCCAAGTCATAGCAGCTGTTACTCATTGTGCCCTGTAACCTACGGATGGATATTTAAGCGGTTCAACATTGTGACCATACATCTTGGCAGTGGTGTCCAAACAATTCCTTATGGCAAATTCCAAAATACAGAATTGTTGAGTCCTGACACATTGTGCCAAAATGCCCTCCAGAAAGGCTATACCCATTCAGCTCACATCAACTGTGCTTGGGGATGCCCATCTCCTCACGCCCTGGCCGGGCCCAGCACTCCCATCTGTCCATCCACAGAGGCAGCTCTTCCTCCCGCGTACCAAGGTCCACTGCAGAACTATAAAATACACAGAGAACTATGCCAACGCGAAACTAGTCACCATAATTCTACTACTCAAAGACAGTCAAATGTGGGAATATCTTTCCTTTAAAAAAAAGCTCACAGGGCTTCCCTGGTGGCGCAGTGGTTGAGAGTCTGCCTGCTGATGCAGGGGACATGGGTTCGTGCCCCGGTCCGGGAAGATCCCACATGCCGCAGAGCGGCTGGGCCTGTGGGCCGTGGCCGCTGGGCCTGCGCGTCCGGAGCCTGTGCTCCGCAACGGGAGAGGCCACAGCAGTGAGAGGCCCACGTACCGAAAAAAGAAAAGAAAAAAAAAATTCACCTACATTCTATGTGATCGTACTATACAAATTTAACATTCTGCTTTTTTAAAATCATCTTAACAAAATGCTAGCAAACCAAACCAGCAACATATAGACACATGATCACTTCAACAGACACAGAAAAAGCATGAGACAAAATCCAGCACCTCTTCAAGATAAAAACACTCAACAAACTGGGAAGAGAAGGAAATTTCTTTAAACTGATAAAGGGCGTCTACGAAAAATCCACAGCTAACATCTTACTTAATGGCAAAAGACTGAAAGATCAGGAACAAAACAAGGATGTCTGCTATCACCACTTCTATTCAACATTGTGCTGGAGATTCTAGCCAGGGCATTTAAGGAAGGAAGGAAAAAGAAATAAGGGGCATCCAGACTGGAAAGAAGTAATATATATATTCATAGATGACATGATCTGGTATACAGAAAGTTCTAAGGAAACCACAGAAAAATTATTTGAACTATTAAATTCAGCAAGGCTGCAGAAGACAAGATTAACATACAAAAATCAATCTATTTCTATATATGAGCAATGAACATCCTTAAAATGAAATTAAGAATTTGATTTACAATAGCATCCAACAGAATAAAATATTTCAGAATAAATTTAACAATAAATGTGTAAAACTTATACTCTGAAGACTATAAAACATTGTTGAAAGAAATAAAAGACTTAAATAAATGGAAAGATATCCCCAGGTTCATGGATCAGAAGACTTAATATTGTTAAGATGGCAATACTCTCCAAATGTTACTGGGACAACTGGGTCTCTAAAGGCAAAAGAATTAATGTGGACCCCTACTTCACATCATGTACAAAGGTTAATTCAAAAATGGATCACAGACCTAAATGCAAAAGCTAAAACTGTAAAACTCTTCAGACGGGAACATACATGTAAAAATGGGGGGAAAAAAGATAAATTATATTTCATAAAAGTTAAACATTTCTACTTCAAAGGATACTATCAGGAAAGTGAACAGATAACCCACAGAATGGGAGAAAATTTTTACAAATCATGTATCTGACAAAAGGACTTGTATCCAGGGACGCCTTACAATTTAACAATAAAAAGATAACCCAATTTAAGAATGGGCAAATGATCTAAATAGACATTTCTCTAAAAACATACACAAACGGCCAGTAGGCACATGAAAAGATGCTCTACATCATTAGTCATTAGGGAAATGCAAATCAAAACCACAGTGAGATGCAACTTATTACCCACTAACACTGAAACAGACAGACAATAACACTTGTCGGCAAGGATGTGGAGAAACTGGAACCTGGATAAAGTGCTGGTGGGATAGTAAAGTGGTGTGCCCACTGTGAAAGAGAGTTCAAATTGTTAAACAGTTACCATATGAGCCATCAATTCCACCCTTTGGTATACATATCCAAGAGAAATGAAAACTTATGTTCACACAAAAACACATGAATGTTTATAGTGGCTTTACTCATAATTGCCAAAAACTGGGGACAACCTAAATGTCCTTCATCTGGTGCATCAACTGTGGTACATCCATACAATGGACTACTACTCGCAATAAGAAGAAATGAGCTATCGACTCGTACAACGTGGATGAATCTCAAAGGTATTAGGCTAAGGGAAAGAAGCCAGACTTGAAAAGAATACACATGCTGCATGATTCCATTTATACTACATTATTGAAAAAGGCAGAACTACAGGGATAGAGAACAGGTCAGTGGTTGCAGGTAGGGAAGGGACTGATTACTCCAAGGCAGCATGAGGGAATTTGGCGGTGTGTGTGTGTGTGTGTGTGTGTGTGTGTGTGTGTGTGTGTGTGTGTGTGACAAAACTTTTCTGTATCTTGTTTGTAGTGGTAGTTACACAACTCTGTGTCTTCATAAAATTTTATGGAACTTTAAAACAAATAACTCACAGAACTGCATAACAAAAAAGAATAAATTTGACTGTATGTAAATTTAAAAAATAAAACCAAAACACCATGAGGAAACAAGAACAAATTTCACTGTATAAGTCTAAATAATAAAAACTAAACAAGAAAAAAACAAGCATCATCTCAAGACATAATCAGACAAGTTCAGAATATGGGATATTCTACAATATAACTGGCCTGGACTCCTAAAAAAAAAAAAAAGGCGGTAAACTGTTCTAGATCAGGAGTTGGAAAACCTTCTTTGTAAAGAACCAGACATTAACATTCTGCTTTAAAGCCAAATAATTTTTTGGCTTTATAGGCCATATGGTCTCTGTTTAAACTCTTTGTAAAAACTCTACAAAAGCTGTCACAAATAATACACAAATGAGTAGGTGTGGAATAAAACTTTATTTACAAAAGCAGGTGGCAAGCCACAGTTTGCCAACTCCCAGATTAAAAGCAGCACAGAACCAAATGCAACAGATGAACTCTGATGCATTCTTAAGCATCATGTCATCATTCTGCCCCCTCCCCAAAATAAAAAAGCAAAATATTAACAACTGAATCTAACTGAGTGGTATATAGATGTTTACTACTGTTCACTATTCTTTCCGTTTTTCTGTATGCTTGACATTTTTCATATCATTTTAATCTGTGTACTTGCATTTGCTCTGTAATATTAACTCTCTAATGCCTTTCCAATTTCTCTTTCTTATAAATATGATAATGAATATCTTCGGTACATAAGTATTTGCTCACATTATTTCTTTCGGGTATATTCTCATTATCAAGGAGCAGAATTACTGGGCTAAAGAGGGAACACTTAAATGACTCTCGATACTTATTTCCAAACTGCCTCCTTAAAAGGTTGTACCTTTTCCCATCATGCTTACTAACAATGAATATGTTTTTTTAATCTACAAAGGATTTTTTTTGATTTTACATATTCTCTAATAGAAAATATAATAACAAATTCAGTGATTTTCTCTGGTTAATGGAATCATGAGTAATTTTCATTTTCCTCTTTTTAAATTGTTTTTTATAACTTTTATAAAATTTTTAAAGGTTACTTTCCATTCAGTTATTACAAAATATTAGCTATACATGGTGCAGCCCCCAAAAAATAAATAAATACTGGCTATATTCCCCGTGTTGTACAATACATCCTTGAGCCTGTCTCATACCCAACAGCCTGTGCCTCCATGCCTCCTCATTTTCATCTTTGAATTTATTCCACACTATCTGATTTTTCCATAATATATGTATATTATCTCTGAAACTTGAAAACCAGTAAGTTCACAAAAGGACAAATATTGTATAATTCCACTTATACAAGATACGTAGAACAATCAAATTCATAGAGAGAGACAGAAAGTAAAATAGAGGTTACCAGGGGCTGGGGCAGCACAATGGGAAGTTAGTATTTGACAGGGACAGAGTTTCAGTTTGGGATGATGAAAAAGTACTGGAGATGGATAATAGTGACAGGTGCACAACAATGTGAATGTACTTAATGCCACTGACCTGTCCATTTACGAGTGGTTAAAATGGCATAATTTATGTTGTATTTCACCACAATAAAAAAAATTTTTTAAAACAGTAAAAGTTATATTACACGTACAAATTATGAATGTTCATCATAAGTGTTTATAATAGTGAAAAACTATAAATAACTCACACACCCACCACCAATAAGGTAATGGCTAAATAAATAACCATATGGCAGACAGTGAAACATTACGCAGCACAAGTGAAGTTATGGATCTGTATTTGTGACACAAACAAGTCCATGATATGCTGGAAAAAGAAGGCTATCACATGAAAAGTACAATCTTGATATTTAAAAAGAGAAAAAACCTGAATAAATACACATACCGATGTCTGTGAGGCTAAACCCCCAAATGAAACCCCAAGTTAGCAGTGGCCACTTCTCACTGGGAGGACTAGGGATGATCCTTTTCTTCCCTTTTATATTTGCTGGCAATGGGCATCTGTTACTTTCATAATCAGAAAAGCAATAAAGCTCTCTGAAAAGAGAATAAATAACCTAACATGAAGGGACAGGACAAGCAGCTCACAGACAGATGAGGGAAATGGAGACTTGGGCACAGCTTTCCCTATTCAAGTAAGCACACCCTGCTCGGAGCTGGCAGTGGGCAATTTGTGAGGGGAGCTCAGCTGCCAGACGGCAGCTCATTTCCTCGCCGCGTCCCTATCCCATCTCCACCAGCCCCACCTCCACCAGCCACAGACGGACTTCGAGAGGCCGTCAACCACCTCTTACTTAAAAGACAATAGAGAGGGAGCGGCTGAGCACACGAGGCGTAGTCACGGGAAAGTGGTTTCTGCAAAGGGGTAGGGGGACACACTTTGGAGAGGAAACTAGTCGGCAGCTAGTCCGGCTGTTAGCAGTTAGGCTGTGGCTTTCTCCTTCTGGGAAGGGGGGCCTCTGCCACTGGCTGGCGATGCAGAGGCAGGCCGTTCATCACTCTAAACACCCAAATCAGTCACTCGGCAGCACGCTCAGGCCTGGCACGCGGCACTGGGTGTGCTCGGTGGCCCTGCGGCCTGGCTACGTCTACTGAATCTGGAGCCCTGCAGAGCCTGCCTGCCTCCTGCCATGAAGGGCAGAGCCAGGCACCACTTGCTCCTCCACTAAGAGAAGTGTGCCTGCTGTTAGCCCGAAACAGGCACCCCATCCCAGCCTGCAGTGTCATCAGCCCCGACCTCCCAGTGCTAATTTACAAAAGCACCTTGTAGACAGCTGCCTCTTTCTGGCTGAGGGCCCGGCAGGGGATTCAAAGCCCACTGCCGGTCTTAAATCGGCTGAGGTTTGCTAGTGTCTAAGTGAGGATCCCAGCCACGAGTGAAGAAGGAAAGGACTAGGGAACGAAGGGACTCCGATTCACTTTATTGCTGAAAAGGAGCCAAGGTACTGTGCTGTTACCAGCGATTAGCAGTGTGGTGAGATCTTGGTTGGCTACTTACTAAAACCTTGGACAAGTGACTATCTTTCTGAGTCTCAGTTTCTTCATTTAACTGAGAAGAAAATAATAATACACACTTTGAGGATTATTGCAACAATTAAACGTGGCCGTGTTGGTAAAGCACAGAAAGTCTTCAATACGTGGTGCTGTTGTTATTAGCTGTATAACCTCAGACTAGTCACTGAACTTCTCTGAGCTCTAAATTAACTTTTCTTCTCCTATAAAATGGGCTGTTGTCAAGAGAGAGCATGTACAGAAAGCAACTACCACAATGCCTGGTATTATAACAGCTGCTCAGTAAATTCTAGCCATCATTATTACTGCTACAAGCTGGAGCACAGCAAAGCAGTTTAGGGAGTCCCCCAAATACACCGAAAGAGAGTGAGAGTAATGAGATGACCCCAGAACTCCTTGGAAGGGGTTCCTGACCCAGTCTCCCTTTGGACCGATCCAATCAAATCCTAAACCTGACTGTGTATAAGAGCAAAAGACTGGTCGCCTAAGGTGAAAGCATCCCAGCACCTAAGGGTGAGGACACTGGGAACAGGGATGCCTTTGCTGCTGAGGGTATAAACTGATAGGTCATCAATGGAGGGCAATGGGGCAATATCTACCAAATGATAAACCCATTCTTCTGACCCCACCACTCCATTTATCGTGCAGTTATACCTGCACACATACAAGGTCACCTCGATTTTTCATATGCTGCTGTTATACCAACAGAAGGACAGAGGGCCACAGGAGGTGGCAGAATGTGACAAAGGAGGCTCTACTCAGGGCTTTCGGTCTTAATAAAGCATCTCCCCAAATTAAGGCGAATACTGAAAACAGACATTTATCAGTCCAGGCTAAACTGTGATAAGTACTGAGACCAACCTGACAAAGTCTTCAGGAAGCAGGTCAGGATTAACACCCAGGGAGTCAAGCACATCGTTTCGAATCTGGAGCAACAACTCAGAATCTTCCCCGAAGGTATCAGAATTAGGATCTCTTCCTTTATCTGTGCGGAACTTCAGGAGCACTGGGAAAGGAAGAAGACAGGTTAAAAAGCAAGTCTTTTCACAACCTACAGACTGGGAGAAAATATTTGCAAATAATGTGACCAAAAATGGCTTAATTTCTAAAATATACTAACAGCTCATACAACTCAACAACGAAAAAACAAACAACCCAATCGAAAAATGGGCAGAAGACCTAAATAGACATTTCTCCAGAGAAGACATACAGATGGACAACAGGCTCATGAACATCGCTAATTATTGGGGAAATGCAAATCAAAACTACAACGAGGTACCACCTCACACAGGTCAGAATGGCCATCATAAAGAAAATCTACAGGGCCTCCCTGGTGGCGCAGTGGTTGAGAGTCCGCCTGCCGATGCAGGGGACATGGGTTCGTGCCCCGGTCCAGGAAGATCCCACATGCCGCAGAGCGGCTGGGCCTGTGAGCCATGGCCGCTGAGCCTGCGCGTCCGGAGCCTGTGCTCCGCAACGGGAGAGGCCGCATCAGTGAGAGGCCCGCGTACCGAAAAAAAAAAAAAAAAAAAATCTACAAATAACAAATGCTGAAGAGGGTGTGGAGAAAAGGGAATCCTCCTACACTGTTGGTGGGAATGTAAACTGGTGCAGCCATTATGGAGAACAGTGTGAGGCTTCCTCAAAAAACTAAAAACAGGGCTTCCCTGGTGGTGCAGTGGTTGAGAGTCCGCCTGCCAATGCAGGGGACGCAGGTTCGTGTCCCGGTCCGGGAAGATCCCACATGCCGCGGATCGGCTGGGCCCGTGAGCCATGGCCGCTGAGCCTGCGCGTCCAGAGCCTGTGCTCCGCTACGGGAGAGGCCGCAACAGTGAGAGGCCCGCGTACCTCAAAAAAAACACTAAAAACAGAGTTGCCATATGATCCAGCAATCCCACTCCTAGGCATATATCCAGACAAAACTATAATTCAAAAAGATACACGCATCCCTACGTTCACAGCAGCACCATTCATGATAGCCAAGACACGGGAACAACCTAAATGTCCATCGACAGATGAATGGATAAAGAAGATGTGGTATATACAATGGAATACTACTCAGCCATAAAAAGAATGAAATACGTGGTGCAGTGGTTAAGAATCCACCTGCTGATGTGGGGGACACAGGTTCGAGACCTGGTCCCGGAAGATCCCACATGCTGCGGAGCAACTAAGTCTGTGTGCCACAACTACTGAGCCCACGCGCCACAACTACTGAAGCCCGTGCACCTAGAGCCCGTGCTCCACAACAGGAGAAGCCACCACAATGAGAAGCCCGTGTTCTGCAACCAAGAGTAGCCCCCGCTCGCCGAAACTAGAGAAAGCCTGCACACAGCAACGAAGACCCAATGCAGCCATAAATAAATAAATAAATTTATTTATTCTAAAAAAATGAAATAAAGCCATTTGCAGCAACATGGATGGACCTAGAGATTATCATACTGAGTTAAGTCAGAAAGAGAAAGACAAATACCATAAGATATCACTTATATGTGGAATCTAAAATATGACACAAATGAACTTATCTATGAAATAGAAACAGACTCACAGACATAGGGAACAGACTTGTGGTTGCCAAGGTGTTTGGGGGAGGGAAGGATTGGGAGTTTGGGATTAATAGATGCCAACTCTTATATACAGGATGGATAAACAACAAGGTCCTACTGTATAGCACAAGGGAACTATATTCAATACCCTGTGATAAACCATAATGGAAAAGAATATGAAAAAGAATGTCTATATATGTATAAATGAATCACTTTGCTGTACAGCAGAAATTGACTTTTTTTTTTTGCATCACATCTCTATTGGTGAATTCTCTTTTAAAGACTAGAACCATCTGCAAAAACAATATCAAGACAGCAACTAAACACAGACTAGTGGAAAGTATTAGAATTGAGGCTGACATAAATTAGCAATGATTATGGTACTATCATTTATTTAAAAATTTTTTTAACATCTTTATTGGAGTATAATTGCTTTACATTGTTGTGTTAGTTTCTGCTGTGTAACAAAGTGAATCAGCTATATGTATACATGTATCCCCATGTCCCCTCCCTCTCACCCTCCCTTTCCCACCCCTCTAGGTGGTCACAAAGCACCGAGCTGATCTCCCTGTGGGATACAGCCGCTTCCCACTAGCCATCTATTTTACATTTGGTAGTGTATATAAGTCAATGCTACTCTCTCACTTCGTCCCAGCTTACCCTTCCCCCTTCCCGTGTCCTCAAGTACATTCTCTACGTCTGTGTCTTTATTCCTGCCCTGCTCCTAGGTTCATCAGAACCATTTCTTTTTTTTTTAATTTCCATATATATGTAACACAACATTTTAAATCAACTATACTTCATTCAATAAAATAAATTTTTTAAAAAGCAAGCCTTTTCATAATAAATAAATCTTTATAGATATTGATAATTAAACACATTTTTTTTTCATTCTACAGGAAGTAGTACATTAATTAAAATGTGGGGGCTTCCCTGGTGGCTCAGTGGTTAAGAATCCGCCTGCCAACACAGGGGACATGGGTTCAAGCCCTGGTCCGGGAAGATCCCACATGCCGCGGAGCAACTAAGCCCATGCGCCACAACTACTGAGCCTGCGCTCTAGAGCCCACGAAACACAACTACTGAGCCCACGTGACAGAACTACCGAAGGCCGCGTGCCTAGAGCCCCTGCTCTGCAACAAGAGAAGTCACCGCAATGAGAAGCCCGGGCACCGCAACGAAGAGTAGCCCCCGCTTGCCGCAACTAGAGGAAGCCCACTTGCAACAACAAAGACCCAATGCAGCCAAAAATAAATAAATAAATAAATAAATAAATAAATATACACACACATATATAAAAATATAAATGTGGGCCAAGTGAAAGGTAATACTTTTCATTTATTCAACAAATATAGTCAGAAAGGTAATCAAATATTGCAAAAATGACTAAAATTACTGTGATGAGTGCCATGACAGTACAACAGAGGATGTGACATCCTCTATAGGGTGCTGTCAAGTAAAGGTTCCCTGAGGAAGCAACATGAGTGAAGTATGTGTGGGCCTGGGAAGAAGGGTAGGGGCAACTTCCAGCAGAGGGAAAAGGCCCTATTATGACCCAGAAGAGAGGTCAGGTGGAGGAGGCATGCATTCTAGGCATCAGTTCAAAGGATGAACTGCTTCAGCCAGAAAGGCCAGCCAAGTGCTCAGACTCATCAGACAGGCAGATCATTACAAACAAAAACTCCCTTACTTAGTACAACCATTATGTCAACCTCCAGAAACGGACAGTTTTGTTTTGGATGTGAACCAGAGGAAAGGTTCAGATGATGGCAGCAAATCAGCAGTACGGTATAACAAGACCCTAACAAGGCTTGAAATTGTAGCGCAAACGAAAAGACACAGGCAGGAGCAGAAGACCGATCAAAATACAAGCACCTTCTACTGCCACAACACCTTGTCTGGATGTCCACTGCAGGCTGGCTGGGTGGCATTCTTGTTCCCCACATGCTCCCCAAGGCAGGCGGACAGTCAGCCTGGAGCCTCGTCTCTAGGGCAGTCCTCCTCCCACACCACACAGGCTGTTTCAGAGCAGAGGTAGAGATGGGTAGATCCCCGGGTGCCCTGGGATAGCCCCTCACACTCACAGTTCACAAACTGCTTCCACTTAAGTTTCATCAGCATTTGCTGACTGAAAAAGTGAACTTATCCAGCAAGTTACACTCTCTCTCAGTACAAGGGGCTCTTCCCTAAAAGATAAGGTGGCCTGAAAACTCAGGCAACTGTTGCGAGGCTCTTTAAAAACGCAAGTATTTGGAACTTGCCCCAGAGTAAGGAATCACTGTCCTTCTCTTTGTTTTCTTAAGACTCACAAACAGTTTTGGTGATGAGCAGTGCGGTGAGAACCGCCCTCCAAGAAGCAGTAGGAATTCATTCATTCACCAGTACGAGCGAGCATTCAGTGTGCAAGGCTGACCTACGTGCCAAAGGTCCGATGGTGAGCAAGGGAGTCTTGGTCTCTGCAGTCTGAAAGCGATGGCGGGCGAGGATGGGGAATTTAGGGGTCAAGACAGATGGCTCCACTGAAGCCTGAGAGAAGAAGTTCATAAATGGGCTACACAGTGTTCTGAGAAGATCCCCAAACATGGAGGCCCAGGTAAAAGAAGACGCAAGCTGCTTCTGGGCTATGCTTTTCTCAGTGCCGGCGTCCGAGGAAGATCGCTTGTCATGTCCCCAGCATAGGGCACTGCACATCAGAGGTTTTCTATTCTTTATCTTAAAAAGGTTCCAGAACACCTGTTTTGAATACTGTTTGTTGTCTGGGAATGTTACTCTCCTCTCGTTTTCAAGAACACAGCTTCTACCACCCTCAATTCTACCTGACCACTTGGCAGACAGCTCAAAAGTCGATGACAATTTGGATGCTGGCTAACACAGACCTGCCATCACCTAAGCTCAACTTCTAACTTTGCAGATGTGTCACTGGGATTCCAATTTGGAGTAAACAAATGCAATCAAGCAAGCATTTGGGGACAGGGTGGAGAAAAGACTGCAGAAGTGGCAGGTCATCACTGTTTACACCAAGCCTCTTTTCCAACAATGTCTGGTGAAGACAAAGGAACGTGGAAATCTGCTAGTCCAGTCAAAAGAGGATACTCCGAGCGGACTGTATCGAATGTCAGCGCTAATTCTGTCAATCACTCTTGAGAAGATGGACCCAGAATGTGCATCAGTGTTGCCCGAGCAGATGAGGGAGGCAGTGCCAAGGGCAGGCCGCTTGTAATGCACAATCCGAGGCCCAGTGGCAAGCACGTGGGAACGGAATGAGGTTGCTGGACAGCAGCAGGAGTCCCGCCCTAGCTGCCTCCTGTGCAGTCCTCTTATTTCTGTGTCACTGGGACAGAAGCACCAACTGTCACAAGGGACAGAGGAGAGAGGATCATTTTTTCAGCCCTCACCACAAAACTTTTCATCTTTTGGTTATGAAACACAGCTCTTGAAGCATACTCAAACAATTATAACAACTGCAAAACAAGCAGTGCCTACTCTATGCCAGGCACCATTCTAAACCTTTTACATCCGCGATACCCAGGGAGGGAGGGAGGTCCAAATGCTCTTCCTACTTTACAGGTGAGGAAACTGAAGTTCAGAGATTGAGCGGCTTCATCAATGGGACCGCCAACGAGTAGTGGCATAGAAATGCTAATGCTGGCATTCGGAATCTGTGCTTCTTGATCCAGGAGAAAGCCAGGACCATCAGGAACGCAGCCCAAGGATTCCAAGTGGTCTGGCTCTTTGCCCCCCACCTCAGGAAGACTCCTATTCAACAACATTTCTGTGAGATGCATTTTCCTGACGGGGCCCTGCCCTCTCTTAACTGGTCCTTTTAAAATAAATAAATAAATAAATTTATTTATTTATTTATGGCTGAGTTGGGTCTTTGTTGTCATGCACAGGCTTTCTCTAGTTGTGGCGAGCGGGATTCTCATTGTGGTGGCTTCTCTTGTTGCAGAGCACGATCTCTAAGCACGTGGGCTCAGTAGTTGTGGCTCGCGGGCTCTAGAGCGCAGGCTCAGTAGTTGTGGCACACGGGCTTCGTTGCTCCGTGGCATGTGGGATCTTCCCAGACCAGGGCTCGAACCTGTGTCCCCTGCATTGGCAGGAGGATTCTTAACCACTGTGCCAGCAGGGAAGCCCCTAGTCCATTACTTTTAAGTTACTAGTTCAGTGGGTGAGAAGTGGACGTGGAAGCCGTACGAAACCTTGCCCATCAATCTTCAGAGGGTAAGACCAGTTTCATCTCAGAAAGAAATAAGATGGCACTCAGAGGAGGAGCAGAGGCAGCCAGCAGCTGGCCCCGCTGTTTCTCTGGGCCCCTTGCCTGTTCCTGGTGCAGGCCGCCTGGACGTGGGCCGGCAGCCTGGCACCATCCAGATACCTTGCTGACCACATCTGAAGACCGCTCAGGGCCTCCGGGAAGGGGGCCAGTCAGTCCGGCCACTTATTTGCAGCAAAGCAAACAGAGGCTGTATTTTGCGCTCTTTTTCTAATGTCAGCACTCCAGTTAGCAGGGGTGGAGGGGGTGTGGGAAGAAGCCCAGTGTTCTAGACGGGCAGCAGCCTCAGAACTGACCCTAGCCCTGGACGAGTTCTCGCTTATTAAATTCTCCTCTTTGTTCTGCTGTCTGCCCTCCCAAATAGCCAGACACACACATAGCACTGTTGACTCTGCATTTCTGAAGAGCACCTCCCCACCAGTTTCCAAATTATGAAACTATTCCATGAAGATCAAATACTGTCAGGGATGCCAAAAGATGACTCATTGAAACATATTAAAACACTGCACAAAATAAGAGTTCCAAACTTGATTAACTTCATCTGCACCTTTTAATTAACTCAGGTTGCAGAAGTCCGGGGGGGATGACATTCACCGCTACAGAGGATAGGCTGGGGTCTCTGCTATAGTTCAGGACTTGCCCATGTAACAGAGAAGACAAACTTTGAAAAGGGGAAACCAAGCACCTTTTCATGGATTAGAAGAAAAACTGCATATGTGTGAATAAACTACTACTTTTGCAAAAAGAAATTAACTCAAATTCAAATTTAATCTGAATCAGAATACCAGATTAGTGTTATAACAGGAATTTGGGAAGCAATGTTACTAATCACTCTATTTCTTTCTAAACATTTCTTATTGCATTTAAATGGCATGATTATATTTAGCATAATCACTAAGGCCATCCAAAGACTCCAGTATTTTTATAGGGAAAAAATGAAATCAATGTTGCAAACTAGCTCCAACCCAATTGCTGTTTCCCAAAACAGTTCAACTGAGACAAAGTCAAATCTATAGAAAATTGCCTGGCTGATGCCTAAAGCTGTTCTGTGCCAGACACCATCCCCACCTCTCTGGAGCTCCCCACCCATTCTCCCCAAAGTGGCTCACTTAATGGCGACTCATTATCTCTGGGAATGGCCTGGAAATCAGATCCACTCCTGGGTGACATAAACTTCCAAGAAAATGAAAAATAGAGTTATCCTCTTAGCCGGTAGCTTATCTGCTCAGGCAAGACGCTAGGTCTCACATTTAGTCAACTGTTCATTCAATGAATACGTAGCGAGCACTGACTCTGTGCTGGGCCCTGAGCTGGGCAGGGGAGAGCAAAATGCACGCTCTGCCTCTCAGAGCGTTTCGTGAGGGTGACAAACAAAAATTACATATGAAATAACAAAAGGTGGGAACTAGAAAAGGAGCTCTGAGAGAGCATGATGGGGTAGAAGGGAGTGGTTTCGCCAAGCAGCCTGCCAAGCTCCCTCCCCAGTGGGCAGAACCACCTCATCTTCACAGGTCCCCCGGCCCCAAATGCTGATCCTCCCTACCTCTCACCCTCAGCACGCTCACACGCTGTCAGGGCCTGCTGCGCCTTCTCTCTGCAAAGCCCTTCCTAGGCCTGGGGAGCCTGGGAATCCGCAGGCAGCAGCGTGCAGCAGCGAGGAGCACAGCTCTGGATCCCCTATTCTCCTACTTACTGTGACCCTGGACAAGTGACAACGACCCTGAGCCTCGTCTGTGAAATGGGAATCGAAAGAGCACTGACCTTATTAAGGGGCTTAAGGATTAAGGGAACTAATAAACGTAAAGCACCTCGGACGGTGCCAGGTAAGCATCAGGTAAATGGCGCTACTCCAGAACTGCCACTGCTTGTCCGCATCTCCCTAAATCCAGCCTGCACGGATGGCCCTTAGAGAAGCTGACACACTTGTTCATGCTGTGATTCCTCATGTGACTGTGTAACCACCACTAACTCAGCAGTGAGCTCGGGGGACCACAGCGCCTCGGCTCTGAACTATACTCTTCATTCTCCGCACCCTGTTCTATCCCTCAGGGTCTTAATCTCAATTTGTGATTTTACAGTCATCTGTGTAAATTCACTTGTACAAGGACTGACTTGTCTCCTCCACCAGATTTTGGTGCTCCGTGGGGCAGAGACCATATCTGTTTTGTTCACTATTATCTACGTAATGCCTAGCACAGGGCTTGCCCCATAGTAGGCACTGAGATAGTATCTGTTCCATGGGGAGCTTCAATGTTTGGAGAAGGAAGGAAAATCATCACACGGGTGGGCAGAAGGCTCACAACAAGGCGACACAAGGCCCTCACAGATCCTAACCAGGCCTGCTCTATTACTAATCAAATTGAATGGAGTCCTCAAGATACCGAGGATGGATCTGTTTCTCTTATTAACTATTTACAAACATGCTTAACATGGAATGTCCAGCAAGAAACAGAAAAAAGATACACAGTGTACCACATCTGCCCTCAAGAGGGAAACAAGATAGAAGCCTGGCTAAAGCCCACGGGGGTGAAGCTCAGAGGAGGGACACAGCTGGACTGAGGAAGGCGGGGCATTTCCAGGAAGCCACCATGAGTTCTGCTGGCTCTCAGCCTCCCACCTCTTGCGGCATCTGTCCATGTGCTCAGCTCAGCTCCACACCTCTCCCCCCTGCATCTACCTCACTCTTAGTTTTTCTCTTTAATCCAGAAACTTAAAAGTATGCATGTGCATATACTCATTCATTCACTTTTTCATCCACAAACATTTCCTGAGCACCTGCACTCTACCCCCACCGCCTGTGCTGAGCTGTGCTGGGGACCCGGACGGCAGAGCTCACGATCCACGGAGGGCACTCGCAGAAGCCCCCGTCTGTCACCACGGCCTCACTACGGCCACACAATCCTTTGACCTCTTTCTCCAGAGAACTTCACCTCCAGACCGGCCTCCCCTGAAGACTTTTTCTGAAACACCCCTTCTAAGCACCCAGTCCTGGCCACCCTTTCACCTCCCCTATGAAGGCCAGTCTCTGATCTCATCACATATCAGCTCAAAACAGAGAAAGAAAGTTGCCTCCTGTTATTTACAGCTCACTCTCTTCTGAAAAGAACCTGAGGCAGCTGGATGAAAGTGGTTGATGGGAGAAAGGAGAGTCCTACTTCTCAGAAATGAGCTGCCAGTTTTTGCCTACCAAATGAAAGACCACGATTACTCAACCTGAGCGAGAGGCAGAGGGACTGGCTCTGTCACCTAGAGCTGGTGGGAGTGAGAATGCTCACCAAACCATGTGAAGATGCGGTATCGAGGATCTTTACAAAAGGTCATGCTCCTTGGCCAGTGACTTAATTATGTGTAAGCGGTCGCTGCCATGTTATTTATGCATATTTCAAAAAAATCTGGAAATAATCTCATATCCAATAACACGATGATGACGTGAAACATGATAAATTGACAGAATGGAATATTATTCAGCTATTAAAATTATGTTTAAGCAGTTTTTAGTCACATTTTAAAATTTTAATAGCATTTAGGTTTAAAAAAAGGGGGGCAAAAATAGCCTATATTCAGAATGAGCTCTCCTATGTAAAATAAAATAGAATGAATTAGGGCTTCCCTGATGGCACAGTGGTTAAGAATCCGCCTGCCAATGCAAGGGACACGGGTTCAAGCCCTCGTCTGGGAAGATCCCACACGCCGCGGAGCAACTAAGCCCGCACACCACAACTACTGAGCCTGCGCTCTAGAGCCCATGAGCCACAACTGCTGAAGCCCACACGCCTAGAGCCCGTGCTCCGCAGCAAGAGAAGCCACCGCAATGAGAAGCCCGTACACCACAACTACTGAGCCTGCACTCTAGAGTCCACGAGCCACAACTACTGAAGCCCACACGCCTAGAGCCCGTGCCCCGCAGCAAGAGAAGCCACCGCAGTGAGAAGCCCGTGCACCACACCGAAGAGTAGCCCCCGCTTGCCGCAACTAGAGAAAGCCCGCGCGCAGCAACAAAGACCCAACGCAGCCAAAAATCAATAAATAAATTTTAAAAAAAAATGAAGTAGGTACAATTGTTATCATCCTCATTTTAGAGGTGGGAAACTGAGGCTCAGGATCACGATGGACTCCAAAGTCAGCACACTTCTAACCTCTATGCTGTACTACCTCCCTGGAAGCCGAGAGAAGACAGAAGATAGGCTAGTATAAAAAAAGAAAAGAAAAAAGAATATCACTTCAAGTGACCTTAGTTTCCCACCTCGGAGTCCACCAGTTTGGAATAATGCAAACCACCCATTCAGACTCTAGTCTGACCAAATATTCTAGTTCTCCTCTTAAAAAAAAAAAAAGTCTAATGATTCCCAAGCTTGACTCTCACCTTTAAAGTGGAACATTCTGGACTTCCCTGGTGGTGCAGTGGTTAAGAATTTGCCTGTCAATGCAGGGGACACAGTTCTATCCCTGGTCCAGGAAGATCCCACATACCACAAAGCATCTAAGCCCGCAGGCCACAACTACTGAGCCCACGTGCCACAGCTACTGAGCCCGCGCGCCTAGAGCCTGTGCTCCACAACATGAGAAGCCACCGCAACGAGAAGCACAGGCACCTCAACAAAGTGTAGCCCCCGCTTGCTGCAACTAGAGAAAAGCCCGCACGCAGCAACGAAGACCCAACGCAGCCAGAAATAAATAAATTTATTTATTTAAATAAAGTGGAACATTCTGAAAAGTCTGTAATTTACAAACAGAACGGGACAAAAACATTCTAAAATGCAGAGGCAGATGATGTAGAGGCCAAGTGTGGAGATCGCTGGTCCCCTACTGCAAGGGCCCCATCTACTAGCTTGGCCAGCCGCACCCTCCGCTTACAGAGCTATTCTGACAAAGCCCTTTCCATTCACACTCACCCTGCCTGGTCACAAGCAGCAGAGAGACAGGGTCTTTTCTCCAGGCCAGCACTTGAGTGGCACATGACCTTGACTCTGGGCATCTGCTGCTCTCTGCCAACTGCTCTTACCCAGGGAAGATGGCACAGGACATTCCCGTGACTGTTGTCTGACAGTCAGAGAAAAGATGTGAGGCTTTAAACAAGAATTGCAGCTGGGCTTGGGGCCCGAGAACAGCTCAAACATAGGCTACTGCGGGGGAGGGGGAGATGTGGGCCTGCAAAGAAGAAAACAAGGCAGGTTGCTGACAGTGTTGCCCATTATTACAATCTGGTCTCGGTGGGCCTCAGTTTCCCATCTGCAAAAGTGGAATAAGAAAATGTCACAGGGCTCTTGTGTGGTTCAGACTTTAAAAATGGACATAATGCTATTAGTATTAGTAAGGCTAATAATTAAAGTCTGACTGAGCGCTTTGAGAGACGGGGTACTGGGCAATGTTTAAACACTTACTAGGTTTGGTGACAAATGACTTAGCTTCTCCAAGACTCAATTTCCTCCTGTGAAAATGACGTGATCATAGTAGATCTGCTCTCACGAGGGTGCTGTGAAGATGTAATGTGATCACGATGGATACAAAGCACTTAATCAACAATTACTAGTGCACAAGATGTGCCCGGCCATCATTTAATCCCTGTGACCCTATGTGGCGGACTTGGAGTTATGCCTCTTTTTCAGGTTGAGGAGTGGAGCACAAGCCTAACCACAGCTGGTTCTCTGACCAGACTCTACACCTGCTGGTGGCGGTAAAGCCCAGAACTGCACTTATGGGTCAGCTCTGCCCCTTCCCTCACCTCTCTTCTCTGCAAGGCAGTGCCTTCTTCCTTTCTGAATGACTGTGGTCTGCGTTTTGTACCTCTGATAAGGCAGTGGCACCAGAAAAAAAACAAACAAAAAAAGAAACACAACAAAACCCACTGCTTTTTTCTTCCTCCCGCTCTACAAATTATTTTTAAACATTTGTGGTTATGACAGTAGCAAATCAACAAGCACTCAGCTGCTGCCCCATTATCGGAACCCATTTCCCTGTGGCTGTCTCTTCCTCAGCAGTTCTTGTCATTGCTGGACACCAAAACACCCGCTGGGGAACGCCGGCCCAAGTGGCAATGGCTGGTTTGCAAAGGTTACAAGTTCTAAAATAAGAAGTTCCTTCTGAAGAGAACTGATCACCCAATCAAGCTGAGGTCTAGAGAGAAAGTCAATTAAAAAAATCATAAAATTTCCCTGTGGTGAGGGCAGGGAAAATTGAGGAAGGAGGAATCAAACTAAGTTTTCTAACAGTAAAAAAGTTACAAAGTGTCTACCATTAAGAAATCTTGAGAGAGAATCCTTGCAGTGATGAGGAAGAATGAGGTACAAAATACTAGAAAGTTCTGGAAGAATACACAAGAAATGGCAGTTTCCTCTGAGGTATCGGAATATTTTTTTTTACTAAGAAGATGTCTTACTTTTACAATTCAAAGAAGGAGAAAATAGGGCTATTTCTAAGGCTCTCCTATACATGATCATTGGGAGGAGATTATCAACATCTCCCTCATTTCTATAAAAGAAAACAGAGGCCACAAGGCAAAGAGGCTTGCTCAAGGCCTGGCAGTATATGATAGAGTGGGACCAAAATGCCTTTCTTTCAAATCCAAAGCTGGAGACATCAAGGTTCTAGTGGCAGGAGAAAGTAGACATGAACTCTAAACTTGTTTGGCTAGATTTATGACCCAAGAACAATCAGCCATCTTAGAAGAGATTCTAATTTCTCCCTTGGAAGGCCCTAGGTCTGACTTTGCCAGCGCCTAGGAGAGATAGGAGCTTCCAGTCATGAACAAGCCCTTGTTCCCCGCACATGGGGAGCTAAAGGAAAGTGGAAGGGCTCCCCGAAACTCGGGATTTAGGCACAGTCCTACAGCCAGGTCTAGGGCTTTGAGGTACTGTGTGCCTTGTGGCACAGCAGGGAAAGGGCCAAAGGCCAACTATGCAAATTAGCACCACCTAGATGGCTTTACAGGAGCCTAAAATAAATGAATGAAGCCACAGGTTAAGAACCGGCAAGATTCTCCAAGCTTGGGACAGGTGGCCGCAGCAATCAATCAATCCACATTTAGCAAGGCCCTGCTCTGAGTCAGGCCCAGTCAAGAGATGGTGAGCTGTGGTCCCTGCCCTCAAGGGACTCTGTTGTCCAGGGGATGGTATGGGATCACAGAGGAAGGAAACCCAACTCACATCAGGGCAGCTACATTCCTGGAGGTCACATCAGAGTGAGCAGTGAGGATAAAGTGGGAAGGGACGAAGCAGGATATTCCAAGCAGAAGGAATAAAAACGTGTAGAAACGAGGGACTGACAGATGTCTGGGGACAGCAATGTATAGGGTTCACGGAGGGCAGAAGGGAGTGGAAAGGAGAAAAGGAGGTCAGTGGGCCCCAGGTCTGGGATGCCAATCCAGGAAGTCTAAATGGTATCCTGAAGGCAAAAGAGAATCATGGAAGGGTTTTAGTTTTTAGACAGATCGGACTGGTGACTGAAAATGGATTAGAAGGAAGAGATCTGGGGACTTCCCTGGTGGCGCAGTGGTTAAGACTCTACGCTCCCAACGCAGGGGGCCCGGGTTCAATTCCCAATCAGAGAACTAGATCCCACATGCGTGCCACAACTAAGGAGCCGGCGAGCCTCAACTAAGGAGCCCACCTGCCACAACTAAGGCCTGGTGCAACCGAATAAATAAATATTAAAAAAAAAAAAAAAAAAGGAAGAGATCTGAAGGAGGAGGCTGGTAAAGAGCTAAGCCACCGATGAAGGCTGAGGGTGAAAGGCAGCCCCACGGGAGGACGCATGGTCATGTCTAGGCTGAACTCCAGTCCCACCGAGCCCCATACAGAGTGCTTTCTGGATGAAAGGAGAGGCCAGTCAAGTCCTTGAACTTGATGAACGCTGTGCAGAAGAGAAAATGGCAAATGCGTTAGAAGAGCTCCACTGGTTTCCAACACAGGCAGTATATTAAGAGCTCTGACAGCTCCTCTTTAATCCGCCCAACAACCAACCATGAGGCTCAGCAGGGGAAAGTGACTCGGAAGAGGCCACCCCTTCACCCTCTGTACCCCTAGTACCCGCCTCCAAGCCACCATTTGTATTTGTTCCTAGTAAGGTCCTGCTTGGCTCTACATGAAAGTTGAAGACGGGTTAAGTGTTTCTATGCAAATACACCCCCTACAGTCTGCCCAACACTACTGCCTGGAAGAAGAAATTCCTTTTGCAGAGCAAGGGCCCTAAGTGGAGACCACCCCAGGCTGGCTCAGCAGTGAGGTGCTATTTACTATACTATCTCCTACCTGAAGCATGAAGGCTTTCTGTTCTCAGTCACAGAGGTGTGCTGTTTCTCCCACAGCAGAGGTCTCTAGCCCCCCTTGAAAATCTGGGGGAACTGTATGGCTCCTTTCCAGAGGAACTGTACATGTGAAGAGATGATGAGGATGTGCTGTTATACGTGCCCTTCCTATGGACCCAGCACTGATAGAGCCCTTTGCAGGTACTACTCATCAGCCGTCAATATCGGGATGTTTCCAGGTGCTGAGAACTGGGGTTTTGGAGGTTGTTTTTGTTTTTCGTTATTTTAATTTTTATTTTGAAATAATTTTAGACTTAACAGAAAACCTGTACGCGGAATTCCTGCATAATTTCACCTAGTTCTGCAAATGCTAACATTCTACCACATTTGTCATTATTTCTTTATATCTATAATTACACATTTTTAAAAATGATTTGAAATTTGCCCCTGAATACTTCACTATGTATTTCCCCCAAACAAGAATATTCTCACAGGGGCTTCCCTGGCGGCGCAGTGGTTAAGAATCCGCCTGCCAATGCAGGGTACACAGGTTCGAGCCCTGGTCCAGGAAGATCCCACATGCCGCAGAGCAACTAAGCCCGTGCAGCACAACTACTGAGCCTTAGCACCTAGAGCCCGTGCTCCGCAACAAGAGGAGCCACGACAGTGAGAAGCCCCCGCTCTCCGCAACTAGAGAAAAGCCCGCGCGTAGCAATGAAGATCCAACGCAGCCAAAAATAAATAAATAAATTTATTTAAAAAAAAAATATTCTCACAGAACCACAAAACAATGGTCAAAACTGTGAAATTAACATGGATGGAGTATTACCATCTAATCTACAGACCTTTTTCAAATTTTACCAACTGTCCCACTGATGTCTTTGAGAGCAAAAGAAAAAAAATCTCCTGCTCTCAGATCCAATCTGGGAGGCCTATGTTCCATTGAGCTGTCATGTCCCTTCATCCCCTTTAATCTGAAGTGGAGTTCCTGGGGCCTTTACGACCCTTTTGAGAAGTACAGGCCATCTATTTTCTAGAGTCTTATTCAATCCAAGCGTGTCAGATGCCTTCTCATAATTAGGCTGAGATTACCCACTTCGGGCAGGGAACCAGCGCGGTGGCGTGTCTTGCTCAGTGCGTCCTATGAGGACGCATGAGACCTCCTGTCCTATTCTTGGAATGTTAACTGTGATCTCTTGGTTGAGGAACAATCTGCTAGGGTTCTCTAGTCTTTCTTTGCAATTAATTAAAACACGTCTTGAGAAGACATCTACCCTGTTTCACGGCGAACTTTCCCATTAGTTTTAGCATCCATCAATAATTATTAAAACAATTTTTACTACTATGACGATGGCCAAATACAGATTTTTTAAAAATCTTCATCATTCCTGCTTTATTTACTGTTATTCTTCTGTAAAAAAAAAAAGAACTTTGCTCTTTCCCTCATTTACTTATTCAATTATCAGTATAGACTCATGGGTTCTTGTTTTAGTCTATGGGTTACAATCTATTACTATCATTTATCTGATCCTCAAACTGTCCCAGATTTGACCAATAGGAGCCCTTTCAAGTTGACTCCTGTGATCTTCTGACATGACCCATCATTCTTTGAGCACTTCCTTACTTTCAGGCACAGCAGGATGTTCCAAGCTCACCTGTAAATTTCCTCCCCCAGCCCCAGAATCAGCCATGTCTCCAAGGACTCCTGGATCCTTGGATATTAGCCATCATGATCTGGGCATGAAGTCTGTTCATTGCTACTAGAGTGCTTTTGCTCCTCAGCCCTCTCAACAGCCAGAGCTAGGAAATATATAAGTATGAATGTAAATACACGGACATACACACATCTATTTCTGTACCTACATACAAAAAACCCGAGTTCATCCAGATGACTGCAATACCAATCCAACCCCACAGGGCTCCTTCTAGCCTTTCCCACCTTCCGTATTTAAAAAACTAACTCCCTTTTCTGGCAATAAAAAAGTCTGAGTCTCATCATCCACAATATATTTGCCTATTTGCTCAATCCTAGAATAAACAGTAAATAGTTTCAGACTTGCTAACCCACACCACTGTAAAAAGCAAACCAACTTACGAGACTTCATATTTGTTTACGGTTTTTTTGTTTTTTTTTTTTTTGCGGTACGTGGACCTCTCACTGCTGTGGCCTCTCCCGTTGCGGAGCACAGGCTCCGGACGCACAGGCTCAGCGGCCATGGCTCATGGGCCTAGCCGCTCCGCAGCATGTGGGGTCTTCCCGGACTGGGGCATGAACCCGTGTCCCCTGCATCGGCAGGCGGACTCTCAACCACTGCGCCACCAAGGAAGCCCCAACGGTACTTTTTAAAATCTGAGGGTATACAGTCAAAATTCTGTATTCAAGAGCTACATGGGGACTTCCCTGGTGGCGCAGTGGTTAAGAATCTGCCTGCCAATGCAGGGGACATGAGTTCGAGCCCTGGTCCAGGAAAATCACACATGCCGCAGAGCAACTAAGCCCTTGTGCCAACTACTGAGCCTGCGCTCTAGAGCCCGCGAGCCACAACTACTGAGCCCTCATGCCACAACTACTAAAGCCTGCGCGCCTAGAGCCTGTGCTCCGCAACAAGAGAAGCCACCACAATGAGAAGCACGCGCACCACAACGAAGAGTAGCCCCTGCTCACCGCAACTAGAGAAAGCCCGCACGCAGCAACAAAGACCCAACACAGCCAAAAATAAATAAATAAAAATAAATTTATTAATTAAAAAAACACATTCAGTAATTTTTAAAAAAAGAGCTACATGGGTTATCTCCTTACCCCTGCTTCAGTCATGCCCTCATCTGAAACACAGTACTTAACACATTTAAAAAAAACCCACACATGAGTAAATCAGGGCTTTGACACAGGACATGGGTTCCTTTTGTCCTTAAGGCAGTGGTTTCCCTCCAATTGGCTGATCCTTCAGAAACCTGGGAGGTTTACAAAAATGCATATTCCAGCCACTCCTAATTATTTTGATTCAGTAAATCTGAGCTAGAACCAGGGAATCTGTATTTTTCAAATGTTCCACGAGTGAGCCTGATATCCTCTTAGTTGGGAAACAACTGGCTGTAAGAATAAAAACCTAAAAAAAGCAAGGCCCTGATCTTATCTCTGATCGGCACCCATCAAGCTCCAACCTCGCTGTGCCATGGTCCCTGCACCACTGGCCGCCTGCAAGCACTGCTTCTCTGCCGGCAACACTCTCACCTCCCTTTACCACCTGGCCAATACCGATTCTTTAAAATCCAGCTCAGATGTCTCCTCCTCTCTGAAGACTTCCCAACTCCCCAAAGAGAGCCAGACCCTCAGTTCCCTGAGCTCCCATAACAGTTTGCTTTTGATGGTAGAATAATTCACACATATTGAAAAACAGACCAGCACAACACGACAGCTTTGTCAATAGCTCTCTGTTACAGCTCTCCTCACAAGGAGAATTATTTGTGATTGAGTTTTGCATTGGCAAGGAGATGACTTCTTCCCGTGACGATTCCCAGGCACGGGATCTGACACATATCAGGTGCTCCAAAAATGGTCTAAGATTATTTTCATCTTTAATTCTGTGGCTCAGAAACAGCCTAAGTACTTTTCCACGACTCGTCAGAACAGACTGAGAAAGTTAAGATTGCCAAGGATTCTCTGCTAAGTAGTTCACATCTTGAGATCAAGCCCATTTCTTCCTTGCTCTGGACTAAACCTGTGTGTTATTATTCATGCTGGTAAGTGAATGCTGTTTCCATACTAGACCCGATATTTTTAGCACTCCTGTTATGATAAACTCACAGTAACCTCAAAAAGAACAAATCGAAGTCAACTTTTTGCCACAGGAAACCAGCTCACACTTCATGTTTTGCAACATGCCATGGGAGAATAATAAAAAGATGAGACCTTTGGCTCACAGATGGTGAGGCTGACTCTCAAGATGGTGGAAAAATGCAGCAGGAAGCGTTTGGTCTGGCCACCATCTTATTAAGTAAACTGGAAAAACACTCAACACCCAAACAAGGCAAACACATGCACATGGACGACACACACACATGGACGGCAGGGCAGCTGCTTCACAATTCAGTTAAATGGGGCAGAAAGAGCCATCTATGTGAGAGGGGCAGGCTAGGACCAGGGTGCCACTGGGATCAAAAGCCTGACAAGTGCTCGGGGAAGCAGGCAGGAAAGAGGAGCCTGCAGGGACACCAGTGGGCAGGCTGCTCTCTCTCTAGGGTGAAGAAATGACCAGACAAGCAAACCAGTCACTCATGCAAAAGCTATTTATCGAGCACCCATTTATTTATTGAGCACCTACTAAGTGTTCCATTAGGCAATGGTGAAACAAAGGTATTCTCGTGTGTATCACAGCCAAGCACCCTGACTTCATGAGGAATTCCTAAGGTGCCATCAGGTATATTAGTCACACTTCCAGAAAGGCTCTTGGGAAAAATTTCCAAGGACTGAGAAAAACTGAAAACAATCTACATTTGATGAGACTGGTCACAAATGATAGTACACTCAAAGAAATACATTTTGCAGCCAACAAGACAAATGAGGTCACTCTATATATGCTCCAAGATCTCTTCCAAAGCAAACATGAAAACTAGAGTACTGCCTAAAAAAGTTGATTATTCAAGTTGGATATTCCCCAAGGCCATCCCACAGCCTGAAGTTATTGGGTTGGCCAAAAGGTTCGTTCGGTTTTTTTCTGTAAGATGGCTCTAGTAGCACTTAGTCGTCTTTAACTTCATTAGAAACAATTTTGTTAGATTGTATGTGACAGCTGTCATATCAGCGTGCATTTTAAAAAAGACTTATCAAAATTGGTGAATTTTTGTGTAGCCATTTTAATACTGAAGATGGAAGAAAAAAGCAACATTTTTGGCATACTATGCTTTATTATTTATTTCAAGAAAGATAAAAACTGAACTGAAATGCAAAAAAAGATTTGTGCAGTGTATGGAGAAGGTGCTATGACTGATCGAACACGTCAAAAGTGTTTTGCAAAGTTTTGTGCTAGAGATTTTCTCACTGGACGTTGCTCCAGAGTCGGGTAGACGAGGTGAAGTGCAGAGAGATCAAATTGAGACGTTAATTGAGAATAATCAATGTTGCACCACACAGGAGACAGCTAACATACTCAAAATATCCAAATCAAGCGCTGAAAATCATTTGTACCAGCTTAGTTATGCTAATCGCTTTTATGCTTGAGTTCCACATTAAGTTAAGCGAAAATAACCTTCTTGACCGTATTTCCGCACGCGATTCTCTACTTAAACGTAATGAAAACGTTCCGTTTTTAAAACAAATTGTGACGGGTGATAAAAAGTGGATACTGGGGCTTCCCTGGTGGCGCAGTGGTTGAGAGTCCGCCTACCGTTGTAGGGGACACGGGTTCGTGCCCCGGTCCGGGAAGATCTCACATGCCGCGGAGCGACTGGGCCCGTGAGCCATGGCTGCTGAGCCTGCGCGTCCGGAGCCTGTGCTCTGCAACAGGAGAGGCCACAACAGTGAGAGACCCGCGTACCGCAAAAAAAAAAAAAAAGTGGATACTGTACTGGCTTCCCTGGAGGCGCAGTGGTTAAGAATCTGCCTGCCAATGCAGGAGACACAGGCTCGAGCCCTGGTCCGGGGAGACCCCACATGCCTCGGAGCAGCTAAGTAAGCGCTTGCACCACAACTACTGAGCCTGTGCTCTAGAGCCCGTTAGCCACAGCTGCTGAGCCCGTGTGCCACAACTACTGAAGCCCACATGCCTAGAGCCCACGCTCTGCAACAGCAGAAGCCACTGCAATGAGAAGCATGTGCACTGCAACCAAGAGTAGCCCCCGCTTGCCACAACTGGAGAAAGCCCGCACGCAGCAATGAGGACCCAAAGCAGCCAAAAATAAATAAAATAAAATAAATAATTAAGTTTTAAAAAGTGGATACTGTACAATAATGTGGAATGGAAGAGATCGTGGGCCAGGCGAAATGAACCACCACCAACCACACCAAAGGTCTTCATCCAAAGAAGGTGATGTTGTGTATATGGTGGGATCGGAAGGGAGTCCTCTATTATGAGCTCCTTCCGGAAAACCAAACGATTAATTCCAACAAGTACTGCTTCCAATTAGCCCAATGAAAGCAGCACTTGACGAAAAGCGTCCAGAATTAGTCAACAGAAAATGCATAATCTTCCATCAGGATAACGCAAGACTGCGCGTTTCTTTGATGACCAGACAAAAACCGTTAACAGCTTGGCTGGGAAGCTCTAATTCATCTGCCGTATTTACCAGACATTGTGCTTTCGGATTTCCATTTATTTCGGTCTTTACAAAATTCTCTTAATGGAAAAAGTTTCAATTCCCTGGAAGACTGTAAAAGGCACCTGGGACAGTTCTTTGCTCAGAAAGATAAAAAGTTTTGGGAAGATGGAATTATGAAGTTGCCTGAAAAATGGCAGAAGGTAGTGGAACAAAAGGGTGAATACATTGTTCAATAAAGTTCTTGGTGAAAATGAAAAATGTGTCTTTTATTTTTACTTAAAAACCAAAGGTACTTTTTGGCCAACCCAGTAGAATGTTACCAATGTTTGACTTGAATAACAAAATCAAGGCCACTTTTTAAATTATATCAATTTCACGTAGGAGCTGGGACCTGCGCTCAACTCTGGTAGTCCCCAAAGCCCGTCTTTTTCCCTGACACAAGACTGCCCACTACTCTACTTGGACTACACTTCCACTGCTATGGCTGACCATCAAAACTGGCTGGGCAAAACTACAGTTAGACCTTAAGACAAACTGGAGGACATTTTGTTCAAATTCACGAAACAATTTCTAGAAATTTTAAAAAGAAATACACTTAAAATGAGTAAATTTTCTGGCATCAATCACACCTCAGTCAAGTTGTCAAAAGTACAAAAATTAAAAATACAGAGACACAAGGAGGAACTTTTATTTTATTAGAGTCACTGACTACCTAGAATGAGAAGAGATTTTAGAAACAGGCAGATAACTTAGTCCTATCACCTTACAGGTGAGGAAACAAAAGCCTAGCAGCAAACTGACTTACCTGACTCAAGTCGCAAAGACAGTTGACGGCAAGTATATTTGGCAAAAGGCAACTTCACGCATTGGAAGCTACTATGCTCTCCTAGATAACCAATGAAGTCAAATTACAGGAGAATCTCACAGCTAGTTATATGAATGGCCCCACATCAAATCAAAAGAAGTATTTCTTTTTTTTTTTTTTTTTTTGCGGTACGCGGGCCTCTCACTGCCGTGGCCTCTCCCATTGCAGAGCACAGGCTCTGGACGCGCAGGCTCAGCGGCCGTGGCTCACGGGCCCAGCCGCTCCGCGACATGTGAGATCTTCCCGGACCGGGGCACGAACCCGTGTCCCCTGCATTGGCAGGCGGACTCTGAACCACTGCACCACCAGGGAAGTCCCAAAAGAAGTATTTCTGAATATAAGAATAAGGTGATACCATACACAAAAATCATCTCAGAATGGATTAGAGACCTAAATATAAGACCGGACACTATAAAACTCTTAAGAGGAAAACATAGGAAGAACATTCTTTGACATAAATCACAGCAAGATCTTTTTTGATCCACCTCCTAGAGTAATGGAAATAAAAACAAAAAAAAAGAAATGGGACCTCATGAAATTTAAAAGCTTTTGCACAGCAAAGGAAACCATAAACGAGATGAAAAGACAACCCTCAGAATGGGATAAAATATTTGCAAACAAATCAACGGACAAAGGATTAATCTCTAAAATACATAAACAGCTCATGCAGCTCAATATTAAAGAAACAAACAACCCAATCGAAAAATGGGCAGAAGACCTAAATAGAAATTTCTCCAAAGACATACAGCTGGCCAAGAAGCACATGAAAAGCTGCTCAATATCGCTAGTTATTAGAGAAATGCAAATCAAAACTACAATGAGGTATCGCCTCACACCAGTTAGAATGGGCATCATCAGAAAATCTACAAACAACAAATGCTGGAGAGGGTGTGGAGAAAAGGGAACCCTCTTGCACTGTTGGTGGGAATGTAAATTGATACTGTCACTATGGAGAACAGTATGGAGGTTCCTTAAAAAACTAAAAATAGAACTACCATATGATCCAACAATCCCACTACTGGGCATATACCCAGAGAAAACCATAATTCAAAAAAGACGCATGCACCCCAATGTTCATTGCAGCACTGTTTACAATAGCCAGGTCATGGAAGCAACCTAAATGCCCATCGACAGACAAATGGATAAAGAAGTTGTGGTAAAAAAAAAGAAGTTGTGGTACATATATACAATGGACTATTACTCAGCCATAAAAAGGAACGAAACTGGGTCATTTGTTGAGATGTGGATGGATCTAGAGACTGTCATACAGAGTGAAGTAAGTCAGAAAAAGAAAAACAAATATCGTATATTAACGCATGTATGTGGAACCTAGAAAAATGATACAGATGAACCGGTTTGCAGAGCAGAAGTTGAGACACAGATGTAGAGAACAAACGTATGGACACCAAGGAGGGAAAGCCGATGGTGGTGTGATGAATTGGGCGATTGGGATTGACATGTATACAGTGATGTGTATAAAATTAAGGGCTAATAAGAACTTGCTGTATAAAAAAATAAAAAAATAAAATTAAAAAAAAGAAATAATAAGGTGATATACTCAGAAAGTCAGCTTGATACTTACAAGCTGAATTCTGGCAGAAGTCTAAGCTGCCGGCAGGACCCAGGGAAAGAGATCACGAGAGCCATTTCCCTCTACTTCCAGAAGCTTACTCCAGTCCCTAGTCAAAGGAGTTAATCAAATACACACCAAGAGCAAAACTCCCAGACAGCAAAGCAGGCCCTCATGCTTATTGAATTTGGAACACTCCTTATACTTCCAGTTGCAGCACCTCTGGAAAAACACACAGAGCTCAAAACGACCCAAGAGGGCAAAAAAAATATCATCAGGAATATGCATATGACGCCACACAAGAAAAGTTAGGACATGTCATCTGCTACAAAGAGAAAAGCCCAGGAAAGGCTATGTTGGATATCCAAAAAACTCAGGAAGAACACTGGGGATGGTGTGAAAAGAACTAGATCCTGAAAGAATCAGGAGACTTGGGTTTTAGACCTAGGCCATGACGAGTTACTTCCCTTCTAGGCCTCATTCTTATAAGGAGAGAGTTAGCTTAATTTGTATTTGTATGCCAAATCAGAGAGGGAACTGCAGGCAGTGCTGTTTAAAGGATCCCAAGGCTATGAGAAAAGTGGCTGGCCAATGATAAGGCCTTATTAGCCACGTCTGCCACAGGTAAGGGATGGAGGGGAGAGTGGGAAGCGCACAGCTGCCAGCCTTGGTCTAGACGGTATGATATGTGGGGCTGCCTCCTTTTAAAATTTTCTATTACAGGGACACTTCCCTGGTGGTGCACTGGTTAAGAATTCACCTGTCGGGCTTCCCTGGTGGCGCAATGGTTGAGAGTCCGCCTGCCGATGCAGGGGATGCGAGTTCGTTCCCCGGTCTGGGAAGATCCCACATGCCGTGGAGTGGCTGGGCCCATGACCCACGGCCACTGAGCCTGCGCTCCGCAACAAGAGAGGCCACAACAGTGAGAGGCCCGCGTACCGCAAAAAAAAAAAAAAAAGAAAAAGAAAGAATTCACCTGTCAACTCAAGGGACACAGGTTCGATCCCTGGTCCAGGAAGATCCCACATGGCCGTGGAGCAACTAAGCCCATGCGCCACAACTACTGAGCCTGCGCACCTAGAGCCTGTGCTCTGCAACAAGAGAAGCCATCGCAATAAGAAGTCCACACACCACAACGAAGAGTAGCCCCCACTTGTCACAACTAGAGAAAACTCGCGCGTAGCAATGAAGACCCAACGCAGCCAAAAATAAATAAATAAAATAAATAAATTTATATGTATATTTAAAAAGCCTGCAAAAAAATAAAAATTCTCTATTACAAAACTATACACATAAAAATGGTTAAGATGGTAAACTTTATGGTATGTGGTTTTTACCATAATAAAGAAATATTCATAATTAATATGACTATTAATTATGAAGGGTTTTTTTATTAATTTTTATTGGAGTATAGTTGCTTTATGAACATAGTTTCAATCACCAAATCCTAAGCCCTGGAACTTGAAACTAAAAAGATAATTAGTACCATTTAGAAAGAGAAGTAAACCAGTGTAAAGCAATTATACTCCAATAAAAACGTTAAAAATTTTTTTTAATTAAAAATAAAAAAAATTTTAAAAAAGAAAAAAGAAAAGAGAAGTAAACATATGGAGTATATTATCCAACAAAGTGTCACAGGCAAAAAACTAAAATCCAATAGGATTGCTGCTATGATAATACTTACTCAAGTATGGAATTAAGGGTAAATTGAGGGACTTACTTGGTGGCGCAGTGGTTAGGAATCCGCCTGCCAATGCAGGGAACGCGGGTTTAAGCCCTCCTCTGAGAAGATCCCACATGCCGCGGAGCAACCAAGCCCACGCGCCACAACTACCGAGCCTGAGCTCTAGAACCCGCGAGCCACAACTGCTGAGCCCGCGTGCCACAACTACTGAAGCCCGCGTGCCTAGAGCCCATGCTCCGCAACAAGAGAAGCCACTGCAATGAGAAGCCCGCGTACTGTAATGAAGAGAAGCCCCCGTTCACCGCAACTAGAGAAAGCCTGCGTGCAGCAACGAAGACCCAACACAGCCAAAAAAATTTTTAAAAATAAATGAATTTTTTTAGAAAAGGGTAAATTGAGTCAATCCTAAAATTCTACCACACAGTTGCGAAGTACCTCCCACCTCCAAGCACGTAACTATATTAGGTCTCTAGGACTTGCTGTGTGCTAAGCCCCTTGCGTGTGTGTCATGCGAGCCTCACAAAAGCCCTCTGAGGCAAGCGCTATTAACACCCCCATGGTCAGAGGGGAATCTGAGGGAGCCTCAGGGAATTTAAGTCTGTGGCTCAACGTCACTCACCTAAGAAAATGACAGCGCCAGGACTGAAAGGCAGGTCTGTTTTGATTCCAGAGCACTAGTTCTGAACTGTGTACCACTGCCTGCCATCTGGGTCACAATATTAAAGCTCCTGCTTCTGCCTCACGACCTGTCTACGCCCCAGCCCCTTGTAACTTCTGATAGTGATGGTCAGCAGAATCTATCTGGATTCAATAAACATTTTCCCCCACACTGTCTCCAGGCCATTAGTTTTGCCTCCCCATCTCAATGATGGGCTCCTGAGGGCAGGGGTGGCCACATGCCTGTGTCTTCATCAATCTGTACCTTTTAAAACCCCTGTAAGTGGGGGTACAGCAGCTGCTTCATGTGAATGTGGTGAGGATCCAACGAGCTAATACCCACAGAGCACTGAGAATGGAGCCCGGATGCTTTCATTACCTGGGACCTCTCACAGTATTTAATTAATTAGACTTCAAAGACCTGGGCTGCTCTTTTGCCATCTGCATTCTGCGTCCTCAGGCAAAACACGAGCCTCTCTGGGACTCTGTCTCTTCATCCCAAGAAACCAAACTGCGGATAATTCCCACCTTGTCCGCCTCATAAGCGAGCTGTGATGATGAGACGGACAAGAAAATACTCTGGAAACTGCAAAGGGTTAGATCGGGATTTCTCAACCTCAGCACTATTGACACTGGCAGCCAGATAACTCTTGTCATGGGGGGGCTATCTTGTGCCGTGTGTCATAAGATATTAAACAACATCCTTGCCCTCTCCCCATCCCACCCCCAGTCATAACAACCAAAAATGTCTCCAGACACTGCCAGTGTTCCCTGGAGGATAAGACTGCCCCTGGCTGAGAGAATCCCCAGGTTATGGTAAACTCAAATACCGGTTGACTCCTTTTATAAGCAGCAGTTAGAAACGCTCAGGCTATACCCCAAACCTTTCCAAATTAATAGCTGTTTACTGAAACGCTCAGGCTATACCCCAAACCTTTCCAAATTAATAGCTGTTTACTGAGGGCCTTCTATGTGCCAACATGGGCGGGGGGAAGCTGGGAAGCACATCCCCAAAAGTACAAAAATGTCGAGGTGACTTTTTTTGCTCTTTTTCTGGTGTTTTCTATAACAAATATGGATTATTTTACACTAATTAACTAACCGATGTTATTTATACACTTACTTGGCTTACTGTGAGAACACGAGTAACCTAATCTCTCTGTGCTCAGTTTCCTTGTCTGTGAAGTAGGGATAGTAATAGTATCAACTCCCAATGGCTCTTGCTAGTAAGCACTCAATGTTTATGATTATTATTATAAAAATAATATTAAAAAATAAAAGTGCCAGGCACAAGAACACTAAGACGCCAACCAATACCTAGCCAATGCTCCCTGAACACCAGCAATGATGGCGAGAGTGGGGAAAAAGACTTCAGGAGAGGAAGCCTGGTTTTAAGGCCCAGGAAGAACTCTGAAGAGGGAAAGCAGTGATGAAAAGAGCTTGATTTACGGCACTGTTATCTCAGGCTCAACTTGAGAGGGCAGTTCACTTCAACAAATAATAAAAAAAGCAAAAATCGTTAAGAAGCCAGAGCTCAGTGACAGGCCTCCTCTCCATTCACTCTGTTGTTCTAAGAGGCCACTGAGAACCAGCTAAGGGGGAACTCCACTCACGGCAAACCTCAAGAAACCTTCTGGCCTCTGCAGCCACATCTGCAGAAATCAAAGCACAAATTGCGCGCTGGGAAGCTCTGCTTCCAGTCCTCACCTTGAAGGAGAAAGTAATCTGGAGTTGTGCGCTTGAGAGCTGCCTTTGCTTTATCACTGCTCCAGTCCACTTCCAGTGCTTCTTTGATGGAGCAGAAGACCACCTTCTGTTGAAAAAAGACAAAATTGCTTAGGGATAAAATATGTTGGCTTTAAATCACAAGGCAGTAACTCTTCACCATTTCTAGGAGAAATGTCATTCTGTAAGGTTTACTGTTCATTAAAAGAAGCTGAGGCCCATTCAAATCCAATAAATGTTTATTGAGCACTTACTGTGTGTTCCTCTGGGCACTGGGGACACAGAAATCAACGACATGTACTCCCTGCACTGAAGAAAGACAGAGCAAAGCTAAAGACCTAGTTCCATTCTGGCTCTTTCTTGAACTCTGGTGATTTACGCCACGGAAATACCTTCATAAGTGACCAAGAATGTGTATCTAAAGATATTCAATAAATTTTCTTTGTATCAGTAAACAGAAACAAACAACAATATTCATAAATAACAGAGAAGAAAAACAAGCAAAGGGGATGGAATGGAACCTCCAGGCTGTGGAAATGGAAATGGCATTTGCAAAAGCTCTGTGGTAGGAGGAAATATGGTTGAAACCTATTAAGCTAAATCAAATTTTCTCAAAAAAATGCCAAGAGACAATTATATTTTTAAATATAAACAACTAAATATGAATGAGAAAATGGTTTTCCTTTCCCTTTCCTAAACAATTAAGTCCAAAAGCCATTTGCTGAGACTGAGGAAGGGCAGGGAAACTGTGTGTGTGTGGAGGGGTTGGGTGGCCTGGTTGGAGGGGACAGAGCAGGGCAGGGTAAGAAGGGCATCCCCAAGGGCAGCAACAGGAGACTGATTACATCCAAGGACTTGATGCAACAAGAAATTACACTGAGAATCTGGGGAGCCAGGTTTCTCACTGTCAGAGAAGAAGAGAATTAGAAATATGGAAAAGGAGAAAAGGAGAATGAAGCCTGTGGTGAGAGTTATTGGCATGAACCCGTTTTCTATATATATAGGCAGATAAAGAAATAAATGTAGATGCAAGTGTTTGTATGTGTACACATACAAATATTTACCTACTGTGTCCACTGAGAAGGTCTAAAAGCAATGATACTCTGATAGCAATGAGCACATCTAACACCTAGATTTTGGTTTCTAATCACCACTAAGAGAAACATTTCTCCTTGGAGATATGACTGATTTCAAAACTGGGGCAGCAGGAACAGAAGAGCCTGAAACAAGGAAAGTCCTCAAAGAATGATGGGCCATGTCAAGAGGTAATAGGAGCCAGCTTAAAG
Organism: Aethalodelphis obliquidens; assembly: GCF_003676395.1. Taxonomy (NCBI): domain Eukaryota; kingdom Metazoa; phylum Chordata; class Mammalia; order Artiodactyla; family Delphinidae; genus Aethalodelphis; species Aethalodelphis obliquidens. The sequence goes on along the minus strand of NW_020837987.1, from coordinate 12,670,275 downwards.
AAGCTTCCACTGGTCAAATCTGCGGATAAATATACTACAACAATTTGAGGATAAAAATAGACTATAATACTGTAAGTAAACTATGATCCATTAGTCCACAGACCTACAATTAACTAATTAATAAAGTTTGATAGGAATGGGGTATTTACATATTTTCAAAATACCCCTCTACAGAATACCTATTAGTCACACAGGGAAAAAAAACTGTTTTCAAAGGAGCAGTCTGGCAAACAATCTTACTCATGATCGAAGTTAACATGACCAGTAAAGGGGTATGTGATAACCATGCACCAGACCACAGGATGCAACGAGAAGCATCCATGTTGTGATATTTTTGCCAAAGATGTGTAGCTAGAGTCTAATCACGAGGGAACATCAGATGAACCTAAACTAAGGGACATTTTACAAAATAACTGGCTTAGCAACCTTCAGGTGTCATGAAAATCTAGATGCACACATGATTCTGAACTGGATCCTTTTGCTGTTAAGGACATGATTGGAACAACTAGTAAAGGTGGAATGGGGTCTGAGGATTAGATGGCAGCGACGTACCCATGTGTATTTCCTGATTTTGATGGTTGGTTTCTGATTAAGGAGAACGCCTTGTTTGAGAAAATACAGACTGAAATATTTGGGAATAAGGTGGTAGCACCTTACTCTCAAATTTTTGTCAGTACTGGCTACTTTTACCAAGTTTAAGATGGTATATGTGTGTAAGTGTATAAATAATTTCAAACTTACAGAGCTGTGCGTCTTTCTTCCTGTCTTCTCTACACACACACACACACACCCCCCAGATATTTTAAAAATAAAAGAGAAAAAAGACAACAAAGGTACAATTTAGCAGGCTAAGTGAACCAAGATCTATCAGCTACCAGGCAGCTTGCTGAAGACCGTAATGGATTTGAAAGATGAAAGTTCAAATTGCTGGTGAAGATAAAACAGTGTGGTTTTCAAGGGGGCTTTCTGCCTCCCCATAATCACTCCTTTGGTGTCTGGATCCATTGTAAAACCTGGCATACAAGATGTTTGTACTGCCCTCAAACCTTTTGGTCAATGGGTCTGTTTGACCTTAACAGATAAGTCACGTAGTTAGCGGAGTGACATTTAGTGCCTGATACAGACTTGCCAGACCCTTCTTAACAAGTCTTACAATGCAGATCAAGCCATCAGCAGTATGGTCTGGAAATGCCATCACAATAAGAAAAGTCTTAACCAGGTTTCAGAAACTACCAAGACCTTAATTCAGAATTTTGGTAGTTTGCCTGGCAAAGACCAATGCTAAGAATCCACTGATTCGTTAGGCCATTATATGACAAATGAAGGGAAAAAAGTTGTTTTTACAGTCTTAGTCCCAGGCAGGCCCACTGCTAACACTTTCAGGGCCTGAGGGTAAGAGTACAAATGAAAACCCATGTCTACATATTTAGTTATAAATCACACTAATAAGTTATTAAGTATATTATATTCTCCTGCGTTGACAAATAAACCTTCTTCATAACCACCTGGAAGACCAGGTTCCCGTTTGGAATTCTCACACTCCTTGGGAGTACTGTGCCAGAACGAGATACCCTGGGAAGGCCGTACCCGCACCCTTTCCCCGCTCTGGCTCTGACTCAAAATGCAAGGGGCTTTGCACTTAACTTTGCAAAAGGCTTTGCCCATCCTTCCCCCCCAAAACATCCACCCCTCAGGCCTAGGCATGCAGACATTGTGGCAAGGTCTGTACTCCAGAGGCAGATCAGGGAAGAAGCCCACAAAAGCCCGGGAAGTAGCCTGGGGTTATCTGGGCAGGAGATTCCAGGGGTCCAGGTATCCAGAATGTGGTCTAGAACTGGAGGAAGGCTACAAGATCCAGGCAGATGCAGCTCCTTCATCCCATGGGATCCTTACCCTGTGAGGGGAATGGCTGGAGGAAGGCCAGAGTGGGACCTTCTATAGCACCAGGGCCAAGGATAGAGGCCCCTTTCCCTCAACTCTAAGGGCAGAATTAGACTCAGTTCTGCCACTAACTTGTGACCTTAGGCAAATGAATTAACCTCTCTTGGGCCTGTCAGTGGCTGACAACTTTTAGAGAAGTTTCCTGGTATCTGAGGAGGGGACCCCCTGTGGCCTTGTCTTTAATGTGTACCAGCCCTCCAGCCACAGGTGACAAAGCCAGGGGTGGACACATGTCCCAAGCCAGACCCATCAGATTGTTTCTCCTGGGAATCGTGAGTATGAAAGTTGGAAATGGAGACACATTAATGTCAGAGCTCTAAAGAGAAAGGCCAAACCCCTGCTGCCTCCAAGGCTCCCCAGCTGCCCTGGTCTTTCCCCTTCTCAGATCACAGGAGCTACTCCATGCTTCTTGTGCTACTCCAGCCTGCCTTCAATTAACGCCCCCTTTTCTGGTTCAAGGTACCCAAAGTCTACTATCATGGCTCATAACTATTAAAAATAAAACAAAACTTAACCAAGCTGCCTATCGTAGTAGCACAGATACAAAAGGTGGTGCTTGCCTTACCGACCTCACTGGCATTGAGTTTATAAAAAGCCCGCTCGACGGTGCTTTCAAGGAATGAAGAGCCTTTCAGATGAAGCAGCCAGCAGTGCCTGCCAGGCAGTAGCATCCACCACCCCCCTGAATGAAGGTAACTCTCACACCTCACTCATCCCTCCCGCTCCTCCATGCCCTTGGCTCATGGATCCCTCTGCCTCGAATGCCTAACCCACTCCCCTCCACTGTCCATTTTCTCCTCTGACGATTCTGGGCCTTGAGGATTTCAATCTGAGAGTCTAGTTAAGACTAATAATAAGCCCTCTCACACCGTTAACTGATCCCCTCTCCTCAGATGGGTAGCAGCTTCCTGAGGCAGGGACCACAGTGAAAGGCACAGCATTGAATGGACTAGATTTTCAATAAATACCCCTGAGCTGACAGGACCTACCTGCTTTTCATTTGCCGAAAAGCCCAACAATAAATATAAAGATGAATTCTCCACACAGTCTATCAGCTATCAAATTAAGGGGTTGTGCTGGGCCATTTAGAATAGTGGGAGACTGCAACAGGAAACTGGCTCAATAGATGATGGCAAGGCAAAAAGGGGAAGACCGACACACACAGCCATTCAAAATCGTGTTCTCCAATTGTACGCCAACTATATGTCAATAAAAAAATAAACAGAATAGAATAGAATCATGCTCTCCAAAGTAGGCATAAAGATTTGAGGAGTGCTTATGAAAATATATGGAGTGAAAAAAGGAAAAGACAATACATATGTATGTCATATATTACATTAGATCATTATACATGTCTTGCATGTACTAATATATATTAATTAGTGCTCTAATTTATTATGTACATGCATAAAAAGAATACTGACATCACTGGGTAACAGGGTTCACATTTTCTCAACTTGTTCTGTATTTTCCACATTTGGGACTTGTGAACCTACTTTACTTTTTAGATCAGGCTGAACATCTATAACAAGTGATACAGATCTGGATGTAAAGCTGAATGTAAATCAGAATTGAAACAACTTTCAAACTACAGATTTCTAGGTCTAATTTCCACACCTACTCATGGGAGACTATAGTTTTCAAAAGCATATTAACAACTGACAACCACAACCCGAGACAGTTTTCACACTCTGCAGAGTGGCAAAAGAGCCTGAAGTTACCAAATGTTACTGTTACATGCTGCTGGGTTTGGAATGTAAATTGAGGAAACTACTTGAGAGCTATTTTTCGGGGTCTGGTAAAGTTAAAGATGTGCACATCCTAAATCTCCTATATCCTAGAGAAATCACACACTTACCCAAGGAGATTATCTATACACACACACACACACACACACACACACACACACACACACACACACAAAATGACTGCAGCACAATTTGTAAGAGCAAAACCTTATATACCTAAATGCCCATTAATAGGAGAATAAATAAATAGTAATGTTTTCACACAACAAATACTCTATGGTCAAAACAAAAACAAAACAAACAAACAAACAAAACTGCAGTGCTTGCTGTCCAAGAGAACTTGCAATGATGACAAGAACATTCTGCATGTTGGTGCTTTGCAATATGGCTGCCACCAGCCACCTGTGGTTACTGAGCATGTGAAATGTGGCTGGTGAGACTGAATTTTTAATTTATTTTCAATTTCATTAATTTTAATTTAAATAGCCACATGCGGCCGGTGGCGACCATAATGGACAGCAAAGCCCCAGAACCACACACAAACACAGATGGCCTCACAAACGCAAAGCTGCTCTTAAGAAGCACACGGCAGCAAACATAAAACGCAAAACCGACTTTTAAGAAGTTAAAAAGCACACCAAACAATTCTATGTTACTTGGAAAAACACGTGCAGTGAGAAGAAATGCCCAGAATAAGAACCACAACCGACGACAGCGGGTGCTCATGCTGGCGAGCGATAACCAGGGGGCCTCGATCACATCAGTAATGTTTTATGCTTTAAACTGGGTGATGGGTACATGGTGACTAGCCCTACTAGTCTTAATTTCATTTTTAATTTATACCTACAACACCACCTAATAAGCTTTATTCCACTGTGTAGATTTACAAACACATGACAAAACACCATGCCAAGCAGGGCTATATCCACCCCTCCTGGATACCTTATTAAATCCACACAAATGTACCAGCAGCCCTGAGAAGACAGAGAAAGAACACCCAGATTGGTACAACAGTACTGGGAACGTTCTGGTTTTTAAGTTGCCTAGTATTTGTTTTACCGTTATGTTCCATAACTTGCAATGATGTCGCGGGATTTTTGTATATTGAATCTCTCTCTCTCACTCTCACACACACACATACACACAAGACTAGACTGTGCTGTGATGATGGGAGGAACTCCTCTTCCTCATCCGTAGAGCCAAGAAACTTCTCTCAGGTGAGACAAGGCACCACCAGCACCCACCCCACACTCCACAACTGTCCTACCTGCAAAACCTACTATCAGCAGTCCACCAAATTCTCTGCGATTTGCACCCTGCACCTCCCTGCCTGCTCCCCTCACCCGAACCAAGTGATTCTCTGACAATTTAGTTTTGAACCTCTCTGGCCTGCAGGTTCTGGTCTAGGCAACCCAATGACTTACTTCTACATATTCCTAGCCAAGAACCTTCTCTTCTTTAAAAGTCTGTTCTCTCAGCTCAGCTCAAATAACCTAAACTATGAGAACTAATGTACTACAACATTAATCCATTTATTTGATCACAAAGAAAGTTAACTGAATAAATCCGTTTTACAATGACAATAATCTCCTCCAGAGCTGGGTCACATTATGATGCTGGAACAGCCACAACTACACTGAACAAACATTTCCTGGGGACCTCCCTGGTGGCGCAGTGGTTAAGAATCCACCTGCCGGGCTTCCCTGGTGGCGCAGCGGTTGAGAGTCCGCCTGCCAATGCAGGGGACACGGGTTCATGCCCCGGTCCGGGAAGATCCCACATGCCGCAGAGCGGCTAGGCCCGTGAGCCATGGCCGCTGAGCCTGCACATTCAGAGCCTGTGCTCCGCAACGGGAGAGGCCACAACAGTGAGAGGCCCGCGTACCGCAAAAAAAAAAAAAGAATCCACCTGCCAATGCAGGGGACACAAGTTCGAGCCCTGGTCCGGGAAGATCCCACATGCCGCAGAGCAACTAAGCCCGTGAGCCACAGCTACTGAGCCTGCGCTCTAGAGCCCGTGAGCCACAGCTACTGAGACCGCAAGCCACAACTGAGCCTGCGTGCCACAACTACTGAAGCCCACGTGCCTAGAGCCCGTGCACCGCAACAAGAGAAGCCACTGCAATGAGAAGCTGGCGCACCACAAAGAGTAGCCCCCACTCGCTGCAACAAGAGGAAACCCATGCGCAGCAAAGAAGACCCAAGGCAGCCAAAAATAAATAGATAAATTTATTAAAAAAAAAAAAATCGCCTGAACACAAGTGTGCGGGGTACCGCACTAGGAACAAAGCAGCGAACAGAACTGCCCAGCCCGTATGGAGCTTCAACTCTAATGAGGGAGACCCTGACAAGTAATCTGAGGTGTAGCCAGCATTACAAATCAACGTGCCACAGGAAAGAGGAGGAACTACAATAGTCAGTCATCAGGAATGATGCTTTAAGGATGGGGGTGAGAGGAGGATGAGAGAATTGTCAACAAATTGCTCACAAAGGGGGAAATCAAAATAATGAATCACTCCTCAACTGTGGAATTTCACAACTAATTCATGAAAAAAGGATTACGGTGCCCAAATTAGCCACCCACTACATCAGAAGCAGTGGTAAAATTAAATCTGTGGTTTCTTAGCATGTCAGAAGCAAATCCTACTTTATGTTTAATCTTTAAAGAGCTATTATGGAGAGTACCCACCACCAGGCATCTATCTACTCCTATCGGGCAGCCCCCTAACAATAAAGAAATATGAGCAGCAGCACGGGAGCACGCTGGTGGCTTTTTAAAGTTTTCTGGAGTGATCCCAATTTTCACATACTTCATCCCACCATCCTCACAAAACTTCAAGTTATCCTAGAAACTCCAAGGGGATTCACCTTGTGGGTGGTAAGGTGTGCCTGTGCCCTTCGCCACTGCCTATGCTCTCTCCCCACCTATTCCTTCCTTCTTACACTGCTGTGTGATCTTGGGCGGGATTCCTTAACTTCTCTTGGCTTTAGTGTCAGCTGTAAACGGAGACAAGAGGGCTAATTTGCTTCCCTGCACCCAATACAGTGCCTTCTCCACAGCAGGCATTTTGCAACTCGCAGATACAGCAAGGGCTTGCTGCTTGGAGCGAGGAAGCCAGAGTCACTCCGTCTCGACAGCTGTGCCTTTTCTTGACCCTATTTCCTGTGACTGGATGCCGGTCCTGGCTTTGGTGCTTGGCAGACTGTCCTTCACATGCCAACTCGAACAATTCTTCCTCTGGGAAGCCTTTCCGGACACTTCCTCATCACAAAACCACTGCAATCTCCTTTATCTACTGCATACTAGAGCCCACATCAGGTCTGTGCCCAACACCTGTTTCTGACAAAATCTGTCTCATCACTTCTCCTGGGCACCAAAGGAAGCAAACAATCTACTACTGCATGCCTATCTCTGGGCTGGGCATTTTCCCACTGCCGTATTTATCATGATGGCACAGGTGCTAGAAAGGCCCAGCCAGTGTCTTCCTAGACGGTGTGAAAACCACAAGCTCTGTTTTTCCTCTTTGTTTTTTAACGTTTCTAATTTAGGAGCACAATGTGTACCTTGAAGCAAAAGTGGCTTTACAACACTGGGTTGAGCCTAAGGGAAAGGGGGAGGGGAAGGGAACCCTAACCAGAAGCCTTTCACAGGAAACGGGAAGTGGTTGCTTCCCCACCCCCATCCTGCACGCTGAGCATAACCCAACTAGTTGAAAGGGCAGAATCTAAATCAAGGGATTTTTGAATTGGAGGAAAACTTCGAAATCGTGGAGTAGTCCCTGCCAAAATGGAGTCGGCGCGTTATTGCAAGGTGGCAGAGCCAAGGCCCAGACCCTGCTCAGCCCGGTCCTTCCACAGCGCTCTCGGTGAGGCTGCACAAAGACAAGGTTTGGAATCCCAGGGATTGTCATCAGGAATGCACTGAATGCCTTGGAACCTTAAGGGCTCAGGGTTGGAATCCAAGCCTGAATTGTCCCAGTGAAACAGCTGACTAACAATGTCAGCTGGGGAATATTTTGATACCTTCAAATTGGGCCCCAAGTAGGAAGAGGCCACACAAAGAGCTGTGTGACTGAAGAGCCCTAGGAATGGTACGCAAAGGCCGCCGAGTGCCTGCCAGGGCTGCCCACATTCTCCTCATAGCTAGCTAAAGTGGCTCCCAAAAGAGGTTTCCAGATCTGCCCCAGTGGGCACCATCAGAATTGACTCCCAGGAAACTTCCAGCTGTGAAGGGCAAACAAAGCTAGGGCTCTCTGCATTTGAATGTGAAAGACCTGCCTCAATCAGAGAAGGCCCTTAAGCCATAAAACCCTTCACACCAAGGCCAAGTGTCACACTTGTAAGAGGGTGTGATTTATAAACTGACAGCACCCACAAAGCTGCTTTTGTACTCCTCCCTTAGTTAACAATTTATCTCCCCCACCAAACTCACGGAGCTATTCAGATAAAGCTTGCCTGGGCCTCAAAAAGAAAGAAAGAAAGGAAGAAAGAAAAAGACCCAAGTTTTGGCCAAAACACCAATGTTCACTCCGGATAATTATGGTCCTGTGAATAGACACTAAAATTAGGGCTTAATAATTCCTCTGTATTACACTCACAGCATCAAACTATTCCAATACAAACATAAAGAGCAAGGAAAAGAAAATCTCCAACGCAGCCTTGCTGGAAACTCAAAAGAGTTCCACTTTTGTGGTTTTCTGCAGTCTCTTTTGTGGTTTCTGCACTCTTAGAATCCCCCCTTTAGAGCAGTTTTAACTCGATGCCCTGACCAGCTGTTTTTCTTTCTCAACATTTAGATTTACAAAGCAAAGAGTAAATAAGGGCTTGGCCATGTCTTTCCTCTCGGTTCAACAAAACCAATTCTGGCCACTTCATCTTGTTTTTTTCCCCATCGCATGAATTCCCTTCTCAAATTCCAACACTAGCTACAAAACCATCATCTGTCTACTGATTCCCTTTCCAGTCCTCTTTCTATAACATGAATTACAGCACCAATCCTAGTAGAGACTAAGCCCCTAACGTAAACTACATTAAAATATATATATATACATCTGATAACACTTGTCAACATTGAGACCTTTCTTCTTAAAAGGTTATTTGGTAGGAAAAAACCAAAAACTTTATTTTAAAAAAGCAATTAAGCAATTCAAGTTTAAACTGTCTCCCTACCCACTTAGGACCTTACTAAATTGTCTATCAATCTGAAAAAAAAAAAAATTTGTATAAGAGTGGGGGCTTCCCTGGTGGTCCAGGGGTTAAGAATCCGCCTTCCAATGCAGGGGACACGGTTCCATCCCTGGTGGGGAAACTAAGATACCACATGCTGCAGGGCAACTAAGCCCGCGCACCTCAACTACTGAGCCTGAGCTCTAAAGCCCACGTGCCACAACTAGAGAGAAGTCCGTGCACCGCAACAAAAGATCCCGCATGCCACAGCTAAGACCTGACTCAGCCAAATAAATAATTAAAAAAACAGATGTAGCAATAATAAAAGTGACCTAAGTTTAAAAAAAAAAAAAAAAAAGAGTAAGGGGCCGTGCTGAGAAACAGTCTTTCTGACGCTGCTCCATACATCAGAGGTGCAAATCTGTGGCCCACAGAGCAGGTAAGTCTTGCAGGCGTGTCCTCTTTAGTCTCTACAGGGTGGATGGAAACAGCATGCAAAAAGGTTGCCGGTATTAAAAAGTTTGGGAGAGAGCATATTAAAAAAAATCTTTCTTTCTCATTCTCTTGAAAAATCACATCTGACATCACTAGGTCCACATTCCCTCACAGCAACAGCCGGCTGGCACCAAGCACAGCTGCCCCTTTAAATGGGACAAGCGCTGGCCTAGTCTGTCCAGACTGCCCCCCTTCAGGACTACATGCTTGCTTCCCTTGCTGGCAATGGTTATGGCCCATAGCCTACAAGCCCCAGGGCTTCTGACCCTTGACACCACCCCTCTCCTCCACATACCTTTTTGACCATGGTTGTCTCAGATGAATCAAGTTTGGCTCTCTTGGTATCAGGTCCATCTTCTACTCCTTGACTAACTTTGGCAACTTTGGTTTTCTCCCTAGAGGGTGACAAGGGGAGGGAATCGAGTTCTACCCTATGAATCATGCCATGAGAACAAAAAGAGCATCAGTGGCTCACTGAATAGGATGGTGGTTAAGAGCAAAAGCTCATACAGATCTGGCTCAAATCCCAGCCCGGCCACTGACTACCTGATGCCTCACTGACCTGCTATGTGGGAATAATAATCCCTGAAGAATTATCAGAAGAGAAATAACAAATTGCTTAGCACACTGCCTAGCACATAGTATACTCTCAATAAACTTTGTAAATGTTCCACCTGAATCATGAAATAAAGAGCTGAACTCAATTCCTCCTCTCTGCCATGGGGAGCTCACATTAAAGTAATCTGGCCTTCTTTTCTCTACTGTGACTTCTTTATCCATTTATAAGGTGCCCAAAGAACTAGATTTTCTTAAAGTCATAAAACATAAGAGATACAAGAGGGCTTCCCTGGTGGTGCAGTGGTTGAGAGTCGGCCTGCCGATGCAGGGGAGGCGGGTTCGTGCCCCAGTCCGGGAGGATCCCACATGCCGTGGAGCGGCTGGGCCCGTGAGCCATGGCCGCTGAGCCTGCACGTCCGGAGCCTGTGCTCCACAACGGGAGAGGCCGCAACAGTGAGAGGCCCACATACCGCAAAAAAAAGAGATACAAGAGATTTTGAACATGTTTGTCCTTCCCCCATCTCGACTTTACAGGCAAGAAACTTGCAGACTGGAGAAAGTTCAGTGACTTGCCTAAGAAGCTGAACGAAAGAGAGCAGTTCTTGACTCTTGGTAGGAGGCTTCACCTACCACACAGGGTCTCTCTTTACCTCTCATCGGCAAGGGTGGTGGTCAAAAGTTACAGCCCCAAAACCAACTCTTGTAGTTTCACAGCACTGGTATCATCTGCCATCTTTCATCTAGAAGCTACAAGTTCAAAACACTGCAGGTCTCATTATGTGAGAATCACCATGGTCTGGAACCTCAGTGTTCAAAATGAGAGGAGGTCTGTTTGTTCTGCCAGAGCAGTCTCTAGACCTTGGAGCTTTTCCAAGGTAGACTCTGGCTGAGTGTGCCTACAGAGCTGCCCATCCAACTAGTACTCATTTTACCATCTCTCAACCTGAACACTCGCAAGCCCCAGCTGGGGAACAAATGTTTACAATCCGAGCAGGTTCTCCCTGAATAGAAAGTGTGGCTTCACCACCTGAAGTCCAAACTGATCAGATACCCACATGGTGTGTTTCGATCACCTTAGAACTGCTTTCCTCATGCTCTAGAGGAGATCATCAATTTGGAAGGCAGGGGCCACATCTCCTATAATTCTGAGCACGCAATCTATATATTCAGTAAGCTGTTAATGAATTGGTTTCCCAAAGTTCTAAGTATTATAGTTAAATACTTTCCTTAAATGGTTCATTTCCTACCAGTAAATAGAACTACATTTTGAAAAGGCGTTATGTTCTCTCCTCCTCTCCCCAGACTTACTCTACAAATTCATGCTCTCCGAGATTGGCAAACGTGTATCCGTGGTAGCCAAAAACATCTCCCGTAAAGAACTTGATGCTATTTTTGTGACAGATCTGGTCAACTTTAACTATGATATCCCTGGAGCAGCAAGTCAGACATACCTGCAGAAAGAATGAAAGTGGTTGGGTGTGAGTTGTGCAGACTGTGAATCACCGCCCTGATGTCTAAATACACCTTAATGAACAGTCTCTCTGGGCATGGCTAAAGCCAGTTTCAAACTGGTACAACAGGTTCTTTGGATGCTATGGTTAGAAGACAAAAGAAAAGTTGCAGGTTTCAGTGTGTAGAAAATGTAAATCATGAGACAGTCACTTCACCTTCTGCAACCAAAATGAAACGTGTTTAGCTATTAAGTAAAAGGCACTCGATGAATTTATTTCCCCTAAACCATGAACATATATAAACCACATTTCACAGTTTTCAGGAAAAGGAAAAGACAATAATATAACTTAGAGGAAGTTATTTCTAAATCATTAAACCTATTAATATCTGAATAAGCTACAGCAAGAAACAAAACCAGTTTTTTAAATTTACCCAAAGGTCATGTTTAAATACAAGGGCATTTTTCCCCCTTCTTTTGACTGATATGTTAAGATAAAGAAAATAAACAAGTCCTGTTGAGATTATTTTTCCACAGTTTTCGATGTGAAACTTTATCTGAATTTAAGGACAAAAAAAAAGGTTACAGCCCAAGTGACCTCCCATTCAGACTTAGACAATGAGACGGTGATTCACTCAGTGGAATTATCAATGTTGCTCTGAGGCCTCTAAGTTGTGTTCCAGTAAGTTGAGGTATTAGAAATGGCTAAGTTTTACTGCACAGAACACGACCTTTTGGTAGAAGCTTTGTGATCAGGGCCAAGAAGACAACTTCTAAATTGCACATGTTTTCTTCTGAACATAGAAAGTTGGAGAAGAAGTTTCAAAAGGATTTTCATTTGATAAACCTCTTGCTGTTGTCTGGCAGCCTGAATATTGAAATAACGCTCACAGAGCAACGCGTGTCTCTGCTGCCATTCAAAGGATGCAGTCACCCGAGGAAAAGTCAAATCTAAAAGATAAGACAGGTGCAGCTGAACATACAATCAACTGACCGAATGGAGCCCTGCAGTCAAAACTGAGCGTGAAAACCTATGAAGACCAGTCAAACGTGGCTCAAATATGAGGAAGTCACGCCTGCCCTGTGCACATGCGTTATACAAGCAACAGCCCCATGCTTCAGTTCTAACAAAGTTTCTAGTTGCTAGAAGTTCAAAGGACACCTAGAGTAAACCAAATGTGGTTACTACGGATAAAGAAATGAAGAGACTTATGTCCAAATGGAAAATGTTCCAATACCTGGACTTACAAAACAGAATAAAAAAAATTTTTTAAGGGACAAGATGCACAGATGATCCATCATTCCAAGCCCACATTTGAACAGATGCACATATGAAATACAACAGTGTGAAAAACAAAACTACCAAACCCAAATTCTAACCTCTCACGTAATGGGCCCTTCATTTAAGAAACAAGTAGATCATCTGTGACTATTGCACGGTTATCCAACATTTGTTAAGCTTTTCCAGGGTACAGGGAGCCATGTCTGAAAGGTCACAGACACTGAAACAGAATTTAACTTATCCTTTCACCTCTGCAAAGATTTGGCAGTGTAATCAAATGAGGCTGGATATGCCTCGTTTGGCTTAATACTACAGTGATTTTGTCTAGTTAACCATGGCAACATGGTCAAAGTGGCTGTGTGCAAGAAAGAGACAGAGACAGACCAAGATCAGGTGTGCTCCTTTTAAAGACAAAACACAAGCTGTAGTTTGGTATTTCTAACAACAAAAAAAAGACTCTGCTACAGATATTCACCAACTTGTTAAGTTTTCAGAAGAAAACATTTGCAATAAAATGTATAGAAGCTATGTGCAAAAATTCTGGAAGGAAGACAAAACACCAATGATAAAACCTGGTCTTGGGAAAAGTATGCCCAAAGAAGAAACCAAAAGGCAGCAACTCACAAGCAGCCAGCGCAGATTCAACAGACTGGATCTGCCTACCGACACACTCAGCATACTAAGGCAATACACTAATAAGGCATGTACACTAAGGCAATATAAGACTTCAATCTACTAGGGCAATATATTAAAACTAAAGAATGAAACAGCTTCAAAACTTACTTGGGAAAAAGCTCAGATTTGAGATTCTAATGCGCCCGTGTACCTAGTATACATACAACTAGTGCTTTAATTTGCTGAATTCCTGAAGCAGACTTTACATTCTCTATGAAACTTACAGCATCAAATTGCGTGAAAAACGACTCAGGTTTCTTTTGTATATTCTCAGTGTCCACTTTCACATCCACCATGGGGTTGAGATTCTGTGCGCGCTCCAAAGAGGCTTCGGCCCTGTTTCGGCCAACAGACCCAGTACGGATCAGGAACTGGGCTCCGGGGTCTTCTGGAGATACCTAGGAAGAATAATTTTTTTTTTAAATACTTGAATTTCGAGGGAAAAACAAATGAACTTTTCCACTTTAAAGAATAACTAAAACATCTACCATCTAATTGTAGTACTACTGTTGCTATAGGAGTCTGCCCAGCGCAGACTCCCTATACTCTTTCCTTCTGAGGCTTTAAAATAGACATTGAACTTTTTTTTTTAAACTGGGCACTGATGGTTAAAGAGCACCCCCTTGTGTTTATAATGAAAATTCACTCTAAACAAAAGAAGTCCATGCTTTCTTAAGTAAATGTTTAACTGCTAACAAAATGACATAATCATCAGTGCTAAGAGTTGACCAAATCCCTACCATGTGCCCAATTCTAAGCAATCAGAGAGAGACATAAGTAATTTAAAGGATGTAGTCCCTGCCTACAAGTGGTTTAAAATCAGACCAACACAAAAATTAGACACAGTTAAGAATGTCTGAAACGAACTCTTAAATTCAGTTAAAACTCAGAAAGGAGGACAGCTGAGCAGAGGTTGGAGAAGAGGGATAATTTCACTCATAAGGCTGGATGTCAGCAGAAGAGAGCCTCAAAGACAGATAACATAGTCACCTGACAGCCACCAGTAGGATTACAGATTCCACTGTTCAAAATGCATTTCTTCACACATCAAACATCTCATTTAATCATGAATCTCCATGTATGACCCCGCCACCTTCACCAAGACTGGGTTCAACAGAAGTAATCCTCCTCTCCTGCCAACTATCCACAGTATACACTCTCCCTTACTATCTTTCCTCCAAGCAAATGAGCTGGTCCTCCTCCCGTTCAAGGCCAGCCCTCTAACAGTACACGCTTGACCCATCCCATCCCATCCCATCCCAGGGATCTCACCACACACAGCGAGATCGTACACCATAGTGGTTAAAAGCCATGCTCTGGGATAATTCAGGTTGGATTCACAGCCGTGATTTGAATCCTGGCTCAACCACCTAAATGTGTGACCTTGAGTGAGTATGAGGGAATCACATGTAAAATGAGGACGTTACTAAAAGCGATGCACTGCTAATCACTCCACCAGGGGAGTCAGTACTACCTGTGCCCCACTCCTTGGCCTCACAGCTCCTGGCTCTCCTTCTCCCTCGCTGGACATTCCAGTTTCTATATGGGCCCTCTTAGGTGCAGCTGTTCTCAGGATTCCACCTCGGAATCATTCATCTTTTCACTCTATATAGCTCCATAAACCAACTCCATGCCTTATAGTTTCTACCAAAATCTGCTGTTATTTCTCAAATTGCTCTTACTGGTACAGATTGCTTCCTGATCCATCTGAGTCTTATATTAAACTGCCCACCAGGAAGTTCCTCCTGGAGATCCCATGGGCCATCATAATCCAATTCCTGTGTTTGTTGTCTCTGTTAACAGAGACATCTCTGACGCATCCAGTCACCAGAGCCAGAAACCTGGTCTTCCTATCCTCTACACTTCCTTGATAGCAGCCACCAGGTGACGTGGCTAAGCGCATGGCCTCTGCCAGGAGTCAGACCGCCTGGGACCTGGTAGTACCACTAACTGCTGTGACCTTGGGCGGGCCAATACTTCACTTCCTTTTCCTCCGTTTTCTTATGTGTAAAGCAGGAATGATAATCCCTACATCTCAGAGTTGTTTTGAGGCCTAAGTGAGATACTACAACTACAGCTCCTAGAACAGCGTCCAGCACTTACAGTAAGTGTCAGCTGTTGTACTTCCTCCTTGCTTTCCCATATAGAATCCTACTGACTATACCACCGAAGCATCTCTCACCTCTCCGTGATTCTCACCATCTCTATCCCCAGTGTCATTCCACAGACCCTTTTCATCTCTCACTTAAACTATTAAAGCAGCCTTCTAAGTAGTCTTCTGCCCCATATCTTGTGCCAACCACAGTCTACACGGTATTAGTGATCTACAGAAAGCCCAAAGCTGAAGTCAATCCTCGCCCATCTGAAACTCTTCAATGACTCCTCACCACCTAGAGAATTAAGTAAGTTTACAGCAGAGCTTACCAGCTGGCCCTTCATGACTTGGACCTCACCTGCAATCTGCAGCCCCCGCAGCACCACGGGCTTCACACTCTAAAAACACCAAACTGTTATATTCGATTTCTACCATGCTGTCTTGTGCTAATGTCCCCTGCCTAAAACACAGCTCTTCAAACCCTGAAAAACCTCTGCTTGTTTTTTAAGACTCAGCTCAGCACTCCAGGAAGTCTCTCTCGCGTCCGCAAGCCACAACCTGAGTCGGGTGGCGCGCTCTGATTCCCGGGGAGGCGTGAGGATGGGAAGCGAATCTTGCGCATTTTTCTATCGCCAGTACCTAGTCTACTTCAGGGTAGGCAGCAGGTGCTCCTGGATGCTTGCTGACACAAACGAAATGAAAAACTCTAAGGGGCAGGAATTAACATCTTCAATTTACAGATGAACAAGCTAAGTCTCTGTGAGGTTAATTCCCTTTCCCAGCTTTAGAAGGGATGATTTGAGCCCAAGCCTTCATGATTCCAAAGCTTCTGCAAAATGCAGCACCATCTTCCTGGGACGTTCCTAGTCAGGGACAAAAGAACAAGCAAACTACAAAAGGCAGAACCACCAGAGAGTGTTCACGAACTATGAAATTTATGAGATGGGAGTCAGGCTGGGTAAGTTGACTGGGACCAGGTTATACGAAGCCAGTGGTTCTCAACCCTCCCTGACTTACAGACTCACCTGGAGAACTTTTATTTTTAAATAACTCCCCAAATATTCTAAAGCACAGATGGGATTGAGAACCACCATGTCAGGCTTTGAAAACCAGTCAGAGGAGTCAGGCCTTACAGCGGAAGGCAAGTAGAAGGCACTATCAGTCTTTAAACTGAAGAGGCAACGGTTGACTCCAACTCTGGGTGGCATTCGTGCCAGTGCCGAGGCAGTGAGAGAACCACATCACATGGCCTCGGTGTTCTCCATCCCCATTCTCAGATTTCCCAACCAAACGAGGAAACTACCATCCCATTGTGGTTTCGTTTTTCTACACCAACAGCCTCCAGGTTTTGGAACCATCCTTCCTTGGGTCTCCACTCTTACCCTCTCTACCCAAGCAAACAAATTCTTCCCCTGGATGGGGTGTTCCTGCCACTAGGGGGCACTGTGGCTGGTGGGCGGGGGGGGGGGGGGGTGTCAAAGCTGGGAGGGTTCAGTTAATTATCTGGCAGCTTGCTTGCAGGGATTTTCTTTCCTTAGAAAGTTTTGAATTCAAGTCAAAAATCAATTTGTGACTGTGATATTAAGTGAGCCAACCTATGTGTCTCTTCGTATTGCAGGAGAATTAAGACAACAAAAATTCTAGATATTATTTTCTCCTGAAACTCCAAACAGGAGAGCTTTTAAAAATTTCATTAACATTTACTTTTGTCTACAGAGCCTATACCTCACACTGTGTGTGCTAGTTACTTAGCATGAGACAGGACCCCTGTTCATTGCCTAAAAGGAAAAAAAGACACAAATAATATGTGACAACACAATTTTTGAAATATTTTAACTGAAAAAATACATGATTTCTGGAATTTGCTTTAAAAAACTGTCCCAAAAAATACAGGGGAAAAGATAAATAAAAAGATCAACAAAACATTGGTATCTGTAGAAGCCAAGTAGGTGAGGTGTCAAATATTATTCTACTTCTGTATATATTTGAAATTTTCTATAAAAGAAAACCAAAATGTCATTGAGGCATGAGAATGTAGACAAAGCAGCAGTTATTTTCACTTTGGAGAAAAGATAGGTCAGAGAAAGCTACATAGGGGTTGGGCACTATGGTTCTATTATCAATTAAATAATATTTTATCATATAATTAACTACTGGATGCTTATTACATGCAGGCACTACATTAAGTGGTCCATATACATTCTCTCTGATCCAACATTTCCCAAGGTAATGCCTGTGAAGCATCTCCATCGAGATTTCCTGAGACACCTCTGTTTTTCTTCTGAGATACCTTTTAAATGTATATATTCCTGAGCCTTACCTCAGGCTTTGTAAAGTAGAATCATTAGGGGTGAAAGCTACACCAAAACAAAGCCCCAAGGCAATTCTGTATTTTAAATGAGTGATTCAGGTGATTTAAAGGTACAAATTGGAAGAGCACTCCTCTACTCCTCACAATCACCCTCCAAGGGAGATGCTAACTCCACTTTACAGATGGGAAAGGTCATCACCCCGTAGGATATGGTGGAGCTGAATTCAAACCCGGTGCTGGCGCTGTCAGTCTCCAAGGGCTACGGTGCCACTGACGCCAGCCCTCCTCTTTCACAGCCCAGAAGGGGCAAGTAGGAAGGCACGAAATCTCCACGTGTTTATACCAAAGAGGGAAGATGGCGAAGGAGAGTGATAAGGCGGCATCTCACCTGCTCGTGATCCAGCATGGTCAGTCCTTTCACTCCGGCCAGGATGAGATTCTTGGCGATTTCAGCCCCGAGTCCCTTCATGCCAACAAGAAGCACCCGGGAGGCCCGCAGCCTACAAGGCAGATATTGTCAACAGGATGAAAGAGGACAGTGGAAGCTCTCCGAGTTATTGAAGAACAAAACAAGACAAAAATAGGGAAATGATCTTGGATTTCATTAACTGCACTTAAGCATCCAGGCCTCAAATCTTGAAAAAGAGACAGGCTCCAATCTATCCTGCTGAGAACAATTCATTCAACAAATATTTATTGAGCATCTACTATGCCAGGCCCCCCTCCAAGGTGCGGAAATACAGCAGTGAATAAACAGACACAATTCCTGCCCTCAGAGCTTGTATTTTGTAGAGACAGACAAACAAATAGAGATATATAATATCTCAAAAAGTGAAGAAAATCAAGCATGGTATGGATCAGGAATGATGGAGGATGTGAGTTTAGTCAGACTGATCGTGAAGGCCTTTCCACAGAGGTGCTGAGCAAAAAATGAAGGACATATATACAGATACTTGGGAGAAGAACATTCCAGGTAGAGAAAAAAGCAAGTGCAAAAGCCCTGAAGCAGAGGAGTGCTTGGCATATTCCAGGAGCAGGAAGGCAGATAGAGCAGCTGAAGAGCAAAGGGAAGAGTGAGCAAAGGGAAGAATGGGGGACTTCCCTCGTGGTCCAGGGGTTAAGACTTCACCTTCCAATGCAGGGGGTGCGGGGTTTGATCCCTGGTCAGGGAACTAAGATCCCACATGCCTCCCCGTCAAAACACCAAAACATAAAACAGAAGCGATAATATAACAAATTCAATAAAGACTTTTAAAATGGTCCACATCAAAAAAATCTTTAAAAAAGGTAAGAATGGTAGATGAGGCTGTAGACAGAGTCAGGGGCCACATCATGAAGGCTCTTACAGGCACTGTCAGGATTCTGGATTTTATTCTAAACATGATGGAAAGCCATTGGGGGCGGTTACAGTTGGAAGGGGAAGAGTGTCACAGTTAAGGTGAGAGAGGATGATGGCTTGAACTAGTGTGACAGCAGAAGAGAAGGGGAGAAGGGGTACTATTTAAGCTATAACACACAAGGTGGCATGAAAGAGGGCCCATCTGGGAAGTGTTTAGCTCATTCTGAGCCTGTAGAGTGACAGAAGATGAGGCTTAAAAAAAAAAATGGTAGGGCTTCCCTGGTGGCGCAGTGGTTGGGTATCCGCCTGCCAATGCAGGGGACACGGGTTCAAGCCCTGGTCCGAGAAGATCCCACATGCTGCGGAGCAACTAAGCCCGTGCATCATAACTACTGAGCCTGCACTCCAGAGCCCACGTGCCACAACTACTGAAGCCCGCGCACCTAGAGCCCACGCTCTGCAACAAGAGAAGCCACCGCAATGAAAAGCCCGTACACTGCAATGAAGACCAGCCCACGCACAGCAACTAGAGAAAGCCCACACACAGCAAGGAAGACCCGATGCAGCCAAAAATAAATAAATTTAAAAAAAAAAAGGTAGTCAGAGAAGTCTGGACTTAACTCTGAGGTCAGCAGAAGGCAGTATAGGTCCACAATACCTTATTCGAAATCCCTTGAACCAGAAGTGTTTCAGAATCAGAATTTTTCATATTTGAAAAAGGAAATAAAGGGAATTTCCTTGGGGTTCAGTGGTTAGGACTCCGTGCTTTCACTGCTGAGGGCCTGGATTCAATCCCTGGTTGGGGAACTAAGATCCCACAAGCCGCCCAGTAGGCCAAAAAAAGGAAACAAAGAGTTTGCATCATATATCATGAAAAACCCCATCAGGATCTTAGGCAGCACCCTGTAATCAAACTCATTAATATTTTTGCAGCAAATGTATGATTATTCACACTGAAAAGCATTAGTAAGAACTAAGAACGGTCTCACCTAAATTCAAGTTCTGCTGACCAATGAGTTTGCTCCTAATTTATGAAATGAGTCCATTCTCATCAAGTACCACTACTAAGGAGAACATGCAGAAACTCTTTTCCAAAAATGGTTCTAATAATTATGGACACTTGCATGTCATCAGGCTAGAAGTCTTTAATGGGAATGATGGCTGATAAAATCGAGTCCTGCACTGATTCTTTTTTTTTTTTTTTAATTTTTGGCTGCGTTGGGTCTTCGTTGCTGTGCGCGGGCTTTCTCTAGTTGCAGTGAGCAGGGGCTACTCTTCGTTGAGGTGTGTGGGCTTCTCTGATTCTTGATGCTGGCAGATTTGGGATTTCCTTCAGTGATATGACCAAAGGGTAAAATGGCGGGGGGTAGGGGGGAGGGAGAGAACATTGACATAGGCATATGTCTGGGGCTCAGCTTCTCCATTATTGCTTTTTTCTACACGGCCCTTCCACTGCCAACCATAGCCTAGGTGACAGGAGCCTTTCAAGTGACAATTCTACTTCACCAGAATAATTGGGCAGAGGGCTTAGGGCATACAAGCAAGGTAAATAACAGAGATGATCTGGTAGTAGTGGAAGGTAAGGCAGCGAAAATGGGAGGGAGCCAAGACTGAATGGGTTTAAATGCCAGCTTAATGGGTTTTTTTTCCTCTGTCAGATTTTTTGAACATCAGAATCAAACCCATCACTGAGCCCTTTTGTAATTAAGGCAGTAGGGATTGAAGAGATGTTCAAATAACTTTTATGGAGCACCTGTTCTATGATGGGGAGGATGCCAGGTGGTTTTGCATACATGTTTGACCAGGTCGTCGAGGAGATTAAATCATGAAGTCAGAATTGGTATCTCCATTTTACAGATGAATAGACTGAAGGTCAGAGAGGTCGTGCAGTTTGCCTGGGTCACCCAGTTAGGAAGTGGCAGAGCCAGAAGTCAAGCCCAAGTCTTCACACCCGGAGGGCGTTAGTGATGGGCCATGCTCGTTGCTGAAGGAGCAGCAAGGAAAACAGTGCCCGAGGAGAAGTTAGTGGGTTTGGAGATGAGGGGGCCATCGGTAACGTCTGAGGGTACAGATTTCCCAGAAGTGAGTGGGGCCGGTCTAGCTGTATCCTTGAGGTAGATACAGCAGCCAAACGGGAAAAGACTGTCACTCAGACTGAGAGGGACTGTGGAACCTGGAGTTCCAGGCGCAGCAGTGTTAGGACCAGGTGAAGGGAGGGCTCGCAGGCTAACAGTGAGAGCAGAGACCTGGAAGGTACAGCTAAATGCACGGCTGCTCAGCCTTTCTAATGTCAAAGGTTTGGTATGTGCACGATGTTCTCTTTGGAAACATTGCATATTTATTATATGTGCTGATTCTCAAGGGATTGGAGCGACTCTGGAAGGCTGCGTGGCTTCCTTCCTCCTCCCCTCTGCTGGTGTAATGCTATCAATCTGTGATAAGAGACCTGCTCATTGCTAGCATCTCTGTTATTTACCTTGCTTGTATGCTGTAAGCCCTCTGCCCAATTATTCTGGTGAAGTGGAATTGTCACTTGAAAGGCTCCTGTCACCTAGGCTATGGTTGGCAGTGGAAGGGCCGTGTAGAAAAAAGCAATAATGGAGAAGCTGAGCCCCAGACATATGCCTATGTCAATGTTCTCTCCCTCCTCCCCCCCCCCCATTTTACCCTTTGGTCATATCACTGAAGGAAATCCCAAATCTGCTAGCATCAAGATCAGTACAGAGGGCTTCCCTGGTGGCGCAGTGGTTGAGAATCCGCCTGCCAATGCAGGGGACATGGGTTTGAGCCCTGGTCTGGGAAGATCCCACATGCCGCGGAGCAACTGGGCCCGTGAGCCACAACTACTGAGCCTGCGCTCTGGAGCCTGTGCTCCGCAACAAGAGAGGCCGCAATAGTGAGAGGCCCGTGCACCGCGATGAAGAGTGGCCCCCGCTCGCCACAACTAGAGAAAGCCCTCGCACAGAAACGAAGACCCAACACAGCCAAAAATAAATAAATAAATAAATAAAAATCAGTGCAGGAACAAGAGAAGCTATTCATTCATTCATTCATTCATTTTTAGCTGCGTTGGGTCTTCGCTGCTGTGCACAGGCTTTCTCTAGTTGCAGCGATCGGGGGCTACTCTTCATTGCGGTGCGTGGGCTTCTCATTGTGGTGGCTTCTGTTGTTGCAGAGCACGGGCTCTAGGCTTCAGTAGTTGTGGTGCACAGGCTCAGTAGTTGTGGTGCATGGGCTCAGTAGTTGTGGCTCATGGGCTCTAGAGTGCAGGCTCAGTAGTTGTGGCGCACGGGCTTAGTTGCTCCGCGGCATGTGGGATCTTCCTGGACCTGGGCTCGAACCCATGTCCCCTGCATTGGCAGGCGGATTCTTAACCCCTGCACCACCAGGGAAGTCCCCCACCTGCAGACTTTAAATCACAACATTCCACACACCTGAAACACACCCTGTCTTCCTCTCTCTGCCTAGTCAAGCCTTTCCTCCAGACCTCAAACCCAACTCGAATGCCATTTCCTCAAAAAGTCCTTATCACAGCACTCAGGCGAGTACCCTCTAAACTCTTCCAGTAACTGCTCCACAAAAATGCCTCTGACATAAATCACATGCAGCCCGTGGCCTCTCTAGAATCCCTCCATCCTAGAGAGCTCCATAGACTCTGACTGCTCGGGAGGGTTTTGGGGTTTTGTTTGTTTGTTTTGTTTTGTCTTTGTGGCCATGCCTTGTAGCATGCAAGATCTTAGTTCCCCAACCAGGTATCGAACCCATGCCCTCTGCAGTGGAAGCTTGGAGGCTTAACCACTGGACCACCAGGGAAGTCCCTTGGGAAGTTTTTTAATTCAACTGCCAACAACACTGAATATCATGTTTATGTTTTTAATCCTTAACCATTCTAGGGGCCCTGAGATTACTGCTTATTTATGGCTCAATTACATAAAAAGCACTTAAAATAGTACCTGGCACATAGTCAGCATTGAATGAATGTTAGCTATCATTACTCAGGCTCTAATGCAGCAATTCCCTTCTTGGAATCAATCCTGCAGAAATACTCACGTGGGCACAAAAATCATGTACAATGCTATTCACAGCAGCGTCGTCCACCACTTCCCTCCATTTTCACAGCCACACAGCCCTACTCTGAGTCACCATTTCTCACCTATAAAAACCACAAGAGTGGGCTTCCCTGGTGGCGCAGTGGTTGAGAATCTGCCTGCCAATGCAGGGGACACGGGTTCGAGCCCTGGTCTGGGAAGATCCCACATGCTGCGGAGCAACTGGGCCCGTGAGCCACAACTACTGAGCCTGCGCGTCTGGAGCCTGTGCTCCTCAACAAGAGAGGCCGAATAGTGAGAGGCCTGCGCACCGCAATGAAGAGTGGCCCCCGCTCGCCACAACTAGAGAAAGCCCTTGCACAGAAACGAAGACCCAACACAGCCAAAAAGTTAAATAAATAAATAGCGTTCCCTTAAAAAAAGAAAAAAAAAAAACCCACAAGAGCCTGACACCTGGCCTCCCTGCTTACATTCCTGCCCCCAACAATCCACTGTCCCCACCTCAGGTAGAGACCTTCTAAACCTGACCACGCCACTCTCCTGCTCAGACCTTTCAATGGTTCCCATGCAAGCTCCTTACCAACAGCCCTGCATACCACTCCTGCCTGTCTCATCCTACTCTCTACCCTGGTAACTTGCCTACAGCCAGGCTGGCCTTCCTTGATCCCAGAAAATGCCACATTTGCTCCCACCGTAGGACTCTAGCATTAGCTGTTCTCTCTGCTTCTTCCCCTAACTCTTCACATAACCCATTCTTTAGGTCTCAGCTCAACTGCCCCTCCTTAAAAAAGTCCACACTGGCCACCTAATCCAAAATAGGTCTACGTCTTTTCTATCTAGAATTTTGCTACTTGTTTATGTGTTCATTCCTCGTTCCTCCATTACAATGTAAGTAAGCTCCAGAAACCATGGTATCTCTAGCATCTATGACTGTGCTTGGGACTTATCACACTGTTACTCCAATTACTATTGAATTAATAGATACACCAGGACTTACACCAGGACTTCCCTGGTGGTGCAGTGGTTAAGAATCCGCCTGCCAATGCAGGGGACACGGGTTTGAGACCTGGTCTGGGAAGATCCAACGTGCCGCGGAGTCACTAAGCCCGGGCGCCATAACTACTGAGCCTGCGCTCTAGAGCCCGCGAGCTGCAACTACTGAGCCTGCACGCCTTGTGCTCTGCAACAAGAGAAGTCACTGTGATGAGCAGCCCACGCTGCAACGAAGAGTAGCCCCCGCTCGCTCCAACTAGAGAAAGCCCACACACAGCAATGAAGACCCAATGCAGCCAAAAACAAATAAATAAAATTAATTTATTTAAAAAAAAATACACCAAAAGAAACCCAAATGTCCATCGGCAGAACTACATAAAGCTGGTACGTAATAAAACAACAGCTAGTGCTCTCTTCAGCAGCACACATACTAAAATTGGAATGATACAGAGAAGATTAGCATGGCCCCTGCGCATGGATGACACGCAAATTTGTGAAGCGTTCCATATTTTTTGTAAAGCAATTATACTCCAATAAAGATGTTAAAAAAAAAAAAAAAAAAGATGATCAAAACAACAGCTAGGGCTTCCCTGGTGGCACAGTGGTTGAGAGTCCGCCTGCTGATGCAGGGGACACGGGTTCGTGCCCTGCTCCGGGAGGATCCCACATGCCGTGGAGCGGCTGGGCCAGTGAGCCATGGCCGCTGAGCCTGCGCGTCCGGAGCTTGTGCTCCGCAATGGGAGAGGCCACAACAGTGAGAGGCCCAAGTACCGCAAAAAAAAACAAAACAAAATAACAGCTAACGGGACTTCCCTGGTGGCACAGTGGTTAAGAATCTGCCTGCCAATGCAGGGGACACGGGTTCAATCCCTGGTCCAGGAAGATCTCACATGCCACGCAGCACCTAAGCCTGTGTGCCACAACTACTGAGCCCGTGTGCTGCAACTACTGAAGCCTGCACGCCGAGAGCCTGTGCTCCGCACCAAGAGAAGTCACTGCAATGAGAAGCCTGCACACCACAACAAAGAGTAGCCCCCGCTCGCCACAACTAGAGAAAGACAGTGCACAGTGACGAAGACCCAACACAGCCAAAAATAAATAAAACAAAATAAATTTTAAAAATAAATAGATTAAAAAACAAACAAAAAAAAAAACAACAGCTAACACTCACTACGTGCCAACCACTGTTCTAAACTCTTTACGTGTATTATGTCATTTAACCCTCACGACAATCTTACAAGCTGGTACCTTGTTATCCCTATTTTGCAGCTGAGAAAACAGGCACAAAAGAAGTTAACTAGCTTACACAGCTGGTTACACAGCTAGAAAGTGGCTAATATAACCAGCTAGTAGAGAAGGGCAACAATAGGGTAGAGTGATTGAGATGGTGCGCTCTGAGGCCACACTGCCATGGTGCACACCTACTATGGAAAACTAGGCAACCATTAAACAGAATAAAATAACACCAGTCAACGCTTAGGATACACCTACTGAATGCCCAAGCACTGTTCTAAGCAACTTACATGTACTAACTCTGCAAGGCAGATAGTACTATTAGTCTTAATTTTACAGATAAAGGAAGCTGAGTGTGGTAGACAAAATAATGCCCCCCCCCACCACGCCTATGCTCCTCATCCCTGGGGTCTGTGAATAAATTACATTACGCCACAAAAGGAGTTTTGCTGATGTGATCAAATGAAGGGTTTTGAGATGGGGGTATTATCCTGGATTTTCCAGGTGGGTCCAAGCAATCACAAAGGCCCTTATGCGAGGGAGGCGGAAGGGTCAGAGTTAGAGGAGGAGATGCGATGACAAGCAGAGGACTTGCTCACAGAAGAGACTTGAAGATGCTTTGGAGATGAAGAAAGGGGCCACAAGACAAGGAATGCAGGTGGCTTCTAGGCACTAGGAAAATCAAGCAAACAAATTCTTCCCTAGAGCCTCCACAGGGAGTACAACCCTCCCAACACCCTGATTCTCCTTTAGCCCAGGGAAACATTCCAGACTTCTGAACTCCAGAATTTGTGCTGTCATAAGCCACGAAATTTGTGGTAACTGCTACAGCTGCCAATAGGAAACTAACACTGAGGCTCACAGTTCTTAGGGACCTTGCTGAAGACCACACAGCTACCAAACAGCAAAGCAGATAGCAACTCAGGCGATACTGCTCCAGAGTCTATGCTCTTAAAGTGATATGTTTCTCAGGATCACAAATAAATATAAAATTACACTGACATACTGGGTGTAGAGTCTATTGGTAACAACAGTGACAGTAGGGACTTCCCTGGTGGCGCAGTGGTTAAGAATCCGCCTGCCAATGCAGGGGACGCAGGTTCGAGCCCTGGTCTTGGAAGATCCCCCACGCCACGGAGCAACTAAGCCCGTGCGCCACAACTACTGAGCCTGCGCTCTAGAGCCCACGAGCCACAACTACTGAGCCCGTGTGCCACAACTACTGAAGCCCACACTCCTAGAGCCCGTGCTCCACAACAAGAGAAGCCACCGCAATGAGAAGCCCGCGCACCGCAACGAAGAGTAGCCCCCGCTCCCCGCAACTAGAGAAAGTCTGCGTGCAGCAATGAAGACCCAATGCAGCCAAAAATAAAATAAATTAAAAAAAAACAAAAAACAGTGACAGTAATTACCAACCACAGAGGACTCACTAAGTTCCAGGCACTGAGCTAGGTACAATACATACAGTGCCTCACTGAAACCTTGATTATGGTTCTTCACTGTTTTTCTCTCAGAAAAAAAGCACACATCCTAAATGTTGCATACAATTTCTCTCCCTAAAAGGCCAAGTGGCTCCACAGGCCCCCAAGTAGGCCATCACGTTTCCATAGGAAAGGATCCACGTCTGCCTTGAGAAACGAAAAAACTGAGGTTCAGAAAAGGTGTCCAAGCTCTCACAGCTAACGGGTGCCCAGAGCTGGGATCCCAAATTCAATTCTAACCAGGATCTGTGATTTTTTTTTTTTTCCCTCTCTCAATGTCTCCCCCATGCTGCCTTGCATATAGTAGGTTCTAAATAAATACTTGCTGATTTACTCTCCTCTCTACTTCTGCTGCCATGGGAATACCTTTTCAATTTCTGGGAAGGAAGGAACCAGTCTTTACACCACAATCTGAATTCACAATACATACTGCAAGGTAAGTCAAGACAATGAATTCCACTCATGATTAAAAATTCTGAAGACGACCAAATTCATATTCAAACCACATTTATTGAGAGTCTAATGCGTGAGAGTGAGTCATGCAAAAATCTTGTATAAGATGATTTCAAGTAGGGCGAGCACAATGTCCCCGAGGCCAGAGAGAGCTTTAGCATATCTGAGGAACATAAAGATACAAGCAGCCTGAATGGAGTGAGCCAGGGAGATGCAGGCAAGGTCGGACAAAGCAGGGCAGGAAAGGCAACGGATTTTTAAAGAACTGAGTATACAGGAAATCACTGGAAGGCTTTAAGCAGGACTGCTGTGATCTGTTTTTTAAATTTAAATCAGTTTGGCTGCTGTGTGGAGGATGGATTATAAAGAGTCACACGTGGAACAGGGGAGACCAGGGAGGAACCGTTGAGGTGACCTGAGATGATGCGGGTAGCTTGGACTAAGAAGGGAGGATGAGACAGAGCTTGAAACAGAGCCTAGAGGAATTCCCTATAGACTGGATGTGGACAGAAAGGACAGAGGTTCCTAGGTTTCTGGTCACTGTGACCAGGAAAATGATGGGGCCACTTGGAAGATCTGACCATTTTCTCCTTCTAAAAATACTCTCCGCTTAACTAACAGTACAGTCCTTTTCACTTAAATCTACAATCCTGCCCCATCCAACTGCCCATTCATTATACTTACTTAAATGTCCTGACAGAATCCAAGACAGACCTTAAGACTGTTCCTCACCTCGATCTGCCTGGGCAAATCTGCTCCTCCTACAGTCTTTCTTGTCCTTTTGGAGTTTCCCCTCATCCCACTGACGCCTGCTTTATCTCACTTATCTCAACCTATTTCCTATTTAGTTTCCCTTATTTTGTGGCTGGTGATTTATACTTGTCAAATAATGGTAGCTATAACTTACTGAATGCTTTCTGTGCGTAGACTCTATTCATGCATAATCTCATTTCTTTCTCAATAATCTTATGATGTAGATTCTGTCATTCCCATTTGATAAGTGAGAAAACTGAAGCACAGAGAAGTTAAGAAATGTATCCAAGGTTAGATAACTATGAAGTTCTGGAGCTGAGATTCAAACTCAACTATTAACCACTAAAAAATTGATCCTTATATGAAACAACCAGGATTGGCCTCCAGTACACACTCAGTCACTTTCATGGCAAGTAGGTGCCTATGGAACCAACTGAAGCGCTGTCTGAACAGCAGCAGTGTAGGGTAATGAGTGCTTGAAAACAGGGAAGTTTTTGGAGCCCCTTTCCTGTAAAGTCAAAACTTCAGTTGAGGGCTTCCCTGCTGGCACAGTGGTTGAGAATCTGCCTGTTAATACAGGGAACACGGGTTCGAGCCCTGGTCTGGGAGGATCCCACATGCCGCGGAGCAACTAGGCCCGTGAGCCACAACTACTGAGCCTGCGCGTCTGGAGCTTGTGCTCTGCAACAAGAGAGGCCGCGATAGTGAGGCTCACGCACCGCGATGAAGAGTGGCCCCCGCTCACCACAACTAGAGAAAGCCCTCGCACAGAAACGAAGACCCAACACAGCAAAAATAAATAAATAAATTACTAAACTCCTACCCCCAACATCTTAAAAAAAAAAAAAAAACTTAAGTTGAGTCCTTAAAGATTTAGTCACACTCACCCCTCCTTTTTTGCAGATGTGGAACCTAAGGCCAAGAAACTGTTGTGACTCACCCAGGGTCAGAGAGCTAGTTAGCAGAGCTGGGAATTGAACCCAGGCTTCTGGACTTCCTAGGTCTTTGCAGTGTACAATCATTTCATCCACTCAACAAATATCTGAATGCCTACATACTTGCAGGCACTGGGAATTTAATAGAGACCAATCAAAACCCACATCTTAATTACTGGACATTTATAAAGTGCTTGCCCTCATGGAGCTTATCCTCTACTTCTCCCTTCTCAGTCACCCTCCTTCCTCACTCTTAGATAGGGGACAAATGACCGCTGAGTGGAAGGAGAAAAATTAGACATGCCTTTGTTGTGAAAGTCGGTGCAAAAACTGAAGCACAGTCTGAGAACATACAGGGCTGCCAGCTTCAACACTCTCCTTTATGTTCATCTGATTGAAAGAATGAGCCTCCCATTGTGGCTAATGAACTACTGTGGAAATAGCAGTGAACCTGAAGTTAGTGGCTTAGAGTCAAGTCCTCCTTCTTCTATGTACTTGGTGTGTGACTCTGGGAGAGGTGGCTCCCTTCCCTGAACCTCATCCACAAAATGGGCTCAGCGCCACAGCAAGAGATGCAAACTCACGTGCTTACAGGGGCCAGGCAATTCTATCAATGAGTGAAGCAGAGCTGCTGGAGACAACGGCCAAGTAGAGAGCCCAGGCTCTGTGTAAAAGAGCCTCGGGACTTCCCTGGCGGTCAAGTGGTTAAGACTCTGCGCTTCCAATGCAGGTGACGCAGGTTCGATCCCTGGTTGGGGAACTAAGATCCCACATCCTCGCGGTGCAGCCGAATAAGAGAGGCGCCCACTGCTTAGCTCCAACCAATGTGGATATGTCTGACCTTACTATTTTTCAAAAGACAGAAATCAGAAACTGTGAAATCTCCATATGTGGGGAGGGTGGGGTTGGTTGGGAGGAAGACATAGACACATCTTCCCAACTTCTCATTATAAAAAATTTCAAACATACAGAAAAACAGCAAGAAGAGTTAACGTTCTGCTCTACTGGCTTTACCCATATGCCGACATCACAGCACTTCACACCTTTAGCATGCAACTCCAAAAATATGACATTCTCCTTCCTAACCACACTATTATCACATCTAGAAAATAATTCCCAAATATCATCTAACAGGACTGAATACTCAAATTTCCCCTATTGCCTAAAAGATGTATTTTAGGGAAGTTTTCTTTTTGAACCAGGATCCAGTCAGGGTTACACCTTGCATTTGGCTCCACTCTTTACTCTCTTAATCTAGAACAGTCCCTTCTCTTGTTTTTTCCATGACATTGACTTCTGGAAGAGAACCAGGGCAGTCGTCTTGTAAAACGTTCCACATTCTGGACATCTCATCATTACCTCAATGGTGTCCTTTAATTTGTTCCTCTGTTCTGTGAAAACATGATATCTGGCAGGAAAACATAGAAGATGATGCACTGAGGTTCTTATTTCACTACATCAGAAGACACATTATTAAATATTTCTAAGTGAAGTCGATTTTATTCCTTCTGATGCTCAAACTGCCCCAAATTTGGCCAATTCTCTAGATTTTTAAATGCTAGCAACTAATTTCAAAAAAATTAAAACACTGTATGAGAGATACACACCATTTTTTTGGTTTTTTTTAATTTTGAGCCTTCTTTTAATTTATTTATTTTTATTTTTGGCTGTGTTGGGTCTTCGTTTCTGTGCAAGGGCTTTCTCTAGTTGTGGCAAGCGGGGGCCACTCTTCATCGCGGTGCGCAGGCCTCTCACTGTCGCAGCCTCTCTTGTTGCGGAGCACAGGCTCCAGACGTGCAGGCTCAGTAGTTGTGGCTCACGGGCCTCGTTGCTCCGCGGCATGTGGGATCTTCCCAGACCAGGGCTCGAACCCATGTCCCCTGCATTAGCAGGCAGATTCTCAACCACTGCGCCACCAGGGAAGCCCACACACCAGTTTTTAACCTCCAGACTGTATGAGTTCCCTTGAAGACCCTTTTTATTATTATTTGTCTCCCTTCCAATTCTCTGACAACCTTGGTCCAACATTATAGAGTCAGAGGCAAAACTGTAGCCAGAATGCAGTCTGTCCATTCGCAGGCTGCTTTCTATTTCACAAGGATCCCCAGTCCCCAAAGTTCTCCTATCCCACCTGGAGTTCCCTTAGAGACAAGTCAATTTGCTTTGCGGAGCCTCCTTCCTTTCTGTACAGAGGAGGAAATCACTGCCTTTCCTTCTCCAAAGAGCTGCTATGAGACTCAGCTGAAAAAGGGACAAGAGAGCACTTTAATCAACTCTGTAAGACTGTATACAAATCTATAGATTCCAAATTATAGGGTAACCCCTTCCTACCCTCCCAGGACCCTCAGCCAATCCTTTTCAGGTTCTCCGCTGAGTTCCAGACATCTTCACTTCCTCAGAATAGCTCCCATCTCCCAAGAATTCCATACCCCGACTCTGATTTGCCCCTTAGGTCACCTCTCCCTCAGGAGCCCTCCATCCATTCTTTAATGCTCCTCAGATAAATCATTCATTCCTACCCCTCCGACAGATCTCTCACTAATTCCAGTTTAATCCTCACCAACTTTACCCCGCCTCAAACAAAACCACCTACTGCCCCCAACGCCTGGAATCAACCCTTCTAGTACACTTAGGATCCCCTTCTCAACCCTTCAGGAACCCCTAACACTCCTTCAAACGGCAGTTCCTAAACTCATTTGACACTGTGTCTTCAGCCCCATTCTCATCATTTAATCCCCAATCTTCTATTTCAGGTGCCTTCAACCCTCAGACCAGTGCTTGCTAATGCCTCGTAATGCGCCCTCCTCCCCAGTCACAGAAGGCTCCACACACCTAAAATGAGCCTGAAGTAACCCCCACCTCACCCCACCCACCACACACGCTCTCTCACCAAAAAGCTGTAGAAGCTCCCGCCCCTCAAACCTCTTGAACCGCCTGCCTCCCCAACCCTTGGATCAATTAATTCTGCCCTCTGTACTCAGGCACATCACATAACCACCCCCCATCACTCAGACCTCATCACTGAACTCAACCACTCACATATTTATTTCTACTTAGATGTGTAGTAAACAGCTAAAACGTTAAGTCCAAAATAGAACTGCTGACTCTTCCCCCACCTCAGTCAATGAAGGCACTTCCGTCTTTCCAACTGCTTCGGCCAAAAACCTTGAGTTCTGCCTCTCCCACTCCACACATTTAATCCTTCAGCAAAGCCTGTCCCCTCTACCTTCAAATTATATCCAGAATCTACATCTGATCCCTTCCCTAGAGTTCCAAGCCACCATTACTTGCATCTCAAGGGGATTACCGCAGTAGCCCCCTAAGCGGAATCCTTATTTCCACTTCTGCCCACTTCCACCTGTTCTCCATGCAGCAAGAGCGATCCTTTTCAAACACAATTCAGATCGTGTTACTCCTCTGCTCAAAACTCTCCAACAGGTTTCCCAGCACACTTAGAGTTCAAAAGCTACCTCCTGGGACTTCCCTGGTGGCACAGTGGTTAAGAATCCACCTGCCAATGCAGGGGACACGGTTTGAGCCCTGGTCCGGGAAGATCCCACATGCCGTGGGGCTACTAAGCCCGTGCGCCACAACTACTGAGCCTGCGCTCTAGAGCCCGCGAGCCACGACTACTGAGCCCACGTGCCACAACTACTGAAGCCTACATGCCTAGAGCCTGTGCTCCGCAACAAGAGAAGGCCACCGCAATAAGAATCCCGCGCACCGCAATGAACAGTAGCCCCCACTCGCCGCAACTAGACAAAAGCCCGCGCGCAGCAACGAAGACCCAACGCAGCCCAAAATCAATCAATTAATTAATTTAAAAAAGCAAAAAAAAGGTACCCCTCATTTGGTTCCAGCCACCCTGTTGCTCTCATTTGCCAAGCATGCTCTGGCCTCTAGGATTTTACACTTGTCCCCTATGCTAGGAAGACCCTCCCAGATGGCCACAGGGCTCTTTCCTTTCATACAGGTCCGAGGCTCAATGTTACCTCTTCAGAGGCCTCCCCTGGCCACCCTATCAAAATAGCTCTCCCACCCCACCATCCGTTATTGATCCTCTTTCCCTGCTTTATTTTTCTCCCTAGCACTTGCATTGCCTAATATTTTATTATTTTTTATGTGCATTGCCTCCCCCACCGGAACGTAAGCTCCATGTGGGCAAGGAGTCTGCCTAGTTCATTAATACCCGCTCAGCGCCGGTGGCAGGTGCTCAATAAATATCTGATCATATCGACCACCTCTTTCAAAGACCTCATCCCCTCCGATAATTACTCCCCCATACCCAAGGTATCCCCAATCCTGTCCTCTCGGGACACACCCCCAGATCTAGACACAAGCAATCTCTTCGGGTACCTCCAGCACCCCCAGACTCTCCGAGCCTCTCAGGAACCTCACTTGAAATTACTTGCTCCAAAACCCCTCGGAAAAAACCCTCACTCTTTCAGACTGGCCCACTCCTTAAAGGCCACAAAAATGAATGCAAGCTCTCATCTACTGGGCTCGCCAGTCTCCCCAGCAACCAGCAGAGAACAGGTTTCCACTACCTATGAATGAATGAACTATGCCCCCCCGCCACTTTCATTGTTTCCATGCATTCCTGGCCCCTCCTATTCCCTAAGTCCCCAACCCCGATCCAAACGCCACCATCGCTCCCTTCGGGCGTCGAGTTCCTGAGTCTGCATCCTCCGGATCGCTCAGAACTCCCCCAGCTCCCCTTCTAGAGGTCGCCAATTCCTCGGAACAGCCCTCCCACCACCTAGGACGTCCCCGCTTCCCATACCTTCCGAGGAAACATCCCAAATCAACCCCTCCAGTCCTCTCAGGAAGGCGACCACGGCCGGGTACACGATTCCCGCCTCCTCTCTTCAAATTAAACCCTCCGGCTCCCCAACGCCTCAGGCCAGACCACCCTCCAAACCCTCAGTCCCACAAGCCGCACCGGCCCTTACCGTTTCTGGGCCTCCAATCCCCAGAGACGGATCTGCCGGTCATACTGAGCCGCCTCCTCCTCGCTGATACCGCCGCCTGCCTCCTCCTTCTCCACCATGGCGCCGGCTCTCAGCGCCGGAGCTCTGGTCCTGCTCACGGCAACCGCCCGCCGGCCCCACAAGCCGCCAACCGCCACGGGCCGCGCGCCCAGGCCGCATCTGCGCCTGCGCCAGGGATCGCGCCTGCGCACTACCTTCTCCAAGCCCCGCCTGCCACTGGACCCTGGAACCACGTGGACCTCCTTAGCCTCCGAGGTGGGCGGGCATCAGCCAGTCACGTGATGGAGTCTCCTGCCAATCCTGGCCAAAAATCCGCGCGGCTTCTGGCCCCACAAGGATACCCAAGTGGTTGTTTATGAGGCCTTCAATTCAGCAAGTAAAATGGAGCGTCTGCCGAAATCCCGGTAACGGGGATGTTGTGAAATAGGGTGGTGAGTAAAATAGATAAAATCCTGCCCTCATGGAACTTACGTTCCCTTGAGGAAAAACTTACGTTCCCAAAGGAAAAAATATATAAATCAGGCCCTCAATAAATGTTTTGGAGAAAATTAAAACAGGATATGGGACTACAGGGTGACAGGTGATTGTTGAGCAGAGATCTGAAGGAACCGTAGAAACAAGCTGGGTAGATAACTGGGAAATGTAGCATTCCTGGACAGAACAGCAGCTGCAAAGGCCCTGATGCTGGGACATGCTAACGTAATTAAGGAGCTGTGGAGAGGGCAGGGTGGCTGGAGCAGAGTGAGAGGGTGGTAAGAAATTAAATCATAATATGAAGCAGGTGGGGAATCTTGTAGGTTAGTAATAGCTAATAATAGCTAATATGTGTTTTCCCTAGGCAAGATACCTTTTTATTATTCATTCAACAAATACTTATTAGGAACTTGTTTGGGAATTCCCTGGCAGTCCAGGGTTAGGACTCTGCGCTCTCACTACCGAGGGCCCTGGTTCAATCCCTAGAACGTGCTTGTCAACCATCAGTCTCTGTGCTAGGGGTAGAATAGTAAAAACATTTTTTTTTAATTTTTAAATAACAATTAAAAATAGCTGCCCTCTCATGGAATTTAAATGGGTTTTATATGGATTATTTCTCTAACCCTTGCAAAAGTAGATAGATTCTTTAATATTCCCATTTCACAGCTAAAGAGTCTGAGGTCCAGCAAAGTTAAGTATCGATATTAGTGGCCTGAACAAAGTCTTATATCTTAGAAGTAGTGAAGCTAGGATTCAAATCCAGGCCCACGTGCTTCCTCAGGAGGTTATACTGCTGGTGGTACATTAAGCTCCTACTATGTGCTCTGACCTTGTCCAGTGAGGTACATACCCTATGAACCTCAGAGATAGATATTTCCTCCCCTTTTACAATATGACTCTGAGACTCAGAAAAGGGTAGCAATTCATCAGAGGTCAAAATATCATTCAAGGGACTTCCCTGGAGGTCCAGTGGTTAAGACTCCATACTCCCAATGCAGAGGGCCTGGGTTCGACCCCTGGTCAGGGAACTAGATCCCACATGCTGCAACTAAGACATCACATGCCACACGTAAACATCCCTCATGCTTCAACTAAAACCCGGCACAGCCAAATAACTAAATATTTTTTTTAAATATATCATTCAAAAAATATGGAGGGACTTCCCTGGTGGCGCAGTGGTTAAGAATCCGCCTGCCTATGCAGGGGACACGGGCACGAGCCCTGGTCCAGGAAGATCCCACATGCCGTGGAACAA
Source organism: Aethalodelphis obliquidens (assembly GCF_003676395.1). Lineage (NCBI taxonomy): Eukaryota > Metazoa > Chordata > Mammalia > Artiodactyla > Delphinidae > Aethalodelphis > Aethalodelphis obliquidens. Next base: position 12,634,599 of record NW_020837987.1, on the reverse strand, counting down.
CTAAGCCCGTGCACCACAACTACTGAGGCTGCGCTCTAGAGCCCATGAGCCACAACTGCTGAGCCCACATGCCACAACTACTGAAGCCCGTGCACCTAGAGCCTGTGCTCCATGACAAGAGAAGCCACCACAATGAGAAGCTGGCACCACAATGAAGAGTATCCCCCGCTCGCCACAACTAGAGGAAGCCCACGCGCAGCAACAAGGACCCAATGTAGCCAAAAATAAATAAATAAATAAATTTATTTTTTAAAAAATAGAATATGATAGAAGTGAATGCTGGGCCAATTTCTGAGTCCAGCCCTTAAGAAATGGACAGCCTCCCCTCAAAAAGCTAAACGTCGAATTATCATAGGACCCAGCAATTCCACTCTTAGGCATATACCCAAAGAATTGAAAGCAGAGACTCAAACAGATATTTGTATGCCAATCATCATGGCAACATTATTCACAATAGCCAAATGTGAAACAACCAAATCCATCCATCAGGTGATGAATGGATAAATAAAATGTGGTAAATCAATACAATGGAATAATATTCACCCATAAAAAAGGATGAAGCACTGATACATGCCACAATTTGGATGAACCTCGAAAATATTATGTAAGTGAACGAACCCAGATACAAAAGGTGATGAAAAAGAAGTAGGTAGTGGTGATGGTTGCATGACACTGTGAATGTACTTAATGCCACTGAATTGTTCACTTAAAACTGGTTAAAATGGTGGATTGTATGTTATACATTTTTACCACAATTTTTAAAAAATTAATAATGTAATACACCCAAAATGACTGAATTGTACACTTTACAGCATTTCTTTTTTTTTTTTTTTTTTTTTTGAGGTACGCGGGCCTCTCACTCTTGTGGCCTCTACCATTGCAGAGCACAGGCTCCGGACGCACAGCCTCAGCGGCCATGGCTCACGCGCCCAGCCGCTCCGCTGCATGTGGGATATTCCTGGACCGGGGCACGAACCTGCGTCCCCTGCATCGGCAGGCAGACTCTCAACCACTGCGCCACCAGGGAAGCCCAAATTGTACACTTTAAACGACTGAATTGCATGGTCTGCGAATATCTCAGTGAAGCTGCTTTTAAAAAAAGGAAGTGGTCATCTTCCACTTTCTGTTGGGACACTTGCTCTTAACCCCAGCCTCCATACTAGCACAAGACAAAGCACCTTATGGAGACGTCCACATGGAGAGGAACCAAAGCTTCTGACCCTCAGCCCGGCCAACAGCCCCAGCCAACAGCCAGCACCATCTTGCTGGCCACGTGAGTGAGCCGTCTTGGAAGGAGACCCTCTGGCAGACAGTCAAGTCACCCCAGAGGGAGGAGAGAGAAGCCATTTTTGCCAAGCCGTGCCCAAACTGCTGATCTGTAAGAAAAATAATTGTTTGCTGCGAATTCCCTGGTGGTCCAGTGGTTAGGACTTGGCCGCTTTCACTGCTTGGGCCCCAGTTCCCCTGGTTGGGGAACTAAGAACCAGAAAGCCCTGCGGCGCAAGTTTGCTGATCACTTGCTACAGAGCATTAGATAACCCGAATATTCTCCCCACCCAATTCTCTCTTCTCCTATTCTCTCCGTTTTTGCCCAACCCCAATTCTCTTTCTCTCCCTGACTTCAGTTCCTTTCTCTGCTGAAAGTGGCAGAAAAATAAACAGAAACTTTGAGAAGTGCTGTCAAGGAAAAGAAGGAGCTTTGACAGTGTCTGGCTTAGTGTAGGAGTCAGGAAATAATATTGTGAGAATGTGAACTCACTCTCCATTTTTCTGAATTTAGTCTATCTGATAGGTTTATTCATTTACATTTCCCTGAGGATGTCCTCAATGCCCAGCCCTGTACTAGGCAATATATAACCTCTAGGGGGAGTATTTTGTACTGTGGTTTCAGGGAACATCTCTCAGAGGAAGTAATGACCAAACAGACTCTGGAGGAATGAAAAGAAGTCCGGTGACTGTGCCATGGTGACCCCAGGGGACAAAGGGATCATTGAGAAACCAGATCATGAATTTTTTAAAAACTGAGATATAATTGACATATAACATTGTATTAGTTTTGTGTATGGTCTTTTTTATTTTTTCATAAATTTATTTATGTATTTATTTATTTTTGGCTGCGTTGTGTCTTGCTGCACACGGGCTTTCTCTAGTTGCAGCGAGCAGGGGCTACTGTTTGTTGAGGTGTGTGGGCTTCTCCTCTTGTTGCGGAGCACAGGCTCTAGGCGCGCGGGCTTCAGTAGTTGTGGCACAGGGGCTCAGTAGTTGTGGCTCGCGGGCTCTAGAGCGCAGGCTCAGTAGTTGTGGCGCACGGGCTTAGTAGCCCCACGGCATGTGAGATCTTCCCGGACCAGGGCTCGAACCCATGTCCGCTGCACTGGTAGGCGGATTCTTAACCACTGCACCACTAGGGAAGTCTCTTTATTTTTTTTTAAGCCTGGAAATCTTTTTGATAATTGCAATATGTGATCATTGTACTTTGAGGCAAACAGAGAATGTAAAAAATTCAGGATCCTAGGGAATTCCCTGGTGGTCCAGTGGTTAGGACTCTGTGCTTTCACTGCAGAGGGCCCAGGATCAATCCCTGGTCGGGAGACTAAGATTCTGCAAGCCACTGGCTCAGCAAAAAAATAAAATAAAATAAAATTCAGGATCCTGAGCACTAAAGATGCAAGTCAACTCTTCCAGAATGAGCACTGCTTTGCTTAGAATAATTTGAGGCTGTCTTTGAAATGAGCAAGTTTGGGAAGCACATGCCTCTTCAGATTTGTCATGTTTCTTCCAAATATTGCTGGGCCCCCTAGGAAAGGCCCTTTCCTAACTGCCTTCCTGACCCCCAATTCAGCCTCCAATCATGACCTTACCCCTTATCTTACTCTAGAGGATGAGATGCAGGTGCAGATGGTTTGAAGTTCAGGGACAGAATGAGAAGAGCCATTTGATAATTTTAATTTTATTTTATTCTGTCAAAAATTTTTATATTTGGGACTTTTAATAGGCCCTTTTTTGTCCTATGAGTTATAGTATACTGTATCTTCATAATTAGTTATGGTTTATGATATTGACTTATATAACTGATATGTTTGTATCATTATAGTTAATTTTTAATTCTAATGAAGGGAAAAAGTGACACCAATAAATCAAAGATGAAGTTAACCAGGCTTCCCTGGTGGCGCAGTGGTTGAGAGTCCGCCTGCCGATGCAGGGGACATGGGTTCATGCCCCGGTCCAGGAAGATCCCATATGCCGCGGAGCGGCTGGGCCCGTGAGCCATGGCCGCTGAGCCTGCGAGTCCGGAGCCTGTGCTCCTCAACGGGAGAGGCCACAACAGTGAGAGGCCCGCGTACCGCAAAAAAAAAAAAAAAAAAAAAGAGAAAGTTAACCAATTAAAAAAACTTGGATCTTCAAGCTTAAAAAAAAAAAAAAAAAAAAAAAAGATCTTCAAGCTTACACAAAGTAGGTCCAGGGCTTCCCTGGTGGCACAGTGGTTAAGAATCCGCCTGCCAACACAGGGGACACGGGTTTGAGACCTGGTCCGGGAAGATCCCACATGCCGCAGAGCAACTAAGCCCACGCGCCACAACTACTGAAGCCCACATGCCTAGAACCCATGCTCCGCAACAAGAGAAGCCACTGCAATGAGAAGCCCACGCACTGCAATGAAGACGAGCCCCTGCTCGCCACAACTAGAGAAAGCCCATGCACAGCAACAAAGACCCAATGCAGCCAAAAACAAATAAAAATAAAATAAATTTATAAAAACAAGAAACAGTCCAATGAATATTTACATAACTTTATCTAGATTCATTAATTTTAAGTTTTGACACATTTATTCTCTCTCTCACACGCACACACACATTTTATATATATATATATATAATTTTTATTTTGCTAAACTATTTTAGAGTTAGTCATCCCAGGTCTTTAAATAAATGCAGGGAAAAGTTTTGAGAATTTTTTTTGAGAACTACAGATCTCACCAGGAAACTCTGGAAGGCCAGATTCTCTTAAACATTTCTGGTACATGAAAAGCCAAATATGCACAAATTCCTTAAACCAAAAGATTCGTTCCTGGGACTTCCCTGGTGGCGCAGTGGTTAAGAATCCGTCTGCCAATGCAGGGGACACAGGTTTGAGCCCTGGTCCGGGAAGATCCCACGTGCCACGGAGCAGCTAAGCCCATGTGCCACAACTACTGAGCCTGTGCTCTAGAGCCCATGAGCCACAACTACTGAGCCTGTGTGCTGCAACTACTGAGCCCGCATGCCTTGAGCCCATGCTCCGCAAAAAGAGAAGCCACCACAATGAGAAGCCGGCGTACTGCAACAAAGAGTAGCCCCCACTCAGCCACAACTAGAGAAAGCCTGTGCACAGCAATGAAGACCCAATGCAACCAAAAATAAATAAATAAATAAATTTTAAAAAATTCATTCCTGAGGTCTGGGTCACTTGAACATTTCTATATTTAACTCCAAATATTCCCCAGCGTTAAATGATGTCAACTAGGGAAAAAATTATGGCGAAAAGGGGATTCACTAAGTTCTCTTTTTTTAAAAATCAGTATTTATTTATTTATTATTTTTGGCTGCGTCCGGTCTTAGTTGCGGCATGCAGGCTTCTTTCTAATTGTGGCACACAGGCTCCAGAGTGCATGGGCCCTGTGTTTGAGGCACACCGGCTCTCTAGTTGTGGCACGTGGGCTCAGTAGTTGCGGTGCACGGGCTTAGCTGCTCCGTGGCATGTGAGATCTTAGTTTCCCAAGCAGGGGTGGAACTGGCATCCCCTAGATTACCAGGGAAGTCCCTCACTAAGTTGTCTTGATCATCACTGTGGCTGATGGTATTTTGCAAAGATGGGTACAATAATATCTCTCATCCTACATACTCTTCTCGCAACATCCCTTTGACACTACTTCCATTGAAGGGGTGGGAGGTCTATGTTTCCTTCCTTGAAACTGGACTGGATTTGGCGACTGTTTGACCAATAGAATGTGGCAAAAGGGACACTGCTTAACTTCTGAGCTAAGTCAGGAAAGAGCAGGCCACTTCCACCCTGTTCATGGGCTTACATACATATATATCTATTTTTTGCAGATTCTTTTCCCTTATAAGTTATTATAAAATATTGAGTATAGTTCCTGTGCTATACAGTAGGTCCTTGTTGGTTATCTGGCTATGAGTTTATAATTGTTGAAGTTGGATGATGGGTACATGAGGGTTCATTTTACTCTTCCCTTTATTTTTGTGTATCTTTGCATTTTTCCATAATAAAAAGGTTGTTTTTTTTTTTAACTTTTTTTAAAGTTCTGAATCTAAAGCTATCGAACTATGCCGTGCTACTATTTCCAATCACAGGATCAAATGATCCAATGACAGGATCAAATAATCTCTGTGCAGGAAAGACTTTTAGAAGTCATGGAATGACTGGGCAGCAGAGGGCTATATCAAGTATCTTTTGGATAAGACTTTGGAAATAAACACTTTTGCTGAGTTGCCTTATATTATTAAAGAGAAATGTAAACGGATCATAGAAAGGAAAATAAAGGAGTCAATCTCTTTTGAAGAGCGAAAACAGATCATTAGCGTTGAATGATTTATTTGTTAATATGTTGACCTTGAAATTGACCTTAATTTCCATGGCATGTACTCATTTGCATTTGGTTAGGGAGTGATCTGAGCCTTTACCTGTGAGTATTTAGTAACTCTTGTCAAATGATCACTTTGTTAAAAAGAGCCCTGAAAAGTAAAGCTAACTGCTCTATAAATTATTTTCTCTGCACTTCTAGACTCATTCAACATCTAAAAGTGTCCCCTTTCCCTCTTTCCCCTTATACATTTCTAAAGCTTATAGAGAAATTTCAATGTAATGATATATTCTCAAATTTATATATTTTTAAACTTTTTTTTTACAGAAGTGAAATTCACATAACATAAAATTAGCCATTTTATTTTATTTTTTGGCTGCGTCACATCATGCAGGATCTTATTTTCCTAACCAGGGATCGAACCCGTGCCCCTTGCAGTGGAAGCCCAGAGCCTTAACCACTGGACTGCGAGGGAAGTCCCTAAAATTAACCATTTGAAAGTGACCAGTTCAGTGGCATTTAGTACAGCCACCATTGGCAACCACCATCTCTATCAAGTTCCAAAACATTTTTATTACCCCAAACATAGTGGTATACATTTTGTAAATTTCCAGGAGTCTACCATGACTTTGCTATGCACACAATTCCAAAAGAACTGGAAAAGTTCAGCATGACAGCTTAATATACCTTAGTGTAAACTGTTCTTTCCATTATTTATGAACTATCGTTAACTGCGTTCATTAGGTAATCATTCATTACCAACGTAATGTCGCAGGACATCCTATCATCCCCACTCCCTATCCTCTAGTGCCGGTAGGTAACAACCTCCTCATTATTGTGATGTCCCAAAAGTTCACGCAAATTTCCAAAACATCCCCAAGGGAGCAATATTGTCCCCCTGAGAATCAGTTGACGACCAAAAATAATTTCCCTCCATAATTTTCAAAATGTCCTCTAGGGGGCGACATCATCACCTTAAGAATTAGGTAGACCAAGGATCATCTAAACTGGACCTCTTTACCTCCGACCTCCCCAATAAATCCAAGGTTGGATTAGCAAGAAAGAGGTGGAAATAGCTATCGGGTTGGCAATCAGTAGGATCCAACACACCGTAATGTCTCTCTTTGGCCAATGGTCTCCTTTTTTCCCCAGGGTTTCCAGAGGTTGGAGCCAGCTGCTGGTGCTGGTTCTACGCCGTGTGATGTGTCTTCTCTCTAAAGGACTGCTCATCCGTGGCGCAAAGAACCCATCCTAGAGCCACCCCAGGAACTAGAAAAAACAAATCTTTTGCCAGAATTATGATGTTCCAAGAGTACAATGAAACGTGTGCCGTGGAGGCATTGTTCAGACTTATGGGCATTACAGAAGGTTCTGTCTCAGAAAAATACAGGAACCTGCCTGCTCAAAGATGTTTTGGAGATCCAAAAGAAGAGGTATGTTGGAATGCAATATTTTTTCCAAAACAAAAGGCGAGTTGCTGAAACTTGTGTCTCCCCCGCCCACGCACTACAAAAAAGCCAAAATGATTGGAGGCCCTCTTGGAGTGCTGGAGGCAATTTGCTTCACGGTTGGGAGACTTGCTCTCACTCATCAGCAAAGAAAACTCTAAAGCTTCTGGGCCCCATGCAAGAGGAGGTTCTCTAGCTGGTCCAAGATATAGTGTATCGGAGAGGGGAAATTTCTCTTTTCACCCCTCTTGAGTTCTTGTGGCTGGATTAGTAATAAAATTGACACAAGACAGATTAACAGGAGAAAAAGAGACACATTTTAATCCTTGCCCATGGAGGTCTCATAGAAATGGAACCTAAGAAGTGGCCAAAACAGGCAACTTCTAGACAAAAATTGTTTCTTTCAGACAAAGAAATAATAAATTGGAGAGTAATTGACAAAACAAAGAAACTTACGTTTGGGTGCTTCATTACTAAGGAATTTAAGCAAAGTTTGGGCTTGGGTAGTAAATTAGTAAAGAAGTAACTGTTTATATTGTTTATATAGCCTTCTTGGCCCTGAATTCCCTGTCTCTGGTGATAAGGGAGTCTTTCTACCTCTCAGTACAGGGAAGACACCTTTCACATGGGAGATATATTTCCTGTTTTCAGGGAGACAGAGAGGAAGGTCAAAGTGTCCCTCTTGTATCAGTCATTTTTTCAGTAACTTTCATTCGAAATTATCAATATGCCGTTGAGGTATATTTTGGGATGGCCTGCCCTAGGTCCCTACAAGTGCAGAGGACTCTGCCATTTGGGTCTTATAATGCAGTGATCCAGGGGCTCTCAAAAGTGGTGACTACACTACAGTTTGTCTGGTTTACTATTGATGTGCATTTAGGAAGTTTCCAGTTAGGGGTTCTTTCGAATAGTGCTGCTGTGAGCATTCTTGTTTGTACCTTTTAAAAAAAATTTTTTTTAATTGAAGTATAGTTGATTTACAATGTTGTGTTAATTTCTGCTGGACAGCAAAGTGACTGTTTTATATATATGTTCTTTTTTTAAAATTTTTATTTATTTATTTTAGTTTTGGCTGCGTTGGGTCTTTGCTGCACACGCGCTTTCTTTAATTCCCGCGAACGGGGGCTACTCTTTGTGGCAGTGCATGGACCTCTCTATGCGGTGGCTTCTCTTATTGCGGAGCACCAGCTCTAGGCGCAAGGGCTTCAGTAGTTGTGGCACGCGGGCTCAGTAGCTGTGGCGCAGGGGCTTAGTTGCTCCGCAGCATGTGGGATCTTCCCAGACCAGGCCTCGAACCCATGTGCCCTGCCTTGGCAAGCGAACTCTTAACCACTGCGCCACCAGGGAAGCCCTATATATTCTTTTTATATTCTCAGTTTTACATGTTTTTCATTATGGTTTATCGCACTGAATATAGTTCCCTGTGCTATACCGTAGGACCTTATTGTCCATCCATTCTATATGTAATAGTTTGCATCTACTAACCCTAATCTTGTTTGTACCTTCTGTATGCACTTGTTGGATATATACTTTGGGGTTTGTCAACGAAAAAAATTAATCAGTTGATCTAGGAAAGAAATGGAAAATTTTATTTGAGCCAAATGGAAGATTATAACCTGGGAACAGCCTCTCAGAAAGCTCTGAGAACCGTTCCACCCATTACAGGTCAAAGCACAGTTATATAGGTTTTTGAGACAGAAGGCTGTACATTAAATGACATAGATAGTTTGCACAATCCAGATCTGTGAGTACAAAGTGATGGGTCCTGTGTCCCCTTACAAGATCCAGAAGGAATGCTATCTTTTAAGGAGTTGTCTTGTTGATGCCTGGAGAATGTTTCTCTTTATGGTAGAGCAGGTATTTCTGCCAATGGGGGAGGTTTGGTCGATGCCTAATGCAGATACACAGTGCGCTGCAGAGGGGAGAGAGGAGGCCAAAGGGCAGAGAAAAAAATGTTTATGTTTAAACTTTTCTTATCTTGCCATAAAACATGAATTTTATTTCACAGGTTGGAATTGCTCTATCTTGGTGTAGGTGTACGTTCAGCTGTAGTTGATAACTGCCAGGCTATTTTTCAAAGTGGCTCTAAGGGAACTCCTGTGTTTCTCCATTACTAGAATACTTCTGTATCTTGGTCACCAAATGCGTGGAGGTTTTCCCACACCAAGCAATTCTCCAACTGGCATGGGGTCCTACACTTCAATTCAGTTCTGACATTAGCTGGAGTTAGCATGAGATCCTGCAAGTTAAGGGCTTGTTGCAGGAAGGGGGACCCCTTCCAGGGCCCGAGAGAGGGCTCTTGTCTAACACTTGGAAATGAATTGTCCGAGGAGACACACGTGCTGACAAAGCAAAAGGCTTTATTGGGAAGGGGCACCTGGGTGGAGAGCAGCAGGGTAAGGGAACCCGGCAGAACTGCTCTGTCACATGGTTCGCAGTCTCAAGTTTTACAGTGACGGGGTTAGTTTCCGGTTGTCTCTGGCCAATTATTCTGACTTAGGATCCTTCCTGGAGGCGCACGCATCTCTCAGCCAAGATGGATTCCAGCGTGAGGCTTTCTGGGAGGCTGGCAGGACATATCATCTCCTCCCTCCTCCTTTTGGCCCCTCCTGAATTCTTCTGGGTTAGTTTTACAAGACATACTGTGGGCTGGCGTGTCCTCCCTCCTTTGGGCCCCTCCCGCATTCTCCCAGTTCGTTTTCGGTGGCAGCACCCTGAGCCTTATTGGGACCACTTGCTGCGAAACAGCTCATGCAGGAGGTTATCATCATGTCTAGCCAAGGCGGGTGGTTTCGGTCAACGATTCCCTAACAGGCTCAGTTCCAGGAGATGGCCCACCTGCAACTTCAAGTGAAGTTGGCAAGTACCTACAGATTGGAGGTTCCCACAATCCCTTCTTGCAGTTCAATTAATTTGCTAGAGTGGCTCACAGAACTCAGGAAAGCAGTTTACTTAGAAGATTACCAGTTTATTACAAAGGATATGAAAGAATGCTAACAGAACAGGTAGATGAAGGGATGCATAGGGCAAGGTCCAGAAGGATCCAGAGCACAGAACACAGAAGCTTCGGGAATTCCCTGGTGGTCCAGTGGTTAGGACTCCACGCTTTCACTGCCCAGGGTGCGGGTTCAATCTTTAATCCCTGTTTGGGGAACTAAGATCCCTCAAGCCATGTGGAGAGGCCAACAAACAAACAAAAAACCCCACAACACAGAAGCTTCCTTCCCCTTGGAGTGTGGAGTGTACCACCTTCTTGGAACATGGATGTTTTCTTATTCACCAACCCAGAAGTTCTCCAAACCCCATAGCTCAGGGATTTTTAGGGAGGTGTCACTATATAGGCACGATTGATTAGATCATTGGCCATTGGTGATTAAGCTAATCTCCAGCCCTTCTCCTTTCTCCTAGGGGTTGGAGAGTAGGACTAAAAGTTGCAAAGCTCTAATCTCCTGATTGGTTCCCCTGGCAACCAGCTTTGTGGCTTTCCAAAAGTCACCTCATTAACATAAACTCAGGTGTGGTTGAAAGGGGCTTGTATGAATAAGAAAAGGCACCTTTATCTATAGCTCTTATCACTTAGGAAAGTTCTAGGGCTTTAGGAGCTCAGTGCAAGGTACAGGGACAAAGACCAAATATGTATTTCTTAATATAAATCACAATACACATGGTTAGTCCAATTTATAGTCCTATCAGCAGTGTAGGAGAGTTCTGGTTGCTCCACATTAGCACCAATACCTCGTTTAGTCACACTGTGCAATACTACACAGAAATGAGAATGAATGAACTTCAACTATATGTCACAAATCTAATGTTGAGTAAAGGAAGCCAGATTCCAAAGAGCATAGGTTAGAAGTCAGAAGGGTTATTACCCTGGGAAGAGGTAGTGACTAGATGGGGACAGGAGGAGGCTCTGGATTGGCTTATCATTTTCCCGTTTTCTTTTTGTTTGTTTGTTTTCTCCACCCTACCCCCTTTTTAAAAAATAATTTTCTGTTTCTTGATTTAGGTGCTGATTACATGGCATATTGACTTTATGTAAACCTATCAAGCTGTATAATGCTGAACTAAAACCAATAAAACACCGGGTTATTTTATCACCAAAATGGGTTTATCCAGGAACAGAAGAATTGCAATTCAGGTCTCACAGTCTATGAGGAACTACAGGCAAGCCCAGAGAGCAAAGGAAGGGAGTCTGCTTTTATAAGGAAAAGGGGGGAGTTGGGAGGGGCTATTCTACATGAAAGTTCGTTGGAGGAAAGTAGGAGTTCAGGGGTGGCAATGACTTCTCATTGGCTGGGCTGTTGCTAAGTGAGGAGAAATTCTTCCTTTGGTATAGTAAAGCGGTTGCCCCTCCTGTTTGGGAGTGCAAGGTAGTTTCTTTCCGTGGGGTACACAATTGGCATCAAGGAGCAGGGCATGAGAGCTCCCCCTTCTGGCCTCTTGACTCCATCTTTTCTTTTGTTTTATAAATTTATTTATTTATTTATTTTTGGCTGCGTTGGGTCTTCCTTGCTGCCCTGGGCTTTCTCTAGTTGTGGCGAGCGGGGGCGCTGCTTTTCGTTGCGGTGCGCGGACTTCTCATTGCGGCGACGTCTCTTGCTGCAGAGCACGGGCTCTAGGCACGTGGGCTTCAGTAGTTGTGGTACGCGAGCTTAGTAGTTGTGATGCATGGGCTTAGTTGCTCCGCGTCACGTGGGATCTTCCCGGACCAGGGCTCGAACCCATGTCCCCTGCATTGCAGGCGGATTCTTAACCACTGCGCCACCAGGGAAGTCACTGACTCCATCTTAAGTGAGGTTTCTGTTTATTAATTTTCACAATACTCGTGATTATATTTTTTCTGTATGTATGCTAGTCTTCAATAAAGTAATAAAAACAAATAAAAATAAGGGTAGTCTGTGGGCCTCTGGTAAGCCTCAAGGAGAAATAAACCTTGGGGTTTTATAAAAAGCCATGATCTGTCTGGTGATTGATTCTTCTAGTACTAATAATCAGCTCTTGGCATATTCATGGGTTCTGTGAAGACCACTGACTGGCCACAGAATCCCAGGTGATGGTGCATTATCTGAGGCACCAAGAGATGAAGTGGGCAGGCCCAGCATCTAGTGGAAGTGTTATATTGGGGACTGAACCCAAGCTGGTCCTCAAGGCACAGGTAGTTCTGTGAAAAGTTCTCACACTTACCAGCCACTGGTGGCAGGTTGTTTACCTTGGATCCTTTCCAACTGGAAGGGTCATCAATTCCCCTTCATTGCAATAATGATTGTCATCACTGTTGGAAACTTTTTTTTTTGGCCTCTGCCCTATTGCTGCCAGCATCACCATCCCTGAACTTTACTATCTGTTTTCACAGTATAAATTTTTTTTTTTTTGCGGTACGCAGGCCTCTCACTGTTGTGGCCCCTCCCGCTGCGGAGCACAGGCTCAGCGGCCATGGCTCACGGGCCCAGCCACTCCGCGTCATGTGGGATCTTCCCGGACCGGGGCACGAACACGTGTCCCCCGCATCGGCAGGCGAACTCTCAACCACTGCGCCACCAGGAAACCCCACAGTATAAATTTTTTAAAGTTAAAAACATCACCCTCACACAAAACCATGGTGAGCACATATCAAAGATGTTACCTAACTCATCAATGGGGGAACTAGCAGAAAAATAAAGCTGGTTCAAGGGAGGACATGAGATATGAATATGTACAGACAGTGGGGGAAAAAATGCCGGAATTAAGTTGGAAAGTTTGATACAAAACTGGTTAATGTCTTTCAGGGCTGTCTTTTCTGGCAGAAAAAAATCACTTTGAAACATGAGAATCTTCCATAACTTTACTGAGTCTGGACCCTAATCAACAATTAAATATTAAGTCCAAGTGTCATCTAGAATGTCAGAAGCTCTTGGTGGACAACGTTGTAGTTTGACACTGAAAAAGCATGGAGAAATCTTGCTCCCTGGGATTCGCTGACATTTTCATTTTCCTCATTACCTAAAAGGAAATGGCCCTCAAAAGCAGAAGGCCCTCTAGAATTGTGGCTTATTGAAGCTTCAGAAATGGTGCCAACTGGAGACCAGATCTTGAAAGGACAGGGTACCATCTTCCTAGACATGGTCTGTGGTCTCACCTAGTATTGTTTTGTCTATAACTAGAATACACGGGGTTCAGAAATCAAGGCATAGAAGGGGAATGGCACCTTTCACAATGACACATAATGACCCACTTCTGTGCTTTTCCTTTCCATTCTCACAATCCTGCTCTACTAGCTCTCCGTGTGTTAAAAAAAAAAAAAAAAAAAAAAAACCCTTTTTTGGACAATTTAGTTATGAGCATGTGCCAATGTTTTATTACAATGATGCATGCAAGGAAAAAAGGTCTCTTGTAGGCCAACTGAAACATTTTCTCTTGGTAAGGTCATTTTATAGAAGAGAATTGTTAAATAACCCTATTAGACTACAGATTAGATCCAGGAAGAAAAGATGATCCAGTTAAAGATAGCAGATTCTTGGCTGGCAGTCAGCTGACTGTTAACTGGGTGGGCCACTGATTTCCCAGAAGTTTCATTCCATCAAAATTCAATAGAAAATGGCTTAATCATTTCACTTTATCAGGAATGCCAATTTCTTCCCTGAAGGAGGTTGTAAATCACCCACACGAAGAGCTTGTGTCCCAGACCAGGTTTGGGACATTTTAAATTTTATAGTAAGATTAATATAGCGGGTGATCTGGCACCTCTGTCTCCAGGATTTTGTCTGTTCCTGGAAACTAAGTCGTCCTTGCCTTGTTTCAGGGCCTGAAATAAGCTGTTTCTTTTGCCTGGAATTATCTCTTCTTCATGTCTCAGCTTAAACAACCCTGTCCCCCAGTATAATAGGAGCCCCCCTTACTCTTCAACTTAGAGTTTCTTTCCCCTGGGGCATTATCAGTTTTTAAGCTCCAAAAAGAAACTATGTTCCACTCGCCCATTACAGGACTTGGCACTATACAAGGAGCTCACAAAAGCATCGAATGAAGATCCTCTCTTGTAAACAGGACTGAACAGAATTTTTGCTGGGGGCAAGAGCCAAGTACCTAGACACCGCGAGGTTCAGTCTGCACCGATTAAACAGGCAGCTTGGACTTCCCTGGTGGCACCGTGGTTAAGAATCTGCTTGCTGATGCAGGGGACACGGGTTCGAACACTGGTGCGGGAAGATCTCACACGCCGCGGAGCAACTAGGCCCGTGCGCCACAACTACTGAGCCCGCGTGCTGCAACTACTGAAGCCGGCGCGCCTAAAGCCCGCGCTCCGCAGCAAGAGAAGCCAGCGCAATGAGAAGCCCGCGCACCACAACGAAGAGTAGCCCCGCTCGCCGCAACTAGAGAAAGCCCGCGTGCAGCAACGAAAACCCAAAGCAGCCAATAAATAAATAAAATAATTCTCACTTTAAAATTTAAAAATGGGCAGCCAATAGTAGCTCCCCTTAGTACAGTTGTGAGGATCAAAAGATTTTACGTTTTTATACTCGAACCCGGTTAGTGCTCCCATGTCCGGCATTTAAGATCTTCCACCTACTAAGCAAGCTCTAGGTTCTTAACTCCCCCAAAGCACTACCAAGGACCGCCCTCCCCGCCCACCCGCACCGCCCAAGGATAACATCATCAACCCAGGTCTCTAATGATGTCATCTCCGGGCCTGTTCTGCTTCATCCTCCGGAAACCTACAACTCCAGGCACCCGGTCTCCAGCCTTCGGTTATTTTTTTCTCTCCATAGCCCGAATTCCTTCTTTCCCATTCTCCCACCTAAAACTTTCGACTCTTCCCGCCTTCCCTCAAGGTAGCAATTTTCGGTTCTCCCCGCTTGCTCTCGAGCGAATTCCTCAAAGTCTTTTACTCTCTTAATTAATCGCTTCACTAGCCCCACACTTCAGCTCTTTCCATCTAAATCCTATTACCGCCGCCGGGCGTCAGTCGGCTGTTTCCGCCTCCTGTCACCCACCCTAGACACCGCCTTCGCTTCTTTTCGGATCACCTCAGTTCCTTGTTTTTTCCCAGTCCCGATTCGCTTCGGCTATTTCCGGCTCCCCGGGGCCTCCCATTCTTTCTCTAGCCCCACCCCCGTTAACAACTTCGGCTCTTTCCGCCTCTCGCGATCTTCAGCTCAGCTCCTTCCGGCTTTTTCCGCCTTGCCTCGGCCTCACTCTCTCCCTTCGGCTCTTTCCGCGGCCCTTCGGGAGAGCAGTCTGTGCCTCTCTCCTCCACGTGACGCCGCCTCCGCCTCCCAGTTCCCCCTCCCACCTCGCCCTTCCTCCCGCCTCAGCCTCTTGGCACGTCCGGGCCCGAGCCGCCATTTTGTATGAATTTCTGACTGCGGCGGGGGCCGGGAAGCCGGGGCACCAAGGGCCGGCAGACAGACAGTCGGCCTGTCTCTGCGGCCCGTTTCCTTTTCCTAAATTACTTTTTTTTTTTAATCGCCCTCGCTCGCTCTCCTCTTTTCCCTTTCCCCCTCGCTTGCTCCATTGCGCGCGGCCCGCGCTAATTACACCGAACTACCCACCAGTGTCCGTGTCCCCCGGGTCTCCCACTCCCGGGCCCGCAGCGGTGTGTGTGTGGGGGTGCTCTCGCCCCGATGAGGGCCCCGCGCCTGTGAGCGAGTGACCCCAGGGGCGGGCTGCGGAGAAAGCAGGCGGCGAGCGGCCCGCTGAGGCCTAGGCCGCGCGGCCTACGCGGAGGTCGGCGCAGAGGTGATTCCGACACTGAAAAAATATATACCCATTACTATCAGGAGCCCTCAGAGCTGAAGTGTGCCCCTCCCGCCACGCCCAAGCAGTCCTTTTTCGTGCATTAACATCCCCTCCCCCCCAAAGGAACTATGGAGGCCGCGCCCGGGACCCCCCCGCCGCCGCCATCAGAGTCGCTGCCGCCGCCATCGCCGCCACCGCCATCAACGCCTTCGCCTCCTACGTGTTCCCCCGACGCCTGCCTGGCCACCCCGCACCTCCTCCACCACCGCCTCCCGCTCCCTGACGACAGGTCAGGCCCCCGGCCCGGCCGGGGCGGCGTCCCCGGGGGGAGGTTGAGGAGGAGGAAGAAGGGGGGCGGCCGCCATATTGGGCCGGGCCGCGGAGGAGGAGGAGGAGGAGGAGGAAGGGCGGGGTCGGTGGGTGTCTCTCGCTCGCTCGCTCTTTCTCACTTGCTTTCTCTCCCGGCCTCATGCGTTTCCCCCCCCTCGCGGCGCTCGCCCGCTCTCCCTCGCTCTCGCTCTGTCTTTTTTGGGCGCCATGCTGAGGGGAAGGTGAGGAGGCGCCCCCCGGACCCCCCGCGCCCGCCCTGGGGAGGGGGCGCCGGGGGCGGGGGGGCTTCGGAGGCCCACGGGGGTCCTGGCTGCCCGTGCTCCCGGAGCTGGCAGCCACGGGCCCGCCTGCCCGTCGCCTGGCTTCGGGGAAGGGAATGGGGGAGGGGCCCCCGGACCCTTTTGGGGGGGATCTCGAGCAACAGCCCCGCTCTTAGGGGTTTGGAGTCGGGGGGGTGGCTCCCAGAACCCGGCAGTATCCTTTCTCCTGGGGGAGGTGTGCCCTGCCCTACTTGGAGAGGTACCCTAGCTTTTGTAGGAGGCAGGAAGTGGGGGTTCGTTAATTTCTTTCTCCATCCTTACGGGGGGGTCCTTTCGGTGGGGGCCTCTTGTACTTTTTTTTTGGCGGGAGGTGTTTCCTAGCTATTCTCTAGGGGGCAAAATTGGGAGGATCTCTCGCCCCTTTGGAAGCCCCTGCCTCTTTTTGGGGAGAAGACCCTTCCCCATTCTTTCCTTAAAGGGAGGGGTCCTCCTGATTTTCGTAGGTAGGTGATGCGTTTATTGGCGGGGGTCGGGGGGGAAGCTGGTGAGGTTTGGTTTCCCTGCCTTGGAGAGGAGAGGAAGTTGGTCCCCTCTTTCTCGTGGGGTTCCCTCCTTTTTCGGGCTAAAATGGGGCGCCATCCCTTCCGGGAGAAAAAAAACGAGGTTTCCTTGTGCTTTGGCAAGGGGTGAAAGGCAGCGCCCCCCTCCCCTTTATTAAGTGCGAAATGGGCTCGCCCCATGCCCTTCTCTGGAGGGTGATAAAGGGGCCAGCCCGGCGCGTTTCAGCAAGAGGTTGGGGCCCCATTTACCCTGCGTCAGCAGAAGGTTGGGGTGCAGGGTTCGCCCACTTTTTTGGTGGGGCAGGGGAAGAGGTGGCTAGAGAGTGGATTTGGAAATCGTAGAAGGGTTTCAGCCGGCAGGAAAGTGAGTCTTGGAGGGAGTGGGGGTGGGGAGGGGAAGAGAAGGCGCTGGACAGATGGCTGCCCCGTCGCAGCCCGGGGCTGGGGAGTCGCAGAGGACCCTCCCTTAGACAGGGGTCTTAGCTAGGGCTTCCCATGCCAGGCACCACGGCCCCTTCTCCCCACTCCCACCTCCCCTTTTCCCTTTCTCCTTCACAGACCATACTTTGCCTTTTAAAAGAAATGCCACCCACATTCAGAGACACAAGTGCAGCAGTTTGGTGAGCTTTTACAAATTTTTTTTTTTGTTTTGTTCTGTTTTGTTCTAATTAAATGTATCGTCCTGGGAATCGCAGCCCATCGCAGCCTGACTCCAGTTCAAGGAAATAAACAGATTAGCAAAGGTCTGTTCGCTAAGCCCACGTTGGGCTTCCGGGCCCCCTCTTGGGGGCAGGTGCATTACTCAAAGGTGCTTACACGCTTTATTCGACCTCTAAGGAGTTCTCTTATGTCAGAAGTGTATGTCTTACAATGGGTTGGGATGGTAAGTAGCCTCTTTTATTGAGTAATTCAATTATCTCCCTCTTTTTGTCCCTTTCCTGCCTGCCTTCCTCCTCGCCTTTAGACCAAAGTGATGCTTGAGAGCGTGAATTTATATGTTCAAATCAGGATTCTAACCCTGTTGAGCCCTTTTAGACTTGCACATCCTTTTCGATGTTTAATTTTTAAAATTTGATGTACACAGTTTTCTCAAAAAAGAAAGTGTATTACTGTAACATGACAAAAACCTCTGTAAAAGGCCCATATGTTTTCAAGCCCTTGGTATCCCTCTTGCCATTTCAGTCCATTGCTTTGTCTCCAGCCTTCATCTTTGAAGAAAGTGGATACTTCAAGTCCATTTGTAGGAGACGAGGTTACTGAATTTGGTTTATGATGCTTGCGTGCAAGTTAATGTTCTCCCTCCCCTCTGCCCCAGCCGCCCCAAAAAGATTGTGGTTCAAGTAGATCCAATTTTCTCATTTGACTCCGATGTCTCTTATGGTGATGGACGTTTAAATTAAGCAAGTCATTTGTAAAGTACTGTTTAAGCACCAAATCTGTAAAGTGTGTCAAGCCTCAGTTTCCTCTCCCCGTCTCCACTGTTCCTTTGTTCGAAAGCACATGCCTGACCGTGAAAAGTCGATGCAAACGTGTTACACGCCCAGCCATGGTGGAGAGAACACTTCCTCCGGCCCCCAGTCCCCCCTCTCCTACATGTACAAGGAAAAAAGAGCAACAGAAATGACTTGCAGAACCAAACACTACTTCTGATGTGTTTTACAAGCATAAGTTCTTCCGTTAAAAGACAAAACACGTTGAAGTTCCATTTTCCCTCTTGCCCACTTTTGGTCCCTGACATACTTTGTTAGAGAAAACTTTTTAACACACAGCCCTCTTCCCCTCCCAAGATCCTGTTTCCTTTTTTCCATTCTTAGGAGAAAAGAAATTCACCGACATTTAGATGAGGAAACATGTAAACTGCAATTCAGTGGGCCACTTGTTTTGTTCTTCCTCTCGGTATGTTCACAACTTAACTGCTGTGAAGATCTTAGGTATGTAAAATCATTTGTGGGAGGAAGAAGTGTCCACACAGTCCAGTATTCCTGCAAAACAATGTCTGAAGCACAAACTGAACACACTATCCAGTGCGCAGGGTCAGCCGAAAATGAATTGCATTTATTTGAAGTTTCCCATCCTTTGTAAAATTTCTCCTCCAGGAGCCAAGTGCAGAAACTGGATGCTAACAGATGAACCTTCCAAGTGACAAGGGCTACTAAGTGTAGAAGGATGCTTTTTTAACTTTACTTTTAAAGTGAAATGTTAAGGAAATTGCCTTTCTTTTATAAGTGAAAATTTTAGCAGTCATTAATGTTAAAATATTTCCTCAAGCACTTAAAAACGCTCAGGCATATCAACACAAGGGTTTATTGTTTTTTCCTTCTCAAAGGAATCTCATCCATCAAATCCAAGAAGCCCCAGTAATTATGTCAAAGTATTTCAGTAGTCTTTGTTTTTGAAATGTGACAGTACTACCTTTTCCCCCTCAAACTGATGTACCAGTATTAGTTAAATTTCATATTAATGGATGTTGCAAAAAAAAAAAAAGGGTGTCACTCAGAATCCCTGATTTAACAGCAGCTCTTATACACTTGTAATCTTTAAAATTTTTATGTTCTTTGGGGAGAGCTTTAATCTGAAAGCAAATAAAAATCTCCCAGTAGAAAGAAAATTACTTGTGACCATGAAAACAGTTATTCTGGTCCTAAACCCCTTTATATTTTTTATTCCCCTCAAATTTGCTCTTCAAAAGAAAAAAAATGTGATTCCGCAAAAGGGCTTTCTAAATTCATCATCTGTACTATCTCCCAGATAGGGTTTCGATTTGCTCTGAAGGTTTAAATTTTTGATTCTTAACAAGCCGGAGTTTTCTTAAAGTAGAGCTAGCTATTTTAGAAAACCACTAGTATGGCTTTGCCTCAGCCAGGAAGGCTGATCCCAAGGGAAAGTTGTTTTGCACCTGAAGAAATGAAGGCTTTCCCAGCTGCTGACGGGCAAGTTAGAGATGAATGGTTGCTTCTGAGTTTGTGATTTCCCCTCCAGTTGAATGTAGACAGTTTCATATCGGGCTGGTTCAGTTATTTGTTGTTGAATAATGCCTCTACCTCCGCTCCTTTCTTAGATCTTTTCCCTTCCCTGATGTGCGAAAAATGGATGTCTCAGGGTTGCCTTACTTGTTGTTCACTTCTGTTACATTTTTGTGGTTATCAGGTTCCTAGAACCATCTTGTTGTGTAGGCCAGATCCAGTTACGATAAATAACCTCTATGGCGAAAATCACTAATGAAACTATTTCCAAGCCTCTGTGGGTAGCTTCAGGTCCAACCATATTCCAGAGAACCTAATTTTGGTCCCTGCAGACGATATTTTCTAGTACCAGAGTGACTGGTTCTGACCCAGCTTAGGAGGTTAGAAGAAAATAATTCAGAGCAAATAGGAAGTGAAGTGGCTGAGTTTCTAAATGAGCAAGGTGCTCACCTGTACCTTGGTAACATAACGACTGACATAATAGGAGGAAAAAAAGGATTGTTTCTGAGATTTCTGGCGGTTGGTATTTAATAAGCTGATTCCAAGATCCGTAGGAGCAGTCTGCTCATTGGTGGAGGGGAATCCTGTTAAATGGTTTGAGATCGGTTTCAGAGTTGGAACCTAATGGAAAGAGTGGAAAAGCTGCCTGTTTGGGTGGCATATAAAGTTCATTTGAGTAGGTTAAGGTAAACTGAGATTGTTTGGTATCATGGATTTGGCTTTCCAAATTTATCGGCTGAGTCTTTGCTGCAGGCCTCTTTTGCTTTTGATAGTTTATGAAGATGCAGTCTTGAAGACATTGTGCAAAGTTTTTTGCCTGGAGTTAGTAACAATAGGAGGTTGTGAGAGCAGTTCTTCAAATTTTTTTTTTAACTTATTTATTTTTGGCTGCCTTGGGTCTTTGTTGCTGCGTGTGGGCTTTCTTTAGTTGCGGTGAGCAGGGGCTACACTTTGTTGCAGTACATGGGCTTCTCATTGCGGTGGCTTCTCTTGTTGCGGAGCATGGGCTCTAGGCATGTGGGCTTCAGTAGTTGTGGCTCACGGGCTCTAGAGCACAGGCTCAGTAGTTGTGGCCCACGGGCTTAGTTGCTCCGCGGCATGTGAGATCTTATCGGACTAGGGCTTGAACCCGTGTCCCCTGCGTTGGCAGACAGATCCTTAACCACTGAGCAACCAGGGAAGCCCATGAGGGCAGTTCTTAAAATACATTTCTGACCCTTAGTCAGTTGATGACCAAGATGAAGACATGGCCTCTTAGTTGGTGTAGATGTAGTTGCATCCTGCTTTGGGAATAATTTTTTTAGTAGTACATAGGTTTGCTCAGAGCATAGTTTGCTTCTGTTGGCCAAATTGCTCTGGGTAGAGAATCTTTCTTGTTTTTTTATTTTTGTTATTTTTCATCTGTGTGAACTGGTGACTCAGCTCGCTATTTGTAAGGCAAGTGGTGACATCTTTTGAATGTTGGAGGTGGCAGCAGGATATGAAGGAACAGCGTGGGTTTGGAGGCAGATGAGATTGTGTTCAGTGTGCAGTGGCCACCGAGGATAAGGCCCTCCTCTCGGGGCATTGCGGTCAAATGGGCATATGCAGAACACCCACACAATGCCTGGCATTCAGAGAATCTTGGTTTCTTTATCTTCCTGCTGTCCCTACTAGAGAAAAACTCTAAATAGAATTTACAGTCTGGTGTATAAACAGAGGTAAGAATAACATCTGTGTTTTTGAAGGAAGTCAGTTTATCTTTCACTTCTTGGGTTTCTGGTCAGCAGTTTAATTGCAAGGAGCTGATTGGGGTTTCAACTAAGTGGAAGCCATCTTAAGGCATTTCTTGCTGGCTCAGTGTCCTTATTATACGATGCTGCAACAGTCATGCTTTCTTGAGCTGTTGGCTACCTTCCCCTGCTCATCTTTTGCAATCAGAGTCTGAGTCAGGGCTACGGCCTTGGTAGGCCTCCTGAGACCAGGGAAACCAGGGCTCTAGCACCTCACCCACTGCTAACCAGTCACGTCCCCTTAAGTAAGTCCTTTACCCTCACCAGAGTCCGAGAGAACACGGTCTGTCCCGGCTCCAAGATTCTCCCACCCCTTGGTGATTCGGCTGCGTCAGTTAAGGTTTTGTTCATTCAGCAGCCAGGCTTGTCTCGTGCTTTTCTTGGAGCCGAACAGTTTTCGGAGTGTTCAAGGAGCCCTTCTCTCCTCGGGACTTCATTTAGAGTTGGGCAGAAGTTGGTACTGCCTTTACCCGGCCTCATGTTACCTTCCCGTATCTGCCCTGCCTTCTGCCGCTTCTGGCCACAGTGAGGCATGGTTGCTGCTACTGCAGCTCCTGGTACCCAGCTGCAGAGTAGATGCCTTGAAAATGAATTGTAAGAGTAGGCTAAGTGGCTAGATCCCAGGAAGAGCCGTTAGAGAAACCTTGGCTCAGCAGCTTAGCTGAATTCCAGGCTGGATCCCTTGTCCCTGTTGAGTGATCCCAGAAAACCCTACACTTCAGAGCCATAAAGCTTAATAGAGCCTGGATGCTGCCTGCTCCTTCCACACCAGGCAGGCCCAGTTCTGGTAGAGAGATGGTGGGGAGTGGTGGCTGGCTGTGGACGTGGGTGTCAGGCAGACTGGATGTGCCGCAAGGGTTACTCATCTCTTAGGTCAGTCTCCTGGCCTTCCCAAAGGTGTGACCTCTTGGGCATTGTCATGTGAAGGTCAAAGATTACCTGCCCCAGGGGCCGTCTGAGTGCTTTTCATGCATTAACTCACCTTAGTCCTGCTGAGAAACTGAAACAGAGGTGAAGTCACTTGTTGAAGGTCACAGGGCTGTTGGGTGTGGAGGCAGTTAGAACCCAGCCAGCCTGTACCCAGCCCTGAGGTCTATACCCAGAGGCCGTCCTGGGTCTGGCACAATATCTCTCAAACTGCAGCATGCAGGCATTAGTGGGATATAAGGTCCATTTATTGATTTGCCTCCTGTATGTGGAAAACAAATGGAGGAGGGTAGAAAAAGCAGAGTACCGCAGAGGTTAAGTGTGGCTTTGTGAAAGTTTATAAGCTGAGTTTTATCGGAACTTTCGTTTAGCTTGTCTGCGGCTACTTTTGTGCTAAACAGCAGAGTTGACTAGGTGGGACAGAGACTCTGTGGCCCGCACGGCCTGAAGTGTTTTTTGCTGCCCTTTGCGCTGGTCTTGTGGGCCTAGTGCCTGGAGGGTGTACGCAGCAGCCACCATCGTTTATCTTTGTTGTGGTGGTGGAGGTGTTGGGGGCAATGGGAGGGGACTTTAAAGTTGTCCCCAGAGAGGGGGGCTGTGCTACTACTGCCCCTCCATGACTTGTTGAGGTTCCATCATCCCTATGTTCCACTCCTTCCAGTGGATGTAGAGGCCCACACCCAGTCTTTTGAACCTTTAAATTGAAGGGATGTGCATTCATTAGAAGGAACTGAAGACCTCTTGAAGCCCGGTGAGGAAATGGATGGCAGCTAACACATCCCTTCTATGGCCCGACCCAAGGGAGCTGGGCCCAGACGTGAGTGTCAGTTGGCTAAACCTCCACTGCAGGTGGCTTGGATTATTGCCCTCCTCATTTTCCTAACAGACACCAGGGCTTAGGTTTCCTTGGGACTCCAGGCCCTGCCATTGCACGGGGCACCAGAGCAGTCCCCGGAAGCACAGCCTTTCAGCGACAGAGGCAGCCCCTGGCTGCAGCCCTGAGGTTGCTGACTGGCAGCCACGTTCATCTGCTCAGTTGGTGCATCAGTCACATAGGGGCTCTTGTCATTTATCCTCTGGTCTATCAGGAAGCCCTCGATAAACACCTTGGTGAATGAGTTTGTGACCAAAGACAACCCCTCAGTGACCTATTTTAGAGTTTTAAGTGATCCAGGTTGCTGCCTGGGAAATGGTCCAATGTCTTTGTTGATGAAATTGACAAAGAGGGTGTGGATGGCTGAGATTGATGCCTGTTTGTGTAGACCATATCCCAAGCACCCTCCCAGTCTATACCTGGCCCTGTGCTGGGCCCTTGGAAACTCAGGGATGAGTGCCAGCCTCTTTCTTCTCCACCCTCCAGGAGCCCACCGTTGACTGGAATATTTGTATACAGATAATTGCATATATGAACAAGAAATCTTTGCGTCCTAGGCCAGGTCTCTTTTAAGAGGAAAATGTTAATACTTTGTCTTGGCTGAATGGAACCAAATTGATTCCCCTGAAAAAATTATAAACAAGAAGTCTTAGTTCACAAGTTTCATGGTTCGATTTTCCTTTCTGGAATAATAAAAATCGTCTCTCTTTGGATGAGAACCAGCATCTTTCCAGCTTTAAGCAATCCAAAGCGTGGCTGGCCTGAGAAGGAGGTTAGGAAATTCTTTGTTGCTGCGAAGCAGATTTCAGAGGTTCATCTGACAGGAAAAACTTGGATCAGAGAGATGCCTCTATCAAGAACACGAGCTGTTTTCAGGGCGAGTGGGAGTAGGAGAATAGCTATTTGAGCAAAGAAAAGGACACTTTTGACTCAGAGATTCGTCTAGCAAGCTGGGTTTTTCTTGGTCAGCTTGTTTTAAACTCTACAGAAATGTTCTGCCTAAGAGGTTTGTGTGCTTGGACGAACCCCAGTGTGGATGCCACACACTTGGGAGTGTAGCGATTCTTCTAGCGTTAGAGGACTTTGGAATTTTCCTCCCTTGGATTCATGTTGCTTTCTGTCCCTCTTGGGATAAGTCCTATTTGTTTTTTTGCTATAGGATTCCTTGGACCTTTGTAGGCACCTCTTTTTTTTTTTTAAGACACTATTTATTTACTTATTTTGTCTGCGTTGGGTTTTCATTGCTGGGCACGGGCTTTCTCTAGTTGTGGGGAGCGGGGTTACTCTTCGTTGTGGTGCGCAGGCTTCTCACTGCGGTGGCTTCTCTTGGTGCAGAGCAGGTGCACAGGCTTCAGTAGTTGTGGCACGCAAGCTCAGTAGTTGTGGCTCGCGGGCTCTAGAGCGTAGGCTCAGTAGTTGTGGCGCACGGGCATAGTTGTGGGATCCCACGGGCATGTGGGATCTTCCCGGCAGGGCTCAAACCTGTGTCCCCTGCATTGGCAGGCGGATTCTTAACCACTGCACCACCAGGGAAGTCCCTTCTGGGCACCTCTTATTCCCTAAACTATCCAGATGTCTTTGGGTCATATTTTTGAATGTCCCAATTCCATTCATTTGATGTTGGATGGCCTGGATTGGCTTTGTGTCTTTGCATGTTGATAGTTTTTACTCCTAAGCAGTTATTCTGGGCCAGGTTGGTGCTAAACACTTGATTTACATGGTTTCAGGGAATTCTTTCTAGGAGGATATATATCCATCCTGGAGGTTCCTTTACTGCCTTCACTTCACAATTGAAACAGGGCACAGAGTGTATAAGGAGCTTGCCCAGTGTCTTAGTATTAACTTTGGCATTTTTGCAGTACTGTTTCATTTAATCTCTTTTCTGTACGTGTGTCTTATTTTTTTCCAACTCAAGTATAAATTTCAGGGTGAGAGTTGTTTTGTTTGTTGGCCTGTTTAGTAAATTATTCTTTTTTGGATAATTTCTAATTGTCTCAAGGGTTGAGGTTAAGAGCTGGACCTGGAGTCAGAAAGTCCTGGACTCTGGTTCCAGTTCTGCTTTTTCCTGCTGTGACCCTGTGGGCATATTTCTTCCCATCTTTGAGCCTCAGTTTATTTGTCTATAAAATGGGGATACTAATGAATTGCTACTGCATACGTTTGTTAATGCATTTCAGTGACAGATGTGCAGAAGTGGAGAGCACAGCAGTGTGGTGCCTGGAATGGAAGTTGCTGCTACAGGATGTTAGTAGTGAATATTTCCTATGGCTCTTGGATTTTATAAGACCCTGGGGTGCCCAGGAAGGTTTTGTAGTTGAGGAAACCACAGCAGAGATGTGAGGGCTGGTGGAGGCCCCCACCTTGAACTCCAGCTCTTTGCTAGGGAAATTAACTTTTTGAGGACCTTGATGAGCTCTCTTCACTTTACTGAGAGGTTGTCCCCACCCAGGGCATCTTTTTTATTTTTTAAATTTTTCTTAGGGAAATTTTCTAACATATTTAAGAGAAGAGAAAATAGTGTCATAGATTGCCTTATACCCATCACCAGTTTCAACAGTTATACACGTTTTGTGAATTTTGGTTCATCTCACTACCTCCCCCCATCCCCCTTGAGTATTTTAAAGCACATCCCAGACCTCATCTCATTTCACCCATACATTCTTCAGTATGAATCTTTAACTTAATTTTTTTTAACATAACCACAAAACCATAATCATGCCTAACAAAATTAACAATAATTACTTAGTATCTCAAATATCCAGTCCGGGTTCAGATTTCTCCAATTTCCCCCACATTGACTCTGGCAGTAGGTGTATTCATGTCAGGGTCCTGGCACTGGACAGGCTGTCTTGCTTCTGTTGAAGTGAGGGGTTCGGGCTGCGGCTTGGGCTTCTCCTGTGGTTGGTTTGTGCTTGCTGCTCGGGTGGTGTCTGTGATGTGGGCATGTTGCCATGGAAATGCTGTGATGTCACTGAGCCAGTTATGACCACACCTGAGAATGTTGAGGGGGAGGGAGACACAGTGCTTCTTTGCTCTTGATCTGTGGTTGAAGAACCTGGGTGTAATTACACCGAAAAACATGTGCAAGACCCAGGAAATTTCAAGAATTTCCTGCCTCTAAAAAATCCCTCAATGAGGTTCCCCCCGTGAGTGCTTCACCACGGCCTAAATCGAGGGAAGGTCTCAGGGGCCTTCCTCAGGCATGAGCCCTGAGCCAGTTTTGTAAGGCAAAGGCTCCGTGCCTTCACTCCTAGTAAATGACTGTCCTGCAGGGTTGGATTTGGGGATCCTGGACTTCTGCATTTAGGCCTGTTGTTTAACATGTGAAGAGGCGGAGCCTCCTTGTAATTTTTATAATCTTGTTCCTAATTAATGGGTCATTCAGAGCCTACCCAGGCAATTTGTTGAGAGTTTGGGCAGTTAATGATCATAACCCTGACCTTCACATTAACCTAGCCGCCTCTTGTCAAGGGCTCTCATGATCTTGAGGTAACTGCCACTGCTCCCATGGGTTTTCATCTTTTTTGTTTCTTGCCTGTCTCTTCTCTTTCTCTCTCTTTTTTCTTTTGTAAATCAGGTAGATCCATAAACCCAGGCCCCTTTCAGCTTCCATCCAACTCTCCTCTAGAGGATTTCTGTGTTGCCAAACTTCATTTTTGTAAGGGACCTTTCTCCCTTTTTCCCGGGGCTCAGCTCTCGCTGTGCCTTTTCCTCCTGGTCAGCCACTTGGTTACTTTCTCATACCACCTAGATGAGAGCTGAGGAAGGGGAGATGTCGATTTGTCAGTTTCGTCAGCAGGGTTTATTTGCAGAGGATGGTGGCACAGACGGGCCAAGAAAAGTGAGAACTTGTTGGCCAGCAGTTAGCAGTGGTTCCCGAGGGGAGTTGGCTGTAGCTTCTCCATAGAAGAAAATGCTTCCCAGTAAGCACTGCAGCTGGTTTAGGATTATCCATGTGGAGGTGTGCTCATGCTAGCTGGTTCTTAATACCAATAGCTGTTACTTGTCTGGTACTTACTTTGTGCCTGCCCCCCATGTCAAGGGTTTTATCTGTGTTATCTCGTTTAACCCTCACAACCCCTTGAGGTAGGTACTACACTTATCCCGTTCTGCAGATGAGAAAACCGAGGCTCAGGTTACGTACCAAGAGCACACGCTAGGGAAGACGCAGAGCTGGTTGAGTTACTTGGTCTGCAAAACGAAGCAGGATGCCCAAATCTGTAGACTGGTGGGTGGGCCCAGCCTCCTTTGAAGCATGATGTTTCTTTCCAGTACTGTTTTTGCCAAGCCCATGGTATGTGATGAACCTGACACACTTCTGTGCCCTGTGGAGTTGGCCCGTAGGCATTCCTTAGAATGGGCACCCTGATCTCTTCTTTGACCCAGAAGGAGGAGTTGGCCATCACCAGCTCTGCAAGTGGAAACTTAAATGCCCTGGATGCTTAGTCTAGGAGGCACAAGGCAGAACTGAGCCTCAGCAAGGCATTGGCCTTTTCCTGTTTCCTCCCGGGCATCCATTCCAAGTTGGTTGCCCAGCATGGTTGGTTTCTAGTTCCTGATGTCTCTGGCGGGCCAGCCCTGGTGCAGGCATCCCAGCACGTTGCCAGTCCAGGCTCTGGGAATTTTTTTTTTTTTTTCATTTTAACATTTTTATTGGAGTATAATTGCTTTACAATGGTGTGTTAGTTTCAGCTTCACAACAAAATGAATCAGTTATATATATATACATATGTTCCCATATCTCTTCCCGCTTGCGTCTCCCTCCCTCCCACCCTCCCTATTCCACCCCTCCAGGCGGTCACAAAGCACCGAGCTGATCTCCCTGTGCTTTGCGGCTGCTTCCCACTACAGGCTCTGGGAATTAAGTGGTCTCTGCCCAGGCCGATGCTTCAGGGTTTCTCCTACATGCTTGTCTCAAGAAGGTTTGGCACGTCTAGATTGAAATGATTAGCGCAGTGGGGCTTCCCCCACTTTTCTTGGGGAATCATTTCGCAGTCTATTCAGCATGCTCCCTCGGTATTTAATCCCACTCTGACATGGCTTTTGCTGGCAGTCTGTTCAGTGGCACCACTTAACCCCGGTTGCTATTTTATGGAGGCAGCCTTTGTGCGGTTGTGTCAGTGGCCCACAGGATTCCTGCCTCTATCCCAGTTGGCTTGATTTTCTTTCTTTTTTTTCTTCTGGTAAACAGAGTCTGAAGAAAATAGGCCCTGTATTCATGCAGGACATTTAGCTTGGAATCTCCAGCGTTATCAAGGGGAAACCCCCTCAGGTGACCAGAGGTGGGCCCAGGGCTCAGAAGAGTTGGAGAGCATGGTGGGCCAGATGGTGGTGAGGATGCGCAGTGGGCAGTCAAGTGTCACCATCCCTGCGTCTCCTCTGGTATCCCATTCCCCTTCAGAAATCACCAGGGATTTTTTTTTCTTTTTTTCTTTTTTTTGCGGTACGCGGGCCTCTCACTGTTGTGGCCTCTCCCGTTGCGGAGCACAGGCTCCGGACGCACAGGCTCCGGACGCGCAGGCTTAGCGGCCATGGCTCACGGGCCCAGCCAGTCCGCGGCATGTGGGATCTTCCCGGACCGGGGAATGAACCTGCGTCCCTTGCATCGGCAGGCGGACTCTCAACCACTGCGCCCCCAGGGAAGCCCCTACCAGGGATTTTTTGATGCTGTTTATTTTGCAGCTGCTCCCAACTCCAGGGGAACAAAGTTTCAAGTATTCACTACCCGGTTTGTAAAAAGTTGTAGATTCTCACTGAGCCCACATCTGCCTGGTTAATATGCCTGGGGCTGTTAATATAGATAATGCAGAGAATTCCTCTTTGGCTAAAAGTCTTTGAAGGGTGGTTTTGGATGCTGTACCTCCTTGCCTTTGGAATGAAAAGGCATTCTTCTGGAGCCATTCTTGAGGATGGTTGAAGCTCTTGGAGTTGCTTGTATGGTCTTTTGTTCCCCCCTCCCGCGAGTGTTAGCAGTGATATGTAGCAGCAGGACAGGGGTGGAGGCCTCAGCTGACCCTGGGCAAGACCTTTGCTGGCCGTGCCATGGCATCCTTGCCCGTGAACGTAGAGGTGGAGGAGTGTTTGTGGGTGCCAGCCTCTCTGGCTCAGCTGCCCCGGCCCTGTATCACAGACACTGCCCTGTGGCCTGGGTTTCTTGTAATCTGTATCTTTTCCTGCAAGGACAATGCAGAACAGGAGGTGCTCAAGGACCCGGCACAGAGAAGATGCTCAGAAATGTTTGTGGCGTCAAGTAGGCGGTCGATGAGTGGGCTCCCCCTTCCCTTTCCATCCTCAGCAATTGAGGAAGAATGGCGAGCTTAGAGCCAGTTTCTGGCTTTTTCGTGTCCCCCCGTCTATCTGACCTCGACATATCCTTTCACCTGCTATCCCTTTAAGTTCCTCCTATTTGAAAATGAGGTGGTTGATGGTGCCCCGCTGTCCCTTCCACTCTGACACGCCTCTTCTGGTTCCAGGAGGGTCTTTTGCCCTTTGCGATCTTGGGCTTTCTTCTCATCCGGGCTTCTGGGCCCCCAGGCAGTTTCTGTCTTCCTGGGTTCCCTTCATCCCTGCCCTGGGATTCTGGGTACTTTCAGCTTTTTCCTTTCCGGACTAAAGTGTGGAGAGTGATGCTTTTGTTTAGCTTTTCTTCATAGACCCCAACCCCTTCCTCTCCGGTCTGTCGCTGGGCCTTCCCTAGTTCCATAGCGTCTGTCTAGTCTGTCTGTCCCTGTATTTCTCCTGAGGTGTGGCGACCTGGCCCGCCCAGCAGTGTTCCCAGCAGGGAACAGTCTATTCAGCCTGCTCGGCTTGGTATGAAAAGGCCCAGGCGTCGGCAGCAGCAGGTTTGCCCTGCCCATTAGTAACAGCTTCCCCCTGTTTGGTGAGCTTGCCAAAACCAGTTTCCCCAGTTAGGTGGCGCTTTTACTGCGGACAAGGCCATTCTGGCAGAGTTGCCTCATCCCATGAGAGCTTTGCTCCCACGAGAGCGGCTCCTGGTGTGGGCCACACCCAAGCCAGAAGGTGCCTCATTTGTCAGGAATGCCGCCTCCTGCCTCCACCACAGTTGACTCGGCATCTTCCCTCTGGGCTGGCCCACGACAGCCTGGCGGTTCCAGGGGAACAGCACGAGGCACCCATCGGTCACCTCTCTGTATTGTTTCCTTTGAAACGTCGGGAGGAGTTTTGGTCCTGCATTCTGTGTTTGAGAGCTGCCCTTGACCTCTGCCAGGGTAACCGTGGGGCTGTACCATTTGGGTTTGAAGCTGCCCCGACCCCTTTGAATTGGGAGTGAGAGTTAATGGTAGAGTCCCCTTGGTGGGGAGCAGCGTGGAGGCGCACAAAGGGAGCAGTGCGAGGGAAAGGGCCGTGGAGGATCCTCAGAGAGGTCGGCAGTTGTTTCTCCACAAAGCCTGTTAGAACCTTCAGGGCTCCAGGGGCCGGGCTCGCCTGATGAGCTTGTTCCCATGCTGACCGGCTCCCATCTGAACGGCCGAGGCCTTTTTGGCCTAGATTAGTTCTCTCTGTGGTTAGCCTTTTAGGTCCTGGGTTCATTATGTTACTCTTTATCTTCTTCACATTCTCTTTGTGGGTCTTAGTTAATGGAGAAGGAAGGAGTTTTTTATGCTCTCACACATACTTTGCCGTCGTCATGCATGAGGAACTTGAGGAGCTTTTGACATTTTTTACATTTGTTTATTTTTTTAAAGCAACTCCTGCACTTGTGAGAACTGTGTCTGTGGGTTTGGCTCAAAAACGGGATTATTTTTCCAGCTGCTCCTTTCTTAATCCCCCCCACCCCACCCCCCACCCTGTACATACTTTGATGTTCAGAACGTCCTGTCAGCAGCATCTGTCACATGTGGAGAGTGCTTTTGTTTTGTAAAGTAAGGGAGATTGGGGTGACGTGGGGGATTTGGCAGAGTCAGGAAGTCGTAGGACAGGAAGCCAGAAGGGATACCCGGAGGTGAGGCAAGTCAGGTGGGAAGCAAGGGGGCCAACAGCAGGTGGGGGTGAGCCCTCGTGTGGTCGTGTCAGGAGGGGCCTGGGACCCTTCCCCTCTCTCCACCTGCTTAGCTCCCTGCCTCTGGCCCAGAGCCGTGGAGCTGGCAGAGCAGTCAGGCCTCGAAACCCAGGGACCGGAGCCTGTTTGCTCGTGGCAGCACCTCTGGCATCCACGGCGCCCCCGCCCCCAGCCGGGACAGACAGAGCCGATGCAGCCCTTTGGGGGAGATACGGGATGGGACGGGGAGCGGCCCCCGCCCTGTCTCCCCGGGCCTCTCGCCCTCAGCGCTGGGCCCCGCGTTCCCATCGCCCTGGGCCAGCCCACAGCCCCCGCGGCTCTCCCCTCAAACCCCGTGCTCACGTCGGCTTTGGGGTTGGTTCATAGGGAAGATGGTGAGTTGGAAGAAGGCGAACTGGAGGATGACGGGGCCGAGGAGACCCAGGACGCCTCCGGAGGCCCCGAGAGGAGCCGGAAGGAGAAGGGGGAGAAGCACCACAGCGACTCAGATGAGGAGAAGTCTCACCGGAGGCTGAAGCGGAAACGCAAGAAAGAGCGGGAGAAGGAGAAGAGGAGATCCAAGAAGAGGCGGAAATCCAAGCACAAAGTAGGTCCTGGCGGATGTGCTGGGCCTCCTGGCGCTGGGCCCAGCCGAGCGCCCCAGGGGCCGAGCTCATCTTGTCAGGCCAGAGGGCACTCTTAATCGGCTATTTTTCCTTTCCCCAAATTGGATAAAGACCTTTTCTAAAAGAGTTGGTAGCTCATGCTCCATTGCTGCTAGATGCCCCTAGGTGAGGCGTTTTGCAAGGAGCCCTACCGGCACATTCCAGCAGTGACTGTGCAGGTGGCCAGCCCTCCACAGAAGCTCTAATCCTCTGCCCCTGTCCTTGCAGCGCCACGCTTCTTCCAGTGATGACTTCTCTGACTTCTCAGATGACTCGGATTTCAGCCCCAGCGAGAAGGGGCACCGCAAGTACAGAGAGTACAGCCCCCCCTATGCGCCGGTGAGTGACTGCTGGTCAGGGACCCCCATGGGGCTCGGAGCTGGGGGTAATGAAATCGCCCATGTTTCCTGAACACTGGCTGTGTGCTGGGCATTCTTACGTGGCACTTTACACGGATTTTAATTCTGCAAGATTAGGTATTGTTTTTATCCCCGCTTTATAGGTGAGGACACTGAGACTTCGAGAACTTCAGCCAGGTTGCACGGCTCTGAAGTACAGGAGCTGGGGTTGAGCCCAGTCAGTGGCTGATTGCCATACTTCTGTATGCCACCTTTTCCCATGGCCTTGGCAGGGCTCGTCATATCCCCTGTCCCCAAGAAAGATGATGATTTGTCCCTGTGAGAGCTGACTTTTCCACTGTTCAGCAGTGTCCTTTTGTGGAAAGTTGGCAAGAGAATGAAACGGTTATGGGAGTAAATCATCTCGGATGTTGTGGGGTCAGAAGTAATATATCACTGAGCTTAAGCATAAATTTAAATTATTTGTCCGGTTTGTATATTTTTTTATTTTCCTCAGGCAAAACCAGTAAGAAGTAAATCAACATAGATTTTCAAATTTTGATAAAAAGTATTTTTAAAGTTAGTAGTTCTTAAAGGTATCCTGTAACTCAGCATCATCCATCATAACAGATAAGTTATTGTAAGGAATAAGAGTTGACATTGATCTACTAATGTAGATTCAGGCTTTAAACCTGAGGGCAGCAGGGAATGGAGAGAATAGCACCAGCTTTGATTGGGAACTAGGGGTTGAGGCATTTTAAGATCTGCTAAAGTGGCACTTCCCTCGTGGTCCAGTGGTTAAGAATCCACCCTCCAATGCAGGGGACACGGGTTCGATCCCTGGTCGGGGAACTAAGATCCCACGTGCCATGGGGCAACTAAGCCTGCGCACCGCAACAAAAACCCAACGCAGCCAAAAAAAAAAAAAGGATCTGCTAAAGTAGTTGTATACATCTCCATGTTTTATGTTTTCTTTTTTTTTATAATGAGTGTGGATTTTTTAAATGAATAGACTTTATCTTTAGAGCAGTTTTATTTTTTAAATTTTATTGAATATAGTGAATTTTCAGTGTTGTGCTAATTTCTTCTGTACAGCAAGGTGACTCAGTTATATGTACACGTATTCTTTCATATTCTTTTCCATTGTAGTTTGTCACAGGATATTGAATATAGTTCCCTGTGCTATGCAGTAGGACCCTGTTGTTTTTAGAGCAGTTTTAGGTTTGGAGAAAATGGAGCAGGTAGTCCAGTTCCCTGCCCACCCCACCCCACCCAGTTCCCCAGTTGCATTAGTGTGGCACGTTTGTTGTAATTGTTTAGCCAGCGTTGGCACGTATTTGATTAGAGTCCATAGTTTACATTAGGGTCCCCCTTTGTGTTTTACAGTTCTTTGGGTTTTGACAAATGCATCTTGTTATATATGCACCATACACTATCATATAAAATAGTTTCAATTCCCTAAAAGTCCTCTTTTCTTTACCTACTCATCAGTCCCTCCCCCCAAGCCCCTCGCAACCACCAGTCTTTTTACTGTCTCTGTAGTTTTGCCTGTTCCAGAATGTCATTTAATTGGAATCATATGTAGCTTTTCCGGATTGTCTTCTTTGACTTAACGATATTCGTTTATACAGTCCCTCCATGTCTGTCTTATTTCTTTTAATTGTTGAATACTCCATTGTCTGAATGTACCAGTTTGTTTATCCATTTACCTATTGAAGGACATCTTGGTGTCTTCCATTTGTGCATGTATGTGTATTTTTGAACTTCATCCAGTATCTCTTGGAACTAGCACACTTTGGAAAGCATCATTTTAAATGGTTTTCTAGTTTGGTTGCCAAATAGTCATTAATTGAATTCTAAGGCCCCAGAAAAATGTTGACTGAGGAGCACCCCTCTTGCCAATCAGGCCTCCTCCCCAAATGAGATTGTTCTATCTACCTGGGAAATACACCCTTCTTTTCCCTCTCCAGTAATTCAGGGGTCGTGGGGCCTGTGTTTCTCAATTGTCTTTAAAGCTGTGGCTCTTTCTGAAGAACAGAAACATCTGGGCCAACAGCCCAGATCTCATTCAGGTGGCTGGGGGCTAGCGTCTCACCCCAGGGACAGCAGAGACACCCAGACAGCTGTGCCAGTTCAGGGAATAGTGGGGATCTTGGTCTGAATCCGAGGCCCCAGGGCCAGCTCACTGTCCTCTCCCCATCAGTCCCACCAGCAGTATCCCCCGTCGCACACCACACCCCTGCCCAAGAAGGCCTACTCCAAGATGGACAGCAAGGGCTACGGCATGTACGAAGACTATGAGAACGAGCAGTACGGGGAGTACGAGGGTGATGAGGAGGAGGACATGGGCAAGGACGACTACGACGACTTCACCAAAGAGCTGAACCAGTACCGGCGGGCCAAGGAGGGCAGCAGCCGGGGCCGAGGTGAGACGCGCAGCTTCTCCCCGAAGTTGTCGGAGCAGGCCCGGGGCTGGGGGTTGGGCGCTCAGTGCAGAGCCAGAAAGACCTCATGGGCCACGTGCTCATGGAGCGTCAAGTCTGGGAGAAGAGATGTGCAGTCATGCAGGGCTGAGATAAGCATAGAAGGAGACAGGCAGGGAGCTCTATCCCAAGCACAGGGGACCGGAGTTCTGCCACGTGAGAAGAGGGTCCAGTGCTGAAGCCGTGGTTGGGATGGAGCCAGACTGGCGTGAGGCAAGGAGAAGACTGCTGTGGCTCAAGGTGGTGGTGGTGGTGGTTTTTTGTTTGTTTTTTTTTTTTGGCCACACCCCGCGCCGAGTCCTAACCACTGGACCGCCAGGGAAGTCCCTGAAGGGTTTTTTAAATTCACTTCCTGGTCAGCTATGAAGAGATATAGAAGGGACAGCTCTCACCCCTGGGGACGGTAACTGACAACTGGCGCCTCCTCCCCCAGCCTCCCATCTCCCATCACCTGACAAAGTGTGACTGCAGCCACGGGACTGCCACACCTCTGAACCTTGAACCTGCGGCAGTTAGGAGGATGATGGGGGAGGGCAGAGCACCAGCAACCCAGCCCGGCCTCTTAGAACCATCTCCTGCCAATGATATTTCCCAACCCCAGAGTGCTTCCAGAATTTTCCAGCCCAGCAATTCTTAGCCCTGCTTGAGGCCCAGCTTGTTGTTTGAGTGACTGGTCATTCTTTCTTTCGGCGGTCTTTCTTAGACTCCTCCCTAGATAGGCCCTGCTCTTTGGGGAGATCTGGACTAGCTTGTCCAATAGAAATATAATGCAAGCCACCATTCAACTACAAATTTTCTAGTGGTCACATTAGAAAAGTAAAAGGAAACATGAAATTAATTTTAACAACACATTTTATCAGTACATTCCAAATCTCACTTCGATATATAATCAAAATAGACAGATGTGACATTTTATATTCTCTCTCTCTCTCTTTTTTAATTAAGTTTTTGAAATTCAGTGTGCACTTTATACTCGCAGTATTTCTTAGCTTGGCCAGCCACATTTCAGGTACTCAGTAGCCACACGTGACTGGTGCCTTTGTGTCAGACAGCGCCTCAGTCAGGGTAGTGTAGTGAGTGCTACAGCAGGTGTGTGTCCACGGTGCTCAGCTACCCCTGTCCAGGGGCCCAGGGACCATGAATCAGCCTAGAGCAGCCGGGAAGGCTTCTTAGAACAGGAGGAGGAGGAGGAAATGATTGACCTTGGGCAGTCAGTGGGTTAACTTCTCTTCCGCTGGTGGGTCAACTTCTCTTCTGCTGGTGGGTCCTGCTTGCTCAGACACTCACTGTCTGAATCACCATGCAGGCAACCGAGGCCGTGGCAGGGGCTACCGAGGCCGTGGAAGCCGCGGAGGGTCTCGAGGCCGAGGCATGGGCAGGGGCAGCCGAGGCAGAGGCAGAGGCTCCGTGGGAGGAGACCACCCGGAGGATGAAGAGGACTTCTATGAAGAGGACATGGAAGTAAGGCTTTCTCCAGCTTGGGGTGGGGGGTGGGAGTGGGGGCAGGTGGCTGGTGAGCTGCAAGACTAGGTCTGTAAGACTGAGGTGGAAAGAAAGCATCAGATGGCAGGTTTATGTGTTTAGAAATGTTCATTTATTATTTGGAATAGAGAAAACCTTCCTGTGGTTCAGAATTGAAAAAGTACCAAAGGGTGAGCTGTCAAAAACATCTTCATCTCACTGCTCTCTCAGCGAGCGCCTTAGTTCCCATCCCTGAAGACAGGGTTCCCGAGGGTACTCTCGAAGCATTTAATGCCTTCGCAGTCAGTTGCCTGTTTAGTTACCTCCTACACACACACAAACGCGTGTGCGCGTGAGGAGAACTACCACGCTCACTGTTTTGTCCCTGCCCGAGACCTTGCCACGCTGCCCCTTGTTCTAGCTGCACAGCTGTCCCTTGGGAGCTGCCCAGTGGGCTGGGAGTCCTAAGAGTGAAGACTGCGACCAGCCGCCGCTTAGGCTGTGGCGTGTGAAGAGGGGGCACAGGTGTGAGTCACTGGGTTGCTCACTTGCTTTTCTGAGTTTG
This sequence comes from Aethalodelphis obliquidens, assembly GCF_003676395.1. Classification (NCBI taxonomy): domain Eukaryota; kingdom Metazoa; phylum Chordata; class Mammalia; order Artiodactyla; family Delphinidae; genus Aethalodelphis; species Aethalodelphis obliquidens. The sequence continues at coordinate 12,597,661 of NW_020837987.1, read as the reverse complement.
ACATTGTCCCGAGTGTACAAAAAGGCAGAAAGGGGTGGAGTATATAGTTCAGGACATTGTTCATTGTTCGCCAAATGACACTTTACTGCTTCTCTTCCCTCCGGAATTCCAGTATGGAGAAAGTGAGGAGCCGATGGGAGATGAGGACTATGACGACTATTCCAAGGAGCTGAACCAGTACCGCCGGTCCAAGGATGGCCGAGGACGAGGTGGGCGGGGGCCACGAGGGGCCAGTCTGTGGGGCTCCTCCTGGCAGCTGCTGGCCTCGGGTCCTGGAGGGAGGCCTTGGGTTAACGCCGTTTCTCTCTTCTGCAGGGCTAAGTCGAGGCCGTGGCCGGGGTTCCCGAGGTCGAGGGAAAGGGATGGGCCGGGGCCGTGGTCGAGGTGGCAGCCGAGGAGGGATGAACAAGGGTGGAATGAATGATGACGAAGACTTCTACGATGAGGACATGGGCGTAAGTCGGCTCTTCATTCTGATCTGATGTTTTTACTCAAGGCTTCTTCTTGAAATTCGTTTTTTTCTTTAATGAGTTATCCTCCGAGGCTGGTCTTGTCCCCCTGCTCCCATCAGCCGTTCCCCGTAGGGCCTGTCAGCACTAATTATCTCTCATGGGGGTTGCGCTGCTGGTGAGACCCTCTGTTTTTAAAGGCATATCTTTGTAGCACCTACAGTCACCTGTTCTCTGAGTCCCTGAGTTAGCCCTGGAGAGTTTTCCAGGGAGGCTCGTGCCGCCTCTTCTTGGAATGAATGCGGTCCCGCGCAGGTGTGTGGCGCGCGAGTCTGCAGCTGCCCACACTCCACGCTCCGGGGCTCAGACCCCACAGAGTTGGGTGCTGGATGGAAGCTGCTGGTCAGCACTCCTGTTACACGGGGGCGTGCTCATCCCTGCCAGCTAGCCTGTTTCACTTTCCCTCCCTCAGAGCCCGTCTCCACCTGGCCTGCACAGGCCCTCCCTACCCTTCCTCTTCATTCCCCTTTATAGTCACACTCTGTGTTCCTAACAGGACGGCGGTGGAAGCTACCGGAGGGGTGACCATGACAAGCCCCACCAGCAGTCCGATAAGAAAGGCAAAGTCATCTGCAAATACTTCGTGGAAGGGCGGTGCACATGGGTAAGGGGCCAGTTCCAGTAGTACCAGGGTGCCCAGAGCAGGGACACATGGGTCTCTGGGAGTGTTCTGGAGGCCACACTCACTGGGGGCAGTGTTCTGGTGGGCTTGGAGTGATTGTCTGAGAGATGCCTGGAAGGCCTGGAAGACTTAGTTCACTCCTCAGAGTGACTGAAGAGCCAGGACAAGATTGGTGACACATCTGGGTTTTTTTGGTTTGGGAGGATTTTTTTTTGGCCAAAATTTTCACCCAATCCATATGGCCTCAAACGTTTTGTTAGAATTGATGCTCATGCAAAGGTGTAACATATCCTGGTTGAGTTACTGAACTTCAGTGTTGGAGAGGGAATCATTAAGGCATCCAGACAGAAAATGTGGTCAAGGTCAGCCTTGACCTTCACAGCAGCATATAATGCCAGAAGATGGGCCAATGTCCTGAAAGTTCTGAAGGAAACGAGTATAATCCAGTGTTAGTTCAACCAGGCAGCTTTTTATTCAGGTATACAGGCAGCAGGCAGATATTGGCAAGCAAGTACCCAGGGAGTACTGCACCTGTATACCTGTCTTAGGAAAAAATATTACTGTGTTTTAAACAAAAGTGTGTTTGTGTGTAAAATAGTCTTTATTATAGTTGCAATTCATATTATTTTTAGAAACTTAAAATATATATAAACAAAAAACAGTAGCTATTCCTAAGAGAATGGGGGGATGGGTATAGAAGAACAGTTTCTCTTTTCAGTTTACCTGGATGTTGTTTTGTTTGGATTGTACAATTTGACTACAAATAGCAGAAAACTCAACTCCACTGGCTTAAACACATAGATGTTTGTCTCTCAGAATAGTCTGGGAATTCCCTGGTGGTCCAGTGATTAGGACTCTGCACTTCCACTGCGGCTGGCATGGGTTTGATCCCTGGTTGGTGAACTAAGATCCTGCATGCCGTGTGGTGTGGCCAAAAAAAAAAAAGGTCTGGGGCGGGGGTGTGGGGGCATTACAGGGCTGGTACAGTTGTCAGTGGCACCATGGGGGACCCAAGTTCCTTCCTACTTTTTATTCTGGCATCTTTAAGAGTGTGGCTTTTGTCCTCATGGTTGCTTAATGGCTGCTGTGCCTCCAGGCATCACATCCAAGGGCTAGGAGGAAGAAAACTGTGTGAAGGGATTTTTTTAAAAATCAGGGCAGTATTGTCTTCCCTTGGGAGTTTGGGGTTCTCTTAGAAATTGGGGTTCTGTTAGAAAGGAAGAAGCATGAAACTGGATACTAGCAGTTATGCAGCATGTTAACAGTAAGTGAGTAAGAGAGGCGAAGGCAAGAGGAGGAAGAGTTAGAAAGAAGCAGTGAAAGGCAGCAGAACGGAGCCGGGAGGACTGAGGACATGGGGGAGGGAGGCAGGGGCAAGGGAAAGGGCCACACACTTTGGCAGAAGTTTCAGGTTGGTGGGAAACTGCATTTCTGTGTCTGCCTTTCCTGGGCCTCCTGCCCTTTCTGGGGTCGGGGTGGGGGTTTCTGTCGTTGGTCCCTGTGTGCTTCAGCAGTGACAGAGCAGTACTTCCTTTTGCAAACACCTTACCTTTTCACTGCTTCTCTTCCAGGGAGACCACTGTAATTTTAGCCACGACATCGAGCTACCAAAGAAGCGAGAACTGTGCAAGTTTTACATCACCGGATTTTGTGCCAGAGCCGAGAACTGCCCCTATATGCATGATATCCTTTGGTGCCCACATTTGATCTGATTGAGGGTGCAGAGCTCCTTTTCTCCTTATTGGTAATAACAGCTGATCTTCACCACACTTTCGCTCTGTGTGCCAGTACTGTGCCAAGAGCTTTGCGCATCCATCTCTTAACCCTCACATCTGCCCTGTGATGGGTCTGCTCTTCCTAGTCTGCAGATGACTAAACGGAGGCACACACGTTATATGTTCCCTTTACATATACAGTTGACCCTTGAACAACATGGGTTTGAACTCTGCAGGTCCACTCAGATACTGTTTTGTTTTCAGTAGTAAATACTGCAGTACTACACGATCTGTGGTTGGTTGGATCCACAGATGTAGAACTGAGGGTATGGAGGACGGATTACAAATTATACTCAGATTTTTGACCGAGTTGGCGCCTCTAACCCCCATGTTGTTCAAGGGTCAAGTGTACTCTCGAGACTGGCTTATACCATTGCCTGTTACCTTTCTGAGATTTTTCAAATGGCTGTGTAACCATGGGCAAATCGTTGAACTTTTCCCCTCTTCCTGTTGAGTGAGGATCTGAGGACACAGCCTCAAGGCCAGCGTGGTGGGGCGGGAAGCACTACGGAGTGGGGATGTCGAGAACCGGGGTCTCATCTTGGGTCAGCTACCAACCTGCTGTGCAGCTCTGATCCAGTCACTTCGCCTCTCTGGGCCTCAGTTTCCTTGTCTCTAAAACAAAGGGGCTTGGATTCTGTCCTTGGGTGGGTTTCATGAGGTGAGGCATTTGCCTTAACTTGCCGTGAACGTGATTTTCCGTGTAAGTTGTACCACACGACCGGAAACTGCATCAACGGCGATGACTGCATGTTCTCTCACGACCCCTTGACCGAGGAGACCAGAGAGCTCTTGGACAAGGTAACGTCCAGGCTGACAGCAGCCGTAGCTAATGGGGACCAGGAGGTACGCCTGCCACAGGCCTGGCACTGCAGCCCGCCTGTCTGGCCTCTGTGCAGGACCAGAATCCCCAGTTGCGTTGATTGGAGCTGGGCCATGTTTAGGAGGAAATGGGGACTGTATTCTCTGCAGGGAGAATTGAGGTGATCACACATGTGTCTTCTCTCCGGCCGGGACGGTTTTCCCTGGAGGGGCGGCTCCCTAAAAGGAATGTTGCGTGGTGTGTCTCCAAACATACCTTGTGATTTCTTAACTGTCCTTTAGAGAGAGCCCGTGGTATACAAAGAGGAGGTGAGACTTCGGATGGGTTCTGTTTTTGAATTATTTTTTAAGTTATTTGTATTTTTTATTTTTGGCTGTGCTGGGTCTTCATTGCTGCACGTGGGCTTTCTCTAGTTGCAGTGAGCAGGGGCTACTCTTAGTTGCAGTGCGTGGGCTTCTCATTGTGGTGGCTTCTCTTTTTTGCGGAGCACGGGCTCTAGGCATGCGGGCTTCAGTAGTTGTGGTGCCTGGGCTCTAGAGCGCAGACTCAGTAGTTGTGGTGCACGGGCTTAGTTGCTCCGCGGCACGTGGGATCTTCCCGGACCAGGGCTTGAACCCGTGTCCCCTGCATTGGCAGGCAGATTGTTAACCACTGTGCCACCAGGGAAGTCCCTGGATGGGTTCTGTTTTGATGGAAGGGTCATACGTTTCTTTCCAAGTCTTAAGGGTTCTTTTATATAGTAGAAAAAGTATGGGGCAATTGGAGGCTCTCACGATGGGGAGACTTCCTCAACAGTGAGGTATCAGGGATTCCTTAGCAGCCAAATGACATTTGAAACTCATCCTGATGTCTGTTGTTCTCCCTGAGGAGTCAGGCTGAGGACTTTGGGGCCCCCGGTTCCTGTCCTTGATTTCCTGACATCCATCACTGGGTGAATGTGTGCGAGAACACATGTCCTTTCACATGAAGGCTTTCCTGCCTTCTCTCTGGTTCCCAGAAAGCTTAAGGAGATTGGCTGTTTTTTGAGAATGGAAAGAATCGGCGCCTCAGCCAGGTTCAGGAATCCACCCACGCGGGCTGGGGCTGCCTGAGGGGTTGAGGGGAAGCCCTGCACAAGCAAAGCAAGAGAACGTCCACTCCTCATTGGGAGAGCATTCATGGAGAAAGTTCTCATCTTTGCCAGGACCTTTGGCCTGTTATCCTAGGAATAGGGTTTTGTAACTGGTAGCTGTCTAGAATCTGTGAGTCATTCACAGGGTAAGGAATGGGAAAAGTCATGGCGGTTTCATTTCTCATTTGAAGAACTAAACAATCTCTGACTGAGGACTGCCCCCTGCTGGTGGTTCAGAGTTTGCTCTCTAGACCAGTGCTGTCCAGTAGGAACACCACAGAGCCACAAATTTAAATTTTTTAGTAGTCACATTAAAAAAGTAAAAAGAGGTGAAATTAGTGCTACCAGCATATCTTATTTAACCCAGTATATCCATGTCCAAAGTACCACTTCAGCAGGTAATAAATGATGAAATAATTACGATATTTTGGGGTGTTTTTTTTTGGTACTAAGTCTGAGGAATCTAGTGTTTATTTTCTGCTTATAGCACCCCAGTAGCCACACATGGCCAGTGACCACTATATCGGACAGCACAGCTCTAGACACCCTAATAAAAACTCAAAGCAAATCAAGGTGGCACGTTTCCATTTCTGGTCACAAACATTTTGAGATTATCAGTAACATCCCCTATCTAAAGTCAAGTCTTAGTAGGTTAAAAATGAGTGTTGAACCTGGAAAAACCATTCCAGAATCGAATTTGGGTGGTCAGAAAGTAAAACTTGAACCTTTACAATGGGCCCAGAGTAACCCTGATAAACGTGTGGGGTCAGCCATTTCCTTCTGTCCTGGACAGAGTTGCAGCTTGATCAACTAGGGCTGGGGCCTGAGGCTCCTGGGCAGCCCTTGGGTCCAAGCTGTGGTGCCACTTAGGACAGGGCCTCGTCATCCTCTCTTGAAATGTCTGTGCTCTCTCTTCCACCCTTTTCTTCAGCTTTATTTTCTTGCTTCTTGGTGATGTTTCTGTCTGTCCAGATACATCAGCTTCCAACCATCCACTCTAGGTTTGAGACATGCCTGCCTTTGGGGCTGTCAGTGACTGTAACGTGAGAGTGAGTGGCAAGAATAAGGCAAAGAATTCCCTCCACCTAGATTCCTCTGTCAGCATTATTTTGCCCCATTTGCTTTATCACTTTGCTCTCGTTTATTTTTTTTCCTTGATCCATTTGAAAATAAGTTGCGTACATTATGGTTCTTTACCATTAAATCCTTCAGTTACCGTTTTATACATATACTGTTTTATAGTCAGGTTTGTCAAGGTATAGTTTGTATCCAGTCTCAAAAAAAAAGTGTCCCTGTTTAGTTCTGTTAATTTTTTTTGGCTGCGCTGGGCATCATGCGGGATCTTAGTTCCCCAACCAGGGATCGAACCCATGCGCCCTGCAGTGGAAGCGCAGAGCTCTTAACCACTGGACAGCCAGGGAATTTTCCCTAGTTCTGTGAATTTTGACAAACACAGAGAGTCATGTGACCACCTCACAGTCTAGGTAGAGGAAATTCATTCTTTCACCCCCAGAACCCCTCCCCTTTTGTAATCAGTGCCTCTCCCATTTCCAGACCTTGGAAACCACTGATCTGTTTTCTGTCCCTGTAGTTTGCCTTTTCAAGAAAGTCATATAAATAGATATACGGTATGTAGCTTCTAAACGTGTGTGCAGTTTATATAGCCTTTTGTTTTTTGTTTTTTTATAAATTTATTTATTTTTAAAATTTATTTGTTCACTTTGTTGGGTCTTTGTTGCTGTGCGTGGGCTTTCTCTAGTTGTGGCGAGTGGGGGCTACTCTTCGTTGCGGTGCGCAGGCTTCTCATTGCGGTGACTTCTTTTGTTGCGAGCACAGGCTCTAGGTGCGCGGGCTTCAGTAGTTGTGGCATGTGAGCTTCAGTAGTTGTGGCTCGTGGGCTCTAGAGTGCAGGCTCAGTAGTTGTGGCACACGGGCTTAGTTGCTCTGCGGCATGTGGGATCTTCCCGGACCAGTTCCCCTGCATTGGCAGGCGGATTCTTAACCGCTGGTCCACCAGGGAAGCCCTATAATAGCCTTCTGAATCTGCCGTCTTTCATTCCGAATAAGGCGTTTGAAATTCATCCACATTGTTGCAAGTATTGATAGTTTATCACTGTTTGTTCTTGAGTAGTACTCCACTCAGTGTGGATGATCTGAGATTGTTTATCTAGTCACCAGTTGAAGAACGTTTGATTTGTTATCAGTTTGGGGCAAAAGCTTAGATTTTTTTTTTGTCCGTGCCGTACAGGATCTTAATTCGCCTGTAGGATCTTAGTTCCGCAACCAGGGATTGAACCCGCGCCCCCTGCAGTGGAAGCCCAGAGTCTTAACCACAGGACCACCAGGGAATTCCCAAAGCTTAGAATGTTTAACAAATGGACATGAGCTTATTTCTTATTTCCTTGGCCCATGAACCTTGGCCCACATGTCTATGTGTATCCGCAGGTGTGGCCGTCCTTTTCCATTGAGAGGATGCCTTTGACTTTTGGAAGCCTGGGAATCATTCAGAATCAGTCCTGGCGGGGGAGGTTGTGGGACCCAGCAAGGCCCTGGTTGTGTGGTGTGAGGGAGCTCCTTGCTTCAGAGAGGCCCAGGAAGGGGCGCATGGGTGTCTCTAGGGATAGATGTGCCGGAGGACTGCCTGGATGGTTTGGGTTCAGCTTTTCAGGGTGGGGTGGGGTGTTGACATTTCCTGTGTATCTTATGCATCAGTGTTCTGGGCTCTGATGCGATTCAGCCCCTGCTTTTGAGGCAGCGCTTGTGGCCCAGTGTGGGTGGCGGGTAAAGAGATAAGTGCAGGGAGCTGGCTGTGTCCCTCGCGGGAGTCCTCGTCGGGGTGTCGTGGGGTCTGCGTGAGGGGTGGGGGGGCGAAGTCCTGGAGTGGGAGCCCACCGTGAGGTGAGATTTCTCTCCAGCGTGGAATGAGTTTGGAAGCCCCAATTGTGGGGCACAGTGGGGAAGCAGAAGTGATGGGACCCAGGGAGGTGAGTGTGAGAGAGAGGGTGCCCGCCTTGCCTGGGGACCAGCGATACGCTCGTAGGGGCTGTCCTGTGGGCCAGTGCTTCAGTTCGTTTGGTCATTGAGTTCATTGCATGGCCCAGTGTGCTGAGCACCGTGCCGGGCCAGGGATGGCAGTGGAAGGATCACCTCAGCCTCTGTCCCCTGCACAGGGGCCATTGGCTGGGTGTTCCCGAGTGCTGAGAGGTACAGAGATGTGTGACCCTAGTCTCGGGGGCGAGGGGAGTGTGGCGCATTTGGTGTCTGGACCACGGCATCCCCTCCCTGGATGGGGAGGAAGTTGTGGTCAAGTTTGTTCCTGTTTAATGAGGTATAATGTCCTCCTTAGGTTTTGCCTACACCTGAGGGCATTCCATTGAGAGGAGCTGGCAGTGCAGGGCTTTGGCTCTGTGACTGGAGGCTGCTCTGCCCGAGGGGGAGTGAGTGCAGAGAGGCTGGGGCAGGGTCCCTCTCAGAGAAGGTGGGGCCCGGGCCGGAGGGCGGGGCTGAGCTGGGCAGCAGCTCCTGGGTGGAGTTTGGGGGTGGGGATAAGAGAAGGGAGGGGTGCGGGGTCCCCCCCTCACAGCCCAGCTAGTGGCCTGCGGAGGAGCAGGAGGTGCACGGAATGAGGTGCGGCCAGATGGAGATGGTACCCGTAGCTCTGGCCAGAGAGGTGGTGTGGGAGCCCCAGCCGAAGGTGGGGAGGTGGGGGGGCAGCGGAGCTGGGAGGCAAACCCAGAGGAGCACCAAGCAACCGGGTAGGCCCGTCAAAGCCTTAACTCCTTTAGTCCCCTGTGCCCCACCCTCTGGAGCCCAGGGAATGCAGGGGAAGGTGCGCTTATCTGTTTTCTTTGCTCATTTATTTAACAAATGTGTGGTCACGCCTGCTTTGTAGCAGGCACTGTTCTGGGCACCGGGGACGCAGTGGTGAGGAGACAGGATCCAGTCATCAGGTAGACGCCGATTACACACTGGGATCGGGGCAGTGGAGGGAATGTGCAGGGAGCCCAGAGACCCTCAAACAGGCTGCCATGGGGGGAGGCTCAGTGAGGAGGTGACACTCGCTGGCCCCAGGTGAATAACAGGCAGGAAGGAGGGGCGAGGGAGGCATGTGCTGGGCTGGGGTCACAGTGCGAGCAACAGCTACAACACGGTTGAGGGACCAAAAGGGGCCAGCTGGCTGGAAGGGAAGCGGGCGGAACGTGGGGCAGTAGAGCAGTCAGGGCTGCCTCTGTGGCTGCGGCCCCTCCGCCGCCCCCGAGAGCAGTGCTAAAAGACACCACAAGGTGCAGGGCTCTCTCAGCACAGCTAGTCTCGGGCAGCGTTTCCCACACTGCGGTGGACACGTGTGAAATGTGGTCCTAGTTCAGTGGGTCCCCCTGTGCTGCTGGTCCACAGACAAACCACACCTTGAGTAGCAGGGCTCTAAGGGAACAGATGTTTTCCACTGATCAGACTTCCAAGTTTTCCGTCCCCTTTGAAGCCAAATTCTTCTTGGACTCTGCGTCCCTGGGTCCACATACTGTTGCTGATGGTTAGGAGAGAGAAAAGCTGGGAACTGCCTGACACCCGCTGGGAAGTCCTGCCTCCGCCACCCACGCCGCCACCACTGTCCCTGGGTGGGGGAGCAAGAGGAGGGGTTGTCTTGAGCAGCGCTGAGGCTGAGGCGCCGGGGCGTCTCAGAGCCCCCGTTAGGGTCCACTAAGGCATGTGTGCCGAGGTCCCCAAGGCCACCTGGGCCCAGGTTGGACAATTTGCTGGGGAGACTCCCAGGGCCGAGCTGGCTGAGATTTAACTCCAATGAGTTAAATCAGGTAGACGCCGATTACACACTGGGATCGGGGCAGTGGAGGGAATGTGCAGGGAGCCCAGAGACCCTCAAACAGAATGCACAGAGGAAAGGCAGGCGGTAAAGGCTGAAACCAGTCACCAGCTTCCAGGAGTCCTCGCCCCCTGGAGTCACACGGGACGTGTATAACTCCTCAGGTTGTGACACAATGCGTAGAACGCTGTCCACCATGGGCGTGCAGTAGAGAGTCAGTGCCCAAGGTTTTTATTGAGGGCAGCCTCTGCCTGGCATGTACCAAAATCCCAGACTCCCAGAAGGAAAAGGGGTGTTCCGCAGAAAGCATGGTGTTTGTGCAAACGGTTTGGACACAGTGAGCCCCTCTTAGCAGTCAGGGAATCCTGGGAACCCTCTCGAAATCCAGGTTCCCAGGCACCAGCCAAAGGCCAACATTGCAAGCTGGCCTTCCAAGAGAAGCAGGCAGGCCTGCAGTGTTAACTTCTGCCCAGGATCCTAATTGGTGAGACGTTCTGCTTGAATTCAGACTTTGGAATTGTCCATCTACCCTGTAACAGGCCTTATGGTGGGCCCTGCGGGTCTTGCCCTTGTGGAATTGGTAGTCGTCGGGCCAGGAATAAACAAAGATACAACTAAATGTAAAATCTTACAAAGCTTGGGCAGTGCTTTCAAGGGAGCTGATGGTGTTCCAGTAGTAAATACAGGAGACCTGGCCAGTCACTGTGAGTTGACCTTTAATAAGAGACCCTAGCAATTGGGGGATACGGAGCCATACATTAAGAATGGAGGGGAAAACGAATGCCTGGGGAGAGGCCTGGTCCAGGCCAGGACCCTGCTGGGGAAAGAGCTTAGCTGTCCGCAGAACTGAAACAGAGCTGGGTGCTTAGGGTGGAGGAGTCCGCACACCATAGAAGGAAATGAAGCTTCCAGGGTGCTGTGAAGTCCTCCCCAGACACCCAGCCCTGCTGTCAGGCCCTGTGGGTCCTCGTAAGTGACTGGGTTTTGATTACAAGTGCGGTGAGGCGCCCTTAAAATTCAAACAGAACAATGAACTTTTTTTATATATAAATTTATTTTATTTTTATTTATTTTTGGCTGCGTTGGGTCTTTGTTGCTACACGTGGGCTTTCTCTGGTTGCGGTTAGCAGGGGCTACCCTTCGTTGTAGTGCATGGGCTTCTCATTGCGGTGGTTTCTTTTGTTGTGGAGCACGGGCTCTAGGCGTGAGGGCTCAGTTGTGGTGCTAGGGCTCTAGAGTGCAGGCTCAGTAGTTGTGGCTCACGGGCTTAGCTGCTCCGCGGCATGTGGGATCTTCTTGGACCAGGGCTTGAACCCATGTCCCCTGCATTGGCAGGCGGATTAACCACTGCACCATCAGGGAAGCCCAGAACAATGAACTATTAATCAGCCATGAAATAGATAAAAATAGATTAAAAAAATAGATAAAATAGATGATACAGCTACAACATGGATGAGCCTTGAAAATGTCATGCTAAGTGAAAGAAGCCGGTCACGAAAGGCCACAATGTTATAGGATTTCGTTTCTGTGAAATGTCCAGAATAGACAAATCCATAGAGACAGAAAGTAGATTGGTGGTTGCCAGGGGCTGGGAGGGAGCAGGGCATGGGGAGTGACTGCTTAATGGGTATGGCGTCTTCTTCGGTGGTGTTAGAACTAGATAGAGATGGTGGTTATACAGCATCGCGAATGTACTTAATGTCCTTGAATTGTCCACTTGAAAATGGTGAAATAGTACGTTGCATGTGTTTTGCTGCCAAATAAGACTGGCTCCCCTGTCAGCTGTTCACCGAGAAGGGATGCGGCAGTGGTATGGGGCGATGACTTTTGTGCCAGAGAGGCTTTGTGGTCATTGGCCTTATGCTGTAAGGCAGAAGTCCCCAACCTTTTTGGCACCAGAGACCAGTGTTGTGGAAGGCAGTTTTTCCACAGACCCGGTTGGGGATGGGGGATGGTTTCAGGGTGATTCAAGCGCGTTGCATTTATTGTGCACTTTATTTCTGTTATTATTACATTGTAATATATAATGAAATAATTATACAACTCACCGTAATGCAGAATCAGTTGGAGCCCTGAGCTTGTTTTCCTGCAACTAGATGGTCCCATCTGGGGGTGATGGGAGACAGTGACACCCAAAGTGTGTTGCTTATGTCCAGTCTGCTCCGTAAGATGCAGGTTAATTGTCACTTGCCACTCACTGATAGGGGTTGTTTTTGTTTGTTTGTTTTTGCATTGATAGGGTTTTGATATGAGTCTGTAAACAACCGATTTATTATGGTCTCTGCAGTCAGACCTCTCTGCTGATGATAATCTGTATCTGCAGCCGCTCCCCAGCGCCGGCATCACCGCCTCCGCTCCACCTCAGATCACCAGGCGTTAGAGTCTCATGAGGAACACGCAAGCTAGATCCCTCGCATGCGTGGTTCACAGTAGGGTTCGTGCTCCTGTGTGAATCTAATGCCCACGCTGATCTGACAGGAGGCCGAGCTCAGGCAGGAACGCGAGCAACGGGGAGCGGCTGTAAATACTGACGAAGCTTTGCTTCGCTTGCCCGCCTCTCACCTGCTGTGTGGCCCGGTTCCTAACAGGCCACAGACCAGTACCAGTCCGTGGCCCGGGCGTTGGGTACCACTGCTGTAAGGGCCTTGGGATATTGAAGAGCTATCCTCAGCAAATTCAGCTCTCAGCCCCGGAGGAGTGCATTCCAACCCTTCTCCTCCCCTGTCCTTACTCTCACTGTTTTGTCCTTCTGGCCCGCAGATGTTGGCTGATGATGCAGAGGCAGGCGCTGAGGATGAGAAGGAAGTTGAGGAGCTGAAGAAGCAGGGCATCAACCCCCTGCCCAAACCTCCCCCCGGCGTGGGCCTCCTGCCCCCCCCCCCCCCCCCCCCCGGCCCCCCGGCCCCGACCTCTCCGAATGGCCGGCCCATGCAGGGTGGCCCCCCGCCCCCGCCCCCGCCCCCGCCTCCGCCCCCTGGCCCCCCTCAGCTGCCCATGCCCGTGCATGAGCCGCTGTCCCCACAGCAGCTGCAGCAGCAGCAGGACATGTACAACAAGAAGATCCCCTCCTTGTTTGAGATCGTGGTGCGGCCCACAGGACAGCTGGCTGAGAAACTGGGTGTGAGGTGAGTGCCTGGGGGCTTTTCTGGGCTCAGCCAGGCTCCTTTGTGCCAGGGCCCTGTGGCCTGGAACCTAACCAGGCCAGCATCCTGCCTCTCTCCAAAGCCCTCAGTGGCCTGGTCTGGAGCCCTCTGTTGCTCAACCATGAGCAGGCCTCTGTGTCTCCTCAGGGATGTGGCTGCCACCCTTCCTCTGCAGCCCTGCTCACGGGCACCATTTTCTCCTTCCAGGTTCCCTGGACCCGGAGGACCCCCAGGACCGATGGGCCCCGGGCCCAACATGGGACCCCCGGGGCCGATGGGGGCCCCGATGCATCCTGACATGCATCCCGACATGCACCCGGACATGCACCCTGACATGCATCCGGACATGCACCCTGACATGCCAATGGGCCCTGGCATGAATCCTGGCCCGCCCATGGGACCTGGCGGCCCTCCAATGATGCCCTATGGTCCTGGAGACTCCCCACATTCTGGAATGATGCCCCCCATCCCACCAGCCCAGAACTTCTATGAAAACTTTTACCAGCAGCAAGAGGGCATGGAGATGGAGCCAGGACTCATTGGGGACGCAGGTATGCAGGGCTCAGGGTGGGGGCCAGCCGGGGCTGCTGGGGTCTGCACAGTGGAATGTAGTCAGGAAGATTTGGTTTTTCTTCCTTGGTCTGAGTCTTTGAAAACATGAATCCAACTCCATCTCTGTCCCGTGAGTGGTTGAACGTTTTCAGTGACGTGGGATTCACTACCCTGTTGAGTCTAGGAGGAGTGTTATGATTACCATCACTATAACTTATTTAATTTCTGTAAGTTTTGCTTGGTGTGTGTGGAGTGGGAGCTTGGGAAGTTAGAGGGATGGGTGTGGAATGGTGTTGAACTTCAAGGCTGAGGTGCCCTCAACCAAAGCGGCCTCCTTCTGGGGTGGTTCTTGGCTTGGAGCTGCCTTGCGACTCTGCTTGTTCTGTCCCCACACTGACCATCTTCCTTCCTCCTTTCCTTCCTTTCTTACAAAACGAGAACATGGGTTGGTAACAAACTAAACGTCCGACAGTTGGGTGCTTGGATGACAGTGCCGCATCAGTAGGAGGCGGTGTGCAGCCCTCAGAAGGATATGTGTCATTGCTGCCAGGGGCCAGGCGTGCTTCTAGGCGTGGGGTCAGAGCAAGCAAAGCACGTAGTCCTTGCCTTAACTGCATTTGAGTGGAGGGAAACTGACAGGAAATGTGTAAACAAGGTCGTCAGCTCGTTTCGGCATTGGTCATTGCTGGCGGTGAAATGGGGCACCGTGTGAGGGTGATGGGTGGAGGCCGGGCCTGCTGGGTGCGTCACAGCCAGCAGAGGCCTGTCTGAGAGGTGAAGGCGGGGAGGGAGTCGTGGGCTTGGCTTAGGTGGCAGCTGCAGCAGGTACGGAGGCCTCAGCCAGTCACCTTGTTTGTGGAAAACAAAGGTGTCTGTGTGGCTTGGAAAGGGAGGACAGGGGAGAGAGAGAAGTCCCAGCACACAGGACCCTGCGGGCCATGGCGAGGTGGACTCGGTGGAAGAGTGACGGGGATAGTGGAGGAACACAAGGGCGATGGATGCTAGTAGGGGCCGGAGGGGAATCTTGGAAGCATGTGGGCTGCCCTTGAGTCGCCCTGGGCAGAGGTGAGGTGGGTGGCAGCCGGGAGAGGACAGGGAGCAGCAGGGCTAGGTTTAGAGTGGAGCCATAGGGCCAACGTGACAGGGTGGCAGGGGCGGGTGGGGGTGCCAGCTGCGGGGCAGAGGCGCTCTGGGTGTTCATGCCGAGCCAGGTTGGGGCAGGGCAGCACTTCTGCTTTGGCCACATTAAGCACGAGGTGCCCGTTTGACAGCCATGCAGACGCCAGGAAGCTGACCAGGCTGGAGGTCAGTGTGAGAGTCTTTGGCATCTCAATAGTGTTCAAAGGCATGAGAGCAGGTGTTTGGGGCAGGGTGCTTGTTCTCAAGTGAGAAAAGCAGGCGACCTGAGGGGGCTTCCTCCCCCTTTAAACAACGTGTATGAAACATGCATGGAAAAGGTCTGGGTGGGGAAGAAAACCCGAAAGTCTGTCGAGCTGATAACAGTTGGTATCTCTGGAGTAATTCACTCTAATGCCCATATCATGCCCATATCTACCTTTTTAGTACTATTCAGTTGTTTTTAATATATTGAAAATAGCAGAACCGTCAAGTAATTCACTCTTGAATTCCGTGCAAGGGGGACTGGGTGGGACTGTTGTTTAAGGAGTGTCCCCAGCTCCGAGCCAGGGTGTGGCTCAGAGCAGACTCGCCCATCAAGTTCACAGGTTATGAAGTTCAGGGGCTAGAAGAAAGTGACCTTTCACTTTTTGCTTTATACACTTTGTGTATGACATATTTGCATATTTAATCACTTTAATCCTGAAAGTTTCCTTTAAGTTACAGATGCACTCTCTTGGTAGCGCTGGCCACGTTTTGGCTGCTCAGTAGGGGAGCCACATCACACGGTGCAGATAGGGGATATTTCAGCCTTGCAGAACGTTCACGCGCACACACACAAGTCTCCGGGCGTGTCGTTGAAGATCTGCCCACGGTGTTCCCCTCATCTTTGGCTCTGACTTGGGTAGCATTTGTGAAGGGAGGTGGCTAATGCCGGGCGCCTGCCCGCCCTTCGAGAATGAAGGCAAGCCCTTCCGCCTTGTGCTTCCTAGATGCTGTATGGGAGAAACACCCCCACACCCCGTCCCTTTAAATGCAGCAGCACGCTCATAAACGTTTGTGGAGTTAGGAACCCATAAAGGGAGGAGGAGTCACCCGTCAGCCTCTGGGTGGACATGTAGCCATAGCAACATTGTGGTGTATTTTCTTCTCTTCTTTACTAGTCTTTGTTTACCATGGTTGAACTCATATTCTGAGCTTACTGAGAGATTAGGGTGTGTTTTTCTTTATTGATTATTTATTTATTTATTTAAAGAAATCATAAAATTAATGCTCATCAAGAGTAATTAAGACAGATCAGAAATGTGTGGAGTAAAAAGTGAAAGATCCCGCAGCCCTCTCTCCTGTTCTCATCCCCAGAGGGACTGTTTTCTGTCTGTCTTTTCAAAGCCTTTTCTTTGTGTTTTACAAACATCCGTACGATGTTCCGTCCTGTTTTCACCTCATGAGCATTTGCCCATGTCACTAAGCCTCACCGTGAACCCCATTCTCAGTGGCTGCATCCTAGGTGGGACCCTCCCTGCCCCCCATTGGCTGCTCCGTCCTCCTCTGCTGGGCTTTCCGTGGGGCCCCTCCTGGGGAGGGTAGGAAGGGATGGGCTACACATTCTCACCCATCGCCATCAGGGGGTGGTTTTCCAGTTAAGGGCACGGGTGGGTCGGAGTTGGTGCCGTGAAGCCCTTCCCGACATGAACCCTCGGTTCTTCCCTGCCACAGAGGACTACGGGCACTACGAAGAGCTGCCGGGGGAGCCTGGGGAGCACCTCTTCCCCGAGCACCCTCTGGAGCCTGACAGCTTCCCTGAGGGAGGGCCCCCAGGCCGGCCGAAGCCGGGCGCCGGTGTCCCTGACTTCCTGCCCTCGGCCCAGAGGGCCCTGTACCTGAGGATCCAGCAGAAGCAGCAGGAGGAGGAGGAGAGAGCGAGGAGGCTGGCTGAGCGCAGCAAGCAGGACCGGGAGAGTGAGGAAGGCATGTGTCCTCCCCAGGGGCAGGGGCTTCCCTGACGGGCGCAGCCCCCCGGGCCGCCGTGCAGGGCAGAGGTGGGGAGCACCTAGGTCGGGTTTTGTGTCAGAAAGGGACCTGTGGCCGGGGAGGACCCCTGCCCAGGGCTGTGAAGCTGCTGGGGCTGCTGCATGTCCCTGAGAAAATTAGAAGTCGGGGCTGCCCTTCTGTGTCGTGGGGTTCGGGATAAACCCTGATCCCATTGAGGAGGGAGGTGGGCTGGTCCCTGGAGGAGACAGCAGGCAATAGGGTTCACCCCCTGCACCCTTACAGAGGAGGCTGTAGGGAGATTCTCAATCCCCCTTTCCCAGATCATGTTCTCGGGAAGCCAACAGATGAGAGCTAGTCATCGACATAAACCAGTAATGATCACAGGCACAGCTGCCAAGTCTCAGGTGCTGTGCAGTGACCTGATGGTATCCACCCCAGGGTGAAAGGGGGCGGACAGAAACGGTATGTAGAACCTGAAGCCAGAGGCCATGGGTGGCTCTGACCAGAGCTGAGGAGCAAGTGGGACAGTGAGAACAGGGGACAGCCCCCTCCCCTAGGGGCTCCGGTTGCACCTGCCTAGAAAGTTGGACATGGGCTAGCTTCTGAGTCTGCCCACCTGGCCCCGCCTCTTATCAGCTGGTGACTGCCCTGCCCTGGGTCGCGGAAAGGTTTTGAAGGGCCTGGGAGGCACGTGTCTGTGAGCCCCAAGCGCAGTGAGAGCCAAGGCAGCAGTAGCTGCTCACAGGCACTCAGAGCCAGGCCTGCTGTGCTGGGGCCTGAACCTGCCCAGGAGGTGAGGAGGTGGCGGCAGAGCCCTGGACTCGGAGTCTGAGCTCAACCCTGGCTCCGTCCCCTATCTTAGGGCACTGTCTGTGCCTCTGTTTTTCTTATCTGTCAAATGGGCGTGATGATAACGCTATATCCTGGGTGTTTGTGACAAATAAGACAAAGTACTTAGAATGGTGCCTGTACGGGGAAAGGTCCATAAACGATAGCCAGAGACCTGCCAAGCTCGGTGCTTGGCCTGCCTGAGCTCACTGGCTCTTCGTGGCATCCTGTGCTGGGGATGGGGTGTTGTAAGAGAGGAGAAACTGAGGTTCTGAGAGGTAAGAGGCAGGGGAGTGGGCTGCCATGGGATCCAAAGAGGACTGGTGGCAGATGTGGTGGCCACTCACCCTCTCCCTGCTCCCTTCTGCTTTTTCTCAGGTGACACTGGAAACTGGTACTCAAGTGATGAGGATGAGGGTGGGAACAGCGTCACCTCCATCCTGAAGACCCTGAGGCAGCAGACGTCTAGCCGACCCCAGGCTTCTGTCGGGGAGCTGAGCAGCACTGGGCTGGGGGACCCCCGCCTCCAGAAGGGACACCCCACGGGAGGGCGGCTGGCTGACCCCCGCCTCAGCCGGGACCCCAGACTTAGCCGCCACGTCGAGGCTTCCAGCAGTTCAGGCCCAGGTGACACAGGACCCTCTGACCCTCGACTGGCTCGCTCCCTGTCTACCCCCAAGCCCGAAGGCGGCCTTCATTCCAGCCCCGCAGGCCCCAGTGGCTCCAAGGGGTCTGGACCACCCCCTGCAGAAGAGGAGGAAGGGGAACGGGCCCTTCGGGAGAAGGCTGTGAACATTCCCCTGGACCCCCTCCCTGGGCACCCACTGCGGGACCCACGCTCGCAGCTGCAGCAGTTCAGCCACATCAAGAAGGATGTGACCCTGAGCAAGCCGAGCTTTGCCCGCACTGTGCTCTGGAACCCTGAGGACCTGATCCCCCTGCCCATCCCCAAGCAGGATGCAGTGCCCCCCGTCCCTGCGGCCCTGCAGTCCCTGCCTGCCCTGGATCCCAGGCTGCACCGCACCACCACCTCGGGCCCCCCCAACCCCCGGCAGCGCCCAGGCACCTCTACAGATCCCAGCACATCTGGCTCTAGCCTGCCTGACTTTGAGCTCCTCTCTCGCATCCTCAAGACTGTCAATGCCACTGGCCCCTCGGCGGCCCCTGGCCCCGGTGACAAGCCCAGTGACCCTCGAGTGCGGAAGACACCCACCGACCCCCGGCTGCAGAAACCAGCAGACTCTGCTGCCTCCTCCCGGGCAGCCAAGCCTGGCCCCACCGAAGCGCCCTCTCCAGCTGCCAGCCCCAGCGGGGAGTCCTCCCCGCCAGCCACCGCCCCCTATGACCCCCGCGTGCTGGCAGCCGGCGGCCTGGGCCAGGGCAGCGGGAGCGGGCAGAGCAGCGTGCTGAGCGGCATCAGCCTCTACGACCCCAGGACTCCCAACACGGGTGGCAAAGCTGCAGAGCCGGCCGCTGATGCAGGCACGCAGCCCAAGGGCCCTGAGGGCAACGGCAAGAGCTCCGCCACCAAGGCCAAGGAGCCCCCATTTGTCCGCAAGTCTGCCCTGGAACAGCCTGAATCGGGGAAGTCTGGGGCAGATGGGGCCGCAGTCACGGCCACAGACAGGTACAACAGTTATAACCGGCCCCGGCCCAAGGCCGCTGCAGCCCCCGCCGCTGCCACGGGCGCCCCGCCAGCAGAGGGCGTCCTGCCCCAGCCCGGCGTGCACAACCTCCCGGTGCCCACCCTCTTCGGGACCGTGAAACAGGCACCCAAGACGGGCTCCGGAAGCCCATTTGCTGGCAACAGCCCGGCCCAAGAGGGTGAGCAGGACGCTGGGTCCCTGAAAGATGTTTTTAAAGGCTTTGACCCCACTGCCTCCCCCTTTTGCCAGTAGTGTTAAGCCGGAGTCGAGCGCTCCCTGCACCCCACCCTTCCCAGGGCAATATTTAAGGGCAGCAACCAGAGTTGGGGACTTGGGGGGAGGGGGGAGGGGGTCTGGGTGTTCTTTCTTTTCTTTTTTCCTATTCTTTTTTCTTTTCTTCCCCCACCCTCCTTTTTTTTTTAAAGTAGTACTTTCTTTGAAACATATAAATTGTATATAACTATCTTTAACTTCTGGTCAGTGCTGCGGGGCTCCTAGGCTCCCGCCAAGAAAACCTACATGTGCATGTGTACAGTTGCGAGTCCCCTGGGCCTCAGCCCCAGCTGGCACTCCGCCTGGCCTGGCCAGGCCTGATTTTCAGGGACTTCTTAAAGGCTGGGGCCCCAGTTTGGTGGCTGGGGGTCTGGTGGGTTTTCTGGGCAGAGCTTGGCCCCTCCCCCCCATCCTACCCCCACCCCCAGGACAAAGGGAACAGCAGGCGTCGAGAAGGCACTGAGCACTGCTCACCCTGTGGTGCATGAGCAAGAAGAGACGGAGCCGAGATGGTGGGAAGGACCCGCATGGAAGCAGGTCTAGGCATTTCTGCGTCTCCTCTGCAGTGTGCAGGCCATGATGACCCGCTTCAGGGGCCAGCGGAAGTGAGAAAGTGTCAAGACAGAAGGAAAAGAGAAAGAGCCTTCGGAAGCTGCCTGGGCCGGGAGAAACAAAGTCCTTTTCCACTGCTGTCTCATCTGGATTCACACACCGGCCTCCCTGCCATCCTCCGTCCAGAGTTCATCCCAGAGCAAACCGGCGCCCTCCAGCCTGCGACAGGAGACTCCGGGTGAGAAATGGACCTGGAGTCGGCAAGGCTGGTGTGGCCAGGAGCTGCCTGCGAGAGGCAGAGCACGCGCTTTCCGTCAGCTTAGCCCATCCCGTCCTGTCGTGTCCCGGCCGTGCCTTTCCCCCTCGTGCTGGGCTCTGTCCTGGGCTCAGAAGGCAAAGTGCCCAGTGAGCCGGCCCCGGCCCTCTGGGGACAGCTCAAGGATCCATGGCACGGCCACGCCATCAGGCTCCTGACAGAGGGATCCCTGGGTGGTTCTCGGCAAAGTGTTTTGCTTTCTCTGCTTTCTTCACATCTCCTTGCACCATATTTTTAGGGCCTGTGGTTTTGGTGTGTTTGGTTTTCTTCCAAGCTGACAGGTGCATGGGTTCGAGGCGTGTACAGAGTTGGATTTGTGGATACTTCCGGGAGGGGGCCTGAGGACACGGTGGGAGACTAGCCAGGGCAGGGTGTGGGCTACTGGGCCCTCTCCAGGAGAGGGACTGGGACCCCCACTGTGGGCAGGGGCCATGGGACCCAAAGCCTGTATCCTGCTCTCCTCATCCGGCTGAGCCGGGAAGGGAGCATAGATGCCTGCCCGGGCTCCGCCTGACCTCCCCCAAGACCCTGGCTGAGGTCCCATCCTGTCCACAGAGCCCCAGAGAAGGCCTACCCCGTGGACGTGGCCTGAGGGGAACCGGCGAGGCTTGTGCGGCCGGCGCTCCCTCCCGCCTGTGTGCCGCTACTGGCCGGCCGTCTCCTGCCTTTTTCCTCCTCATCCCACCGTCTCAACCACCTCGCTTAAGGGCCCTGACTCTTTCTTACTAATAATGAGGAAACATGGTGTCCCAGCCAAAGGGTTCCCCCTCCCACCTCCTCGGGGTAGGAGGTTAAAGAGGGTTCAATACCAAACGCCCTGCCCCAGAAGAGAAATAGTCTTTGAGTTTGGGGCCGGAAGCAAGGGCGGGAGAGGCAGTGCGCCATGATCAGGTTGGTTTGGTTTGTCTTTGTGTCTTTTTGTTTTGTTTTAAACAATCATCAGTGAGATTTTTCTTCAGCCACCAGTGTTGGCCTTGAAGCAGAGGGCTGCAGCCCGTAGTGTTTGTAAAATAAGAAAGAATACACAGTGTGGCTGTGGTTGGGTTTTTTTTTCCCTCCTTTGAGAATTTTTTTTATAAAAGCAAAATTAAATACTTTTTTAAAACTGAAATCTGTGGATGAAATAGAAGCTGGAACCCACCTCTTGGAATATTCAGCCTAAGAACCTCATGGGACTATGAATTCACCTGAAATTTTCATTTGCCATCAGGCTGAGCTTTTAAAGAAAAATTGTTCTCTAACCAGGATTGTAACAAAAGTGTAAATACTATTTCAGAGTTGAAAGTTGATGGTGCAAATATGTATATAACGTACTGTATTTTTACAATGATCGTCGCATGACTCTATTCCACCCCTTTTTGTACTCCATATCTGTCTTCCAGAAACGTCACCTGCCCTTTCTCCTGTGGTCTCTTAATCCAATAATTGTATTACTGCCATTAAAGGATGCAGTTATTTTAAAAAGCCTGTGGGTCTTGTTTCTCCGTGCTGCCCCCACCATCCCTTGTCCCAGAAATGACAGGGCGGGGGTGAAACCTTGAAACCAGGGTCTCTTCTGGGTGGCCAGTCCCAGGGTGACATTCATGATGACACTGTGGGAATGGTGCCTCCCAACAGCTCCAGCTTCCCTTAGCGGCTGACAAGCTGACGACTGCATTCCACAGTTCTTGAGCTCTGGCTCCGGCCAGTCTCGGCCTTTAAGGACACAGGTGGCCCACACAGGCATGGTCCTGCCCACCGCACAGATCACAGAAGAGGCCAGTGATGAACTCAGGACAACTGGGCTGGCTGCTAAGGATGAGAAACGGGAGCCCTCTAACTGCTGTAGACTGTGTCACCTCAAAATTTTTATGTTGAAACCTAGTCGCCCAATGCAATGGCGTTTGGAGGTGGGGCCTTTGGGAAGTGATGAGGTCAGGAGGATGAAACCCTTACGAATGGGGTTAGTGCCCTTATAAAAATGAGACCCCCACAGAGTATCTCTGCCCCTTCCTCCATGTGAAGATGTAGCAAGAAGACAGCCATCTGGGAACCAGGAAGAGGCTCTTCACCAGACAGACGCTGAATCTGCTGGCACTTGATCTTGGACTTCCAGTCTCCAGAACTGTGCTATTTTGTTACAGCAGCCCCAGCGGACTCAGACATTACCTACTTGTTAACCAGGAGTCTTCTCCGGGGAAGCCGCAGTCGGCGAGGGTGAGAAGGGAGCAGGACTTGGCCTGGAGAGTAGCCATGTGTTCTTTGGACTTCCTTTGGTTTCTGTGTTTCAGTGGGCCTCTTAATTTTCCATGACTGCCATATAAATTATAGAAGCCAAGTGGTTTAGAACAGGAACTTGGAGGGGGGCGGGGGAACAAAACAAAACAAAAACAGGAACTTGCTACATTACAGTCCTGGAAGTCAGAAGCGTGACACATCTCACTCCATGGTTGCCAGGGCTGCCTACCTTTCTGGAAGAACAGGGAGATTCTGTTTACGTGCTTTTTTCAGCTTCTGGAGGCCACCCACCCACCTTGCCTCGTGGCCCTCTTCTGTCTACAAAGCCAGCAACGTCACATGTCTCTGGCCCTTCTTCCATTGTCACATCTTTCTCTGGCCACAGCTGGGAAAGGTTCTCTGCTTTTAAAGACCCATGTGATTAGATTGGGTAATCCAGGATCATCTCCCCATCTCAAGATCCTTCATCACATATGCCGAGTCACTTTTGCCATGTAAATTACATATTCATGGGTTCTGGGATAAAAACATGGACATCTTTGGGGAGCCGTCCTGCCCTTTAATTGGGATCCTGGGTATTTCTCAGAGCAGCGTTCTCACAGCCCTTAACGCTGGTTGCTGGTCTAAGCAGGTAAGCTCTAGGTCTCTGTCAAAAATTCAGGGTTCAGCCTTTGAATTTCTTCTAATTCATCCACATTGAGTAAGGATGATTTCACCTGTAACTCAGAACTCCAGCTCAGAGACTTCCGTGGTGGTTCAGTGGTTAAGAATCCGCCCTCCAATGCAGGGGACGCAGGTTCGATCCCTGGTTAGGAAACAAAGATCCCACATGCTGCGGGGCAACTAAGCCCACGCGCCACGAATACTGAGCCGGCACACTCTGGAGCCCACGTGCCACAACTAGAGAGAAGCCCACGTGCCGCAAGGAAAGTTCCCGTGTGCCGCAACTAAGGCCCGATACAGCCAAAAGTAAGTATTTTTTTAAAAACCCCAAAAAACACCAACTCAGCTGCCTTAAACAGGCAGGAGTTCATCATCTTAGGTAAGAAGGTAGGGTGGTTTCAGGGTTGGTAAAAGAGTTAACTCCAAGTTCACTCAGGTTCAGCCCATCTTACCACACTGCCGGTCTGGGGCAGCAGTACCGCTCGTGATGGCAAGATGGCTAGAGCATCTTCCAGACTTCACCTCCTCACCCAGCCAAGTGCAGAAGCAGAAAAGAAACTGTCTATGTATCTATGAGCAAGGAAACGCTTCCCAGAAGTCCCTCAGTCTTCCTTTCAGGTCTCATTGGCTGGATTAGATGGTGTGACCCTCCCTACGTTGGTCCATGGCAAGAGGGGAAATAGAGATCTGACGTCTGGTTCTTAGACTAATCAAAGATCCAGCGTCCTGGGGCTGAGCACATGGCTGCTTGGAAGGTGAACATTGCAAACACCCGTGGGGCTCGTGCAGGAAGAAGGCGGCGCAGGAGTTTGAAGCCGCAGCGGCGGTACAGGCATCATTCAAGTGTTTGGGGCATGGACCTTCTCTGCACCAGAGCCTGTGCTTGGCACCGGGCTCCAGCAGGAATGACCCACTGTCTGGGGTGAGGTGTGCAAGGAGAAGGAAGGTGACACTGGGGCTTGGGAAGTTGGCAGGTCCTGGAGAGCCTTGAAGGCTGTGTTACAGACATGGGCAGGGGAGAGCTTGTATTCAAGTAACGACTGGAGTCAGAACCTTCCATCTGGCGGAGGTGTAGGACATGGGTTGGCCAGGGCAAGATGGGGTGGGGGTAGGGGGAGTGGGGAGCCTGGTGGGATGACAAAGCAGGAGGATCAAGGGGCTGGGCATCAGATGGATTTGAGACTCAGAGAATAGCGCACATAGGAGTTGTAACTGGGTCAGATGTGGCAGGTGACAGAGATTAGGGGTCAGGACAGGATGTCTGAGGCAGCCCAGAGGAGGGCAGTTCCCTTACTGAGGTGGCACATGTGAGGAGAAGGTGGTCTTGGAAGGGGCTGAGTGCAGCTTTGGACCTGGAGCTCTGTGCTGCAGGCCGTGAGAGGCCCCTCCACAGAGCTGGTCATCAAAGCTGCAGGAACGGATGGCATCACTCGGGAAGCACGTGGAGCTCTGAGCAGCATCGCTGTTGGAGGAAGAAATGGAAACTGAAATGGGACAGGAGTGGCCATCAAGCATCGGCTGGTGAGTGGGGCTGAGAGCCTTCCGATGGGACATTGGGAACAGCAAAGAATGCCAGGTGTTCCTCGGGTGCCTGCCCTGCCCCACCACCTAGATTCTACAGGTGTGAACATTTACTGTACTTGCTTCATCATACATTTAGCCAACTGTCCATCCCTCCATCCACCCATACATCATATTTTTGTTTTCTTTGTTTTGTTTTGTTTGCTTTGCATGTGGGACCTTAGTTCCCTGAGCAGGGATCGAAACCATGCTCCCTGCAGTGGAAGCGCAGGGTCTTAACCACCGGACCTCCAGGGAAGTCCCATATTTTTGGATGCATTTCAAAATAAGTTCCAGACATCAGAACACCCTAAATCCTGCAACATGTGTATCATTAACCAGAGTTCAATATTTATTTACGTTCCCTTTTTTTTTAAGGTGGAATTTCCATATCGTGAAATGCACAAATCTTACATGTCCACTCGTGGGGTTTTCAGAAATGCATCCATCTAGGCACCCCAAACCCCTATGAATCTAGAGAACAAAGTTCCCTCGTGCCCCTTCCTGGTCATTTCCTGCTCTTACCCTCCCATGGGCAGCCACTCTTCTGGTTTCTTTCCTTCTTAGATTACTTCTGCATCCAAGTAATCTTGGATGGTCAGTGCCTATATCGGCAGCTCGTTGCTTTCATAGCGGTGTAGTGCCCCCTTGGACGGTGGACCACAATCACTCCTTCACCTGCTGAGGGATATTTGGCCATTTCTACTTTGGGGATGTTATAAATAAAGCTGCCGTAAACATTTGCGTACAGGTCTCTGTGTGACCATAGCTGTTCATTTCTCTTGGGTAAATACCTAGGACTGAGATTGCTGGGTCACAGAGCAGGTGAACACTGAGTTTTACGAGACTGCCTAACTGTCTTCCAAACTGGTCATACCATGTTACAATTCCCAGCACAGTGAATGAGACTTCCACTTGCTCCACATCTTTGCCAGCACTTTATTTCGTAATGTATTTAATATTACTATTTTTAATTGAGGTGAAATTCACATAAAATTAACCATTTTAAAATGAACAATTCAGTAGCACTTAGTACATTCGCAATGTACAGCCATCACCTTTTTTTAGCTCCAAAATTTTTTCATCACCCCAAAAGGAAACTCATTATTAAGCATTACATCTGAAAAGATCCTTTTTCCAAAAAAAGGTCATATTCACAGGTTCAGGGGCTTAGGATGTGAACATATATTTGGGGGGGGCCACCTTTTAACCCCCTACACTACTCTTTCAGCTGGTTCCAGGGATACAGGCAGGGAAGGCTCTGATGGTCCTGGAGGACCTTACCAACTCCCTCTGACATCTGTCCTGGGATGTGTGTGCCATGGTTGCTGCCACTAGAGTATTTCTCACCTAGCAATAAAACATTTTGGATGAGATATGATCATTCAATAAGATTCCTAGGAACACTTTACCGGGTATTTGCAAAAGACCCACCTAGGGGAAAATGAGCCAGCTGCTTTTTCTCCCAACAGTGTTGTCCAAGGTGTGATCCTGGTGAGCATTTCTTAACGATACTCGGAAACAATTGGGTTTTTTTGAATAAATTTATTTATTTATTTACTTTTGGCTGCGTTGGGCCTTTGTTGCTGCGCGCAGGCTTTCTCTAGTTGCAGCGAGCGGGGGCTACTCTTTGTTGCGGTGTGCAGGCTTCTCATTGCAGTGGCTTCTCTTGTGGCGGAGCACAGGCTCTAGGTGCGCGGGCTTCAGTAGTTGTGGCACACGGGCTCAGTAGTTGTGGCATGTGGGCTCCAGAGCGCAGGCTCAGTAGTTGTGGCGCACGGGCTTAGTTGCTCAGTGGCATGTGGGATCTTCCCGGACCAGGGCTCAAACCGTGTCCCCTGCTTTGGCAGGTGGATTCTTAACCACTGTGCCACCAGGGAAGGCCAACAAATTTTTTTTTTTTTTTAAGATTTGGAGCTTATCAGTTGTATTGGCAAAGACGGGCGAGTTTATGCTGCAGAAACACAGACTCCCAAATCTCAGTGGCTCATCCGCAGCTCAGCAGGAGGCTCTGCTCATCACAGTCACCGAGGGACCCAGGTTGGCTGAAGCACTACCCCTGGAACAACTTGGCAGCAGTGAGGGAGGTGGAGAAGAGCCCACCAGCTCTTAAATGCTTCCTCCCCAAAGCCAAGGACTTTGCTTTGGCTACATTTCATTAGCTAAAGCGAGTAAGGGGCCCAGCCTAACTTCAAGGGGATGGGGAGGTGCAATTCTACCAAGTGGCCAGGAGGCGGAGAGCTGGAAATATTTGGAGACCAGGACTAATGTTTTACATCAGCCCTCCCCATTTCTCCCAGGCATCCCTCATTGTTTGCAGGTGCCATGCCAGGGGCTACATTGCCAGCTGAGGAGGTGTGGTGGCTTGGATCTCTCACTGCAGGGAGTGCCATTATCTTAAAGCCTCGGTTGCTGCACCCAGAGATTCACCACCAGGTTTGTGTGGAGGCCACGCCCCTAAGCCTGTTCCAGCCAATGAGTGAGCTGGGGGTGGGGAGGGGTGGGACCCAGGGAGGAGGGTTTGTTGGGCCAGAGAGAGGGAGAAAACTGGTGTCTCCTCTAAGGGCCCTAATCCTATTGGATCAGGGCCCCAACCTATGACCTCATGTAACCTTAATTACCTCCTTAAAGGCCCCATCTCCAAATAATAGTCACATTGAGGGTTAGAGCTTCAACGTATGAATTTTGGGAAGACACAGTTCAGTCCTTAGCACCCGCCCTGTCCATTCCACCATATCCCCAGTAGCCCACTTGAAAAGCAAAACCTTTCACATTCTTTCTTATTTCTTCTGGTGGTTACTCTGTTTCTCTCAAAATATGTCAACTTTAGGTATTTCCTGCCAACTTCCTGCTCCCTTCCCTCCCCCTTACTTTCAGGCTGCTCTTCTAAATACTATGATACCTCGTTCTCTGTGTCTTATTCTCTCAACCAGCAGTGCCCACTAGAATGTTCCACAATGATGAAAATGGATGTGTGTGATGCTTTAATAAAAAGTTAAATAAGAAATTCCAGGGCTTCCCTGGTTCTTCCACTGCAGGGAGCACTGGGTTCACTCCCTGGTCAGGGAACTAAGATCCCACAAGCTGTGCAGCCAAGAAACAAACAAACAAAACAAAACAAAAGAAAAACGTAGCTCCTAAGAAGATTAGATTATATACGCAGAAAACTGCGTAATTCTGTCCTACCGTTCCATGCTAGATCCTCACTTTACAGGGAATGGAAAAAACAGAGAACTAACTTACCTGGCATCACCTGAGTCGGTCTAGAACAGACAGCCAGAACCATTTTAAGGCCTCACATGCTATCACATGTACTAAAACAATAACCACTAACACATACACACACAGTACGTGAGATGGTGCTGGCCCTGGGCTGGGTGTTTGCATGTATTGAATAATTTCCAGAACTCCATGAAGTAGGTCTTATTATGTTCCCATTTCACAAATGAAGAAATGGAGGCCCAGAGAGACGAAGCAACTTGTCCTAGATCAACAGCTACTGAGTGGCAAAGTCAGTCTCCAAATATAGACAGTCTGGCTCCAGAGTCATCTTACTCTTGGGGAGAGAGAGCCCCAGGGCTTGCGGTTGTCAGAGGAATCCAGAGCGATGCCCTTCCTCCCCTCTTGATCAGTATCTGATCAGGAAAACTGAAACCACTCCAGGCATTTAAACCAGAGGGAATGTAATACAGGGAATTGGACACCAAGAGGCTGGAAGGGCTGGAGGAGTAAAAGAGGCATAATCGGGTTACCACCGATTAGTAGCTGCGGGAAGCTGCTAGAATCCCCAGGGTCAGTGTAACAAGAAAACGACGGTGTCACCCAGAGACCGCTATGTTGCTGAAGTAGGAACCAGGCTGCCTGAGCAGGACTTCTGAAGCTTGAGTTTGGCAACCTTCCCTCAGGGCGTCACCAGAAGCCAGGGGGGAAAAAAGCTTCTTGCTTTTATGCCTTCCAACTGACAGAAACTAACAGGAAACCATCTGGCAAAGGAGATGGAGAAATGTAGTTTGCAGGCTTCTAGCCCCTGTTGTAGAGAGGAAGGTATAGGAGGGCAGCGAGTGTGGATCTAACATACTGACTCTCTTTTTCATGCCCCAGGCATCTGCTGTCTTTGAGGGGCATGTGAAACCTTCTGCTGCGTGAGCTGTTACTCTTGTAGGGGACCCAGCTGTCACCCTGGGGTGTCCTCAGAGTCACAGCACAACTATAGAGGAGGGTCTGCAGTGAGGAGGAGATGGGACAAGCTGGTGGAGGAAGAGGGGAGAGCGGGGAGATGACCCCTTCGCACTAAGCCTTGCTTCACCCTGGACCCCTCCCTTTCTCCCCAGCGTGTCCCAGAAATTGCAAGAGCAGGCTCTGCATCTTCCCTGAAAGGCCTCTACTTCACCCTTCTCTTCCCCACACAGCTCACTTTATCCAGCCTTCTGTCTGTTGCTTCTGCTACGCCTCGCGGATGATCTGATGTGTCTTCATGAAGGACTTTGTTAAGACAGATAGCCAGTGCTCCAAGCCAGCGGTCGTCTAAGAGATAAACACACAGACCACATCTTGTGGGAGAGGAATGCAGGAAAGCCTGGAGAGGGAGTGGATGGATGGATGGGTGTCCAGGAAAGACCCAGCTTTCTGGGCATCTGCCAGGTGTATAGGACATATGATCGCCTTGTACAGTTGTGCAGGTTTAACACTGAACAAGGACATCGCACCTAAAAGGACATCATTCACATGGAAATCATAGATTTGTAGACTGATGATGACAATTTACTAGCATTTCGCAGAAAATTCTCTTGTTCTAACCAGATCAGTGTAGTAGGATAATTTTCAGGTAAGTGGAGACACTAAAGGAGAGTCTTGATCCTTGGATGGGCTGGGGGCCAAGGAAGTCGGGGGAGGGAAAGGAAGGGAATCCCAGAGGGAGACACAAAGGTGGAGGGAGGGAAGGTCCGGCAGCCTGGGGGGCAAAGTCTTGAGATTAGAAGGGGGAGTTGCTTTTAGCAGAGATGAATGAGCAGTTCAGGGTTAGGTGGGGTCTGAGGGGCAGGGAGAACAAGGCTCCCATCAGAGCCTTCAGACCCCTCCATTTCATCTCCTCATGTCTCTTACTTACCACAAGTGGGTGGCAAGTCTGTGTCCACCAGAGGGATATCCAGGTCCAGAGATGGACAGGACGCTGAAGCTGAGGCAAACATCCAGGAAGCCACAGGGAACAGAACAGCTCAGGGGGCAATGGGAAGGGCCCCAGCCACTCCCTGCGGCTTGGCCTGCCCTGACATTTCTGCTTTCAGAATGACGTTTCTTGGGAAATAGGTGAAGGTGGGCAAAGGATACAAACTTCCGGTTAGAAGATGAATGCATTGTGGGGATCTAAGGAGTACAGGTAACAGTACTCTCTTGTATACTTGAAAGTTGCTAAGACAGTAGATCTTTTAACTTTTTTTTTTACCATGCCATGCGGCTGGCAGGATCTTAGCTCTCTCACCAGGGACTGAACGCGCACCCTCGGCAGTGAAAGCACAGAAAAACAGATCTTAAATGTTCTCAACACACACTGAAAAAATGGTACCCGCGTGAAGTGAGGGAGGTGTTAGCTAACATTATATTGTGATACGCATTTTGCAATATATATGTATATCGAATCATCACACTGTACATCTTAAACCCAATCTTATACACCAATTATATCTCAAGAAAGCTGGGAAAAAAGCCCAAAATGACATTTCTCCTCTCTCCCACCCCCCACCCCAGGTTACAAAAGCCACCTTTTTTTTTTTTAATTTTATTTATTTATTGGGTCTTCATTGCTGCACGTGAGCTTTCTCTAGTTGCGGCGAGTGGGAGCTACTCTTCGTGAGGTGCACGGGCTTCTCATTGTGGTGGCTTCTCTTGTTGTGGAGCACAGGCTGTAGGCGCACAGGCTTCAGTAGCTGTGGCACACAGGCTCAGTAGTTGTGGCTCACAGGCTCTAGAGCGCAGGCTCAGTAGTTGTGGCGCACGGGCTTAGTTGCTCCGCGGCATGTGGGATCTTCCCGGAGCAGGGCTCGAACCTGTGTGCCCTGAATTGGCAGGCGGATTCTTTTTTTTTTTTTTTCCTGTTTGCGGGCCTCTCACTGTTGCGGCCTCTCCCGTTGCGGAGCACAGGCTCCGGACGCGCAGGCTCAGCGGCCATGGCTCACGGGCCCAGCCGCTCCGCGGCATGTGGGATCCTCCCGGACCGGGGCACGAACCTGTGTCCCCTGCACCGGCAGGCGGACTCTCAACCACTGCGCCACCAGGGAAGCCCCGGCAGGCGGATTCTTAACCACTGCACCACCAGGGAAGTCCCCAAAGCAATCTTAATGGTAAAATTTTTTGGAAAACTCCCTCCTCCCCCCCAAAAAATGGGAAGAAGAAAATAAGTATTACCCAGAATCTCATAAAGCCAGTTATTCAGTCTGTTGTCACAGGGACACCTTGTTCCCTCACATGTAAAACCCTCACAACCCAAGCATTCTCTTCCCTGGATTCACATGTTCACTTTCTGGAGCACATCCTTGAAATCATTTTTACAAGGAAGAGAATACCTGGGTGTGGGGAGGATAAAAAGTGGAGAGGTGTTATTTTGTCAAGAAAACTGCTATATGCCAGCAATAACCAACCAGGAAATTAACAGAAAATCAGATAACCTTCCCAAGAGCGATAAAAAAAACTAGAAAGTATCTCGGAAGTAACTTAATGAAGAACACACAAGGACTTTCTGGAGGTGTCAAATACTCCGGACAGAGTTAATTTTATTCAAAAAGCCCACTGCAGTAGAGAGAATGCTCTGAGCTCCGAAATCTGCAAGCGGGAATTCCCCGGCGGTCCAGTGGTTAAGACTCCGCTCTTTCACTGCCAAGGGTCCAGGTTCAATCCCTGGTCGGGGAACTAAGATCCCACAAGCCGCGTGGTGCAGCCAAAAAACAAACAAAATCTGCAAGCATCTTAAAAGTCAGACAGAAAAAGACATTGCTTATCTAGGGTAAGAGGGTTTCGCAGTCAAGGGGAAGTTGCCTAGATGAGGAAAAGTAACCATGGTGGTTTGCAAGACACACAGGAAGTGTGTCTTCCTGGGGTCAGTGCGTTCTCAGGAGAAGCTGATGAGGAGGCATGTCCCACTTTTCAGTCCTTCGGAGAAGAGGGAAGCTATAGTTGAGGGCCTGCGGGGAGGAGACAAGCCAGACTTAAGTTTGCGTAGAGCAAAACAGAGGGTGAGAGATGGGCCGTGAACACCTGGTTGGACAAAATGTTGAAATCTTATTCAAGGACAACCTGAATAAATGCCTTCTTTGTGGTTTTCACAACTTGACGTTGTAATTCCCCTCCACACTCTGAAATGTCCTGCCTGCCACCAAAGCTGATCGTTTATCTCCTTGGTTCATTGGGTTCATTGTTGTGTCCGTGGGTGTTGGAACAGTCCCTGACATCTAGTCAGTTCCTTTTAAAAAAAAAAAAAATATATATATATATATATACACACACACATATATATATATTTATTTATTTATTTGGTTGTACCAGGCCTTAGTTGCAGCAGGCAGTCTCCTTAGTTGTGGCATGTGAACTCTTAGTTGCAGCATGCATGTGGGATCTCATTCCCTGACTAGGGATCAAACCCAGGCCCCCTGCATTGGGAGCACGGAGTCTTATCCACTGCGCCACCAGGGAAGTCCCCATCTAGTCAGTTCTTGATAAAAATATATTCTTTAAAAAAATGTTTAGGGAATTCCCTGGTGGTCCAGTGGTTAGGACTCTGCACTCTCACTGCCGAGGGCCTAGGTTCAATCCCTGGTCAGGGAAATAAAATCCCACAAGCTGCGTGGCATGGCAAAAAAAAAAAAAAAATTAAAAACGGAGATATAATTGACCTATAACACTGTATAAGTTTCTATTGTAACTGTGATGATTTGACACACATTGATCCATACATACAATGACCACTGCAGTATGATTACCACTGCAGTGTTGGAGCACCTCCATCGCATCACATAATTATATTTTCTTTTCTTGTGATGAATAAAAATATATTCACTGTAAAAGGATACCAATGCCTGATCTCGCCCTCCGATCCGCAGGTCCTGACTATGTTGCTCCAAGATGGGGCTGGAGCATTCATGTTTTTCTTAAAGCTCCCGATTGATTCGTTTTAGAACCACTGATGGAATCACAAGTGCAGAGGCAACTGGCCAGCTCTGTCTCCTTCAAGAGGATTTGTTTTCTCTGCAATGACCCTTTAATCTTTTTTTTTCTTCTCTCCTTTCTCATCTGCCTAAAATCATTCATCAGCCAAAAATGTGAGAAATGTGTTTCAAATATTTTCAGTTCCCATTTAAGCCCATTTAATGCTTAACGTTCATTGCCAGCAGGCAGACTATCTAGTACAGCCCGTTTGAATTCCCTCCCCAAGTTTAAACCCCCAACCTGCCTCTCCCTCCATAAAATCCAAGCTCTTCCCAGTAGGAGAGGAAGGAGCAGAGGTCGACAGGGGCCTGGCCTAGCCGGCCTTGCAGCCATGGTTCTGGAGGGTGATGGAAAGCTGTGGAAGATCTTCACCCTCATAGGAGGGTTTAAGCTGGGGAGAAACATCATTTGATGCTCATTTCAAACCTCTTCCGGGGACTTCCCTGGTGGTCCAGTGATTAAGACTCCGTGCTCCCAGTGCAGGGGGCTGGGTTCAATCCCCTGTCCTGGAACTAGATCCGGCATGTCACAACTAAAAGATCCCGCATGCCGCAACTAAAAGATCCCACATGCCGCAACAAAGCTCCCAGACGTGGCAATGAAGATCCCACGTGCTGCAACTAAGACCCGGTGCAGCCAAATTAATTAATTAATTAAAAAATCTTCCACCTGCTAAGTCCGTTTTCCACTGAGCCCTCAGCACCACATTCAAAAGACATACATCAGATCATGCTACACCCCAGCTCAAAATCTCCCACTGGCTCCCATCATGAACTATGGCCCACCAGACTCCAATAACCCACCCCTGCCCCCCATTCTCTCTCTGACGTCCTCTCCTCCCAATCTCCCCATTGCTTAGTTCTGCTCTAACCATACTGGCCTCCTGGCTATTTCCCCAGCGTGTCAAGCACGCTCCGGCCTCAGGGCCTTTGCACTTGCTATCATCTCTGACTGGAGCACCCCGCCTCATCACCTCATGGCTGACTCCCTCTTGTTACTCAGATTACTACTCACATGTCACATCCTCAAAACTTAGTGATTTAAAACAATAAATGTATTATCACACATAGTTTCTGTGGGTCAGGAATCCTACAGGAGTGGCTTAGCTGGGTGGTTCTAGCTTGGGGTCTCCCATGACCTTGGGTTGGGGCTGTGATCATCCAAAGAATTGACAGGGACTGGAGGGTCCACTTCCAAGGAGGTTCACTTGTGTGACTGGCAAGCTGTTGCTGGTTGTTGGCTAGGGCCTCAGTTTCTCTCCACGTGGGCCTCTCCGCAAAGATGCTTGAGTGTCCTCACAATGTGGCAGCCAGTTTCCCACAGAAAAGGTGATTCAAGAGACCAAGGTGGAAGTCGTAATGTCTTTTGGAATCCAGCCTTGAAAGTCACATTCTGTCACTTCCACAGCATTCTGTTGGTCACACAGAGCAGTCCTGATTGGACGTGGCAAGAGACTATACAGGGGACATCCCTGGTGGTCCAGTGGTTAAGACTCTGCGCTCCCAATGCAGAGGGCCCAGGTTCGATCCCTGGTCAGGGAACTAGATCTTGCACGTGGCAACGAAGATCCCGCGTGCTGCAGCTAAGACCCGGTGCAGCCAAATAAATTAAAATACAAAACAAAACAGGGACTTCCCTGGTGGCACAGTGGTTAAGAATCCATCTTCCCATGCAGGGGACACAGGTTCAAGCCCTGGTCCAGGAAGATACCACATGCTACAGAGCAGCTAAGCCCACGCGCCACAACTACTGAGCCTGCGCTCTAGAGCCTGTGAGCCACAACTACTGAGCCCATATGCCACAACTACTGAAGCGCACATGCCTAGATCCCATGCTCCACAACAAGAGAAACCACCGCGGTGAGAAGCCCGCGTACCACAACAAAGAGTAGCCCCTGCTCGCCACAACTAGAGAAAGCCTGCACACAGCAACGAAGACCCAATGCAGTCATAAATTAATTAATTAATTAATTAAAAACAAAACAAACAAAGAAGGACTATACAAAGTGTGAAGATCACTGGATCATCTTAGAGGCTGGCAGCCACACTGTCTCATTTTCTAGCTCATCACCTTGACTTATTTTCTTCATGGATTTGACACTACCTGAAATTACATTAATTATTTCTTTGTCTCCCTTCCCCAATAGTGTCATGCCCATAGGGGCTGGGACAGTTTTCTATTTTGTTCACTGCTATATCCTCAGTTTCTCAAACAGAGGTTGGTACATAGTAGGTAATCAATAAATATTTGCTGAATTAATAAATGGAGAATCTACTTTAGGGGAGGTCTTTAGATCATTGAATGAGCTTTTTTTCAGGTGTCCAGGTGAAAGATAACAAGGGTTTGGACTAGGGAACGATTGGAGAGAAATAGATAGGTATTGATATGGTAACCTGTCCTCTTGCAAGTTTCTGATCTCTCCCTGCTACAATCCATCCTCCAAAGAGAGGCAGAGTGATTTTCTTAACAGATAAATTAAACATTGTCTGTTCCCTCCATAGCGCCATAGCTCCCTAGTGCACAGGATCAGGAATTAAAGGTGACCCAGGAGCTAAATGGGGCGATTTTGGAGGGTTAAGATTATCGATGCCTTGCTCTGGTTGGGGTTAAGGAGAGCAGAGAGCTGCTTTTCTGGATTCAAAAAATCTCTACACACTCTAGGTCATCTCAGACAATATAATTATCACAGCTGCCCACAAGAAACTAAGGAAACTCTCTCATGATGGTAAATAATCGTCATTTATTTTATTGTTATATTCAGTTTCCTACACTCACAGGAATCTTTCCTGGGCCCCAGATTCTTTCTGCAAGTCTCTGATCATGCTTTAGCTGGTCCATGCCTACTCATAGTTCCAGTTTCAACTTAGGCACCCCCTGCTGACCCCACATCCAAGGAGGGTTAGTTGCCTTATCTGGACTCCTCTAGTGTCCCAGACTTTCCCTAGAATTTACTTATTTAGCATATTTATTGTTTATTTTCTGCCTTCCCCTCTAAAGCAGGGGTCCCCAACCCCCGGGCCATGGACTGGTATCTGTCGGTGGTCTGTTAGGAACAGGGACGCACAGAAGGAGGTGAGCAGCGAGTGAGCAAAGCTTCATCTGCAGCTTCTCATCGCTCGCATTACCACCTGGACCACCCATCCCGCCCCCCTGTGGAAAACAGGTCTTCCGTGAAACCGGTCCCTGGTGCCAAAAATGTTGGGGATCACTGCTCTAGAATGTAAGCTCCATGAAAGCAAGGAACTTTCCAATCCATGAACATGGTATATACATGTCCATTTATTTAGATCTTCTTTAATGTGTCTCAACAGTATCTTGTAGTTTTCAGTATAGAAATCTTGCACATCTTTTGTTAAATTTATTCCTAAGTATTTTTTTTGATGTGGACCACTTTTTTTAAAGTCTTTATTGCATTTGTTACAATATTGCTTCTGTTTTATGTTTTGGTTTTTTGGCTGCGAGGCATGTTGGATCTTAGCTCCTCAACCAGGGATTAAACCTGCACCCCCTGCATTGGAAGGTGAAGCCTTAACCGCTGGACCACCAGGAAAATCCCAGTATTTTTGTTTTTGATGCTAATTGTAAAGGGAATTATTTTAAATCTCACTTTATAATTGTTTCCTGTAAGTATATTAACATAAGACTGATTTTTGTATATTGATCATGTATCTTGCAGCCTTGCTAAATTCATTTATTAGTTTCAGTAGTTATTTCGATTCCTTAGAATTTTCTATATAAACAATCACATCACAGGAATTCTCTGGTAGTACAGTGGTTAGGACTCCATGCTTTCACTGCTGAGGGCCCAGGTTCAGTCCCTGGTCAGAGAACTAAGATCCCACAAGACGAGCGTCCAAAAAAAAAAAAAATTACATCTCATGTAAATATTGACAGTTTTACTTCTTCCATCTGATCTTTATGCCCTTTATTGCTTCTTCTTGCCTTATTGCACTAGCTAGCATCTCCAATATAATTTTGATCAGAAGTGGTGGGAGTGGAAATCCTTGATTTATTTCAATCTTAAGGGAAAAGTAGTAAATATTTTACAACTAAGAATGATGCTGGTTGTAGGTTTCTTTGTAGATGCCCTTTATCAGATTGAGGGAGTTCAGGGCAGAGAATTTTATCTGTTCACTGATTTATACCAAATGTGTAGCATAATGCTGTCAGAGAGCAATTTCTCAGTAAACACTTGTTAAATGAATGAATGCGTATAAGATGCATGGCACAGTGGCTAGTAATTTGGCATTGGACTTTAATTAACTGTGTGATTTAGGGCAACTAATTTAACCTCTCCTCTTCCTTCTCTGTGAAATGGGGATAATAATGGTATATATTACCTAGGGTTGAGGATTTAATGAGAGTATCCACGTAAAGGAAGAGCACAGTGTCTGGTTAGTGCTCAACAAACATTAACTTTTATTACCTCACTTCTCTGAGCCTTATTTTTTTTTCCTCTATAAAAGAGGGAATGTTCTAATCCTTAACGCCTAGGGTTATGATGGGGTTAAATGACATTATGCACATAATGTGCCTAGCACAATTCCTGGCACAGAGGAAGTCATTAATAAATGTTTGCTATTATTATTTACCAAGTCCCCTACCTATATTGAATGGAGAGACATGGAGATCTGTTGATCAAGGACCCAGTCCACTGGAAGCTCACAGCCTGATAGCAGGGACAGATAAGTATAGAAATCATTACAACACAGTGTAATAAGGGCATATATAAAGCCATCTGTGGACCCAGAGGCAGAAGCTGGCTGCTGAAATCTGACAGTTAAATCAGGTCCCTCTCAACTCAGACATTGGCTTAGACCTAAAAGGAAACAGTTGTTTATAGCAGGAAAAATTGGAAACAATCTAGGGCTTGGGACAACTTGTGGTACGTCCTTATAATGCATCAGTGTGAAGCTTTAAACTTGCTGTGGAATAGGGGATGGGAACTGGCTGGGGGCACCGGATGTGAATTACTTTTCATTAGACCACTTTGTAACTTGCATCTTGTACCATGTTCAAAATAAATAAAATTTTTAAAATAAAAAAAATTATGCTATGGAAAAATATTCAGTGCCACCGGTCAATGTTCACGATTGACCGCTACCATATGAAAAAAATTAATTTGTCAAACGGCAACCGTTTACACCCGCCTAGAAAAAAGGTGGAATAGGGGTACAACAAAATATTAGCAGTAACCGCTCATTGGTGGGATTAATGTTGAATTTTACTTTCTCCTCTGGGCTCTTCGAGATTTTGCAAAGTTTCTACATTAAGGACCACGAGTTTTGTTTTGTTTTTTGGCTATTAAAGTTATTAACAAAAACTACAAGTCCCGGTAGACATAGCGCCTCCGACTTCTGAAGACCGGCCTTCCCCCTGCGCAATGAACGCTGGGATTCGAAGTCCAGCCCCAGAAGCAAGGTGGGACGCACAGTACCGGCACAGATGACAGAGGAGGGATCACAGCTATTTCAACCAATGAACAGTGCGCACCGGACCTGAGTGGCACACGCAAAACCAATAGATGAGCGGCTAAGCCTGAATGACGTGCGCTTCAGCCTACGGGCGGCCCATGGGGCGGTGCGGTGCGCCGCGACCGTAGTGCGAACCATGGGAGGTGGCTGGTGGTGGGCTCGGGCTGCCCGCCTTGCCCGACTCCGCTTCCGGGGGGCGCTGCTGCCGCCTCCGCGGCCCCGGAGCGGGGGCGCCCGGGGGTCCTTTGCTCCTGGCCACGGCCCCCGCGCTGGGGCTTCGCCGCCCCCAGTGTCCGAGCTGGACCGCGCAGACGCCTGGCTCCTCCGGAAGGCTCATGAGACAGGTCTGGTGCTGTGGCTGGGGTCGGCCCGGATGGGAGAGGGGGATCCGCATAGCCGAGCTGTCCGCGCGCGCGAGTGGAGGATGGTGGTGGGATTTCTGCTGGAAACGGGGCCCGGGCTCAGGGGGGAGAAGGGCTTCCGCGTAAGCGCAGGCTGCAAGAGCGCAGTCTGTCCGCATAGGAGACGGGCTTGTGGATGGGACCGTGGGTCTGGTTTATGGGGTGCAGTAGGGATTGGAGAGGTTGGTCGGGCCAGGACAGGCAGCCTTATCAAACTGCGCTGTCTGGGTGGGAGAGGCTTCCAAAGAGGGCTATGGGCGGGGGAGTTACCTACAAGAGGGGGCCTCGTTGGAGGGGCCAGTTCAGATTAAAGAGGCGACCACTCTGCATAAAGCGGGAGCGTGGAGCCCCACAGAAGAGGGAGGAAGTTGCGGATTAGAAGAGGGAACAACCAATAGAAGAAAATCTCTGGGCTGATTGGAGGGCGTGCTGCTCCTGGCTGCAGGGGGTGGGGCCCCATGTGGGCGGTGGGGTTCCGGATTGGAGAGGACTGGTCTTGTAGGTACAGGATGGGGTAGGGGTGGGGGGATTGTAACCCGACTAGTCCCCGTTAGTGCCACACCAAG
This sequence comes from Aethalodelphis obliquidens, assembly GCF_003676395.1. Taxonomy (NCBI): domain Eukaryota; kingdom Metazoa; phylum Chordata; class Mammalia; order Artiodactyla; family Delphinidae; genus Aethalodelphis; species Aethalodelphis obliquidens. The sequence continues at coordinate 12,558,507 of NW_020837987.1, read as the reverse complement.
GACTTGAATAGATGTGAATGACACCAAGGAAGAGCATACCCAGCAGCAGATAGTGAGGTTTCAGAAAACTGAAGGGGAAGGCTGGAGAGAGGCCTGGGGGAGTGTGTGTGGGGGTAACAATTTGTTGGGAGGTCTGAGGAAGAAGTGAGGGGGCAGCCCTTGGGGATACACATGTGGGGAGGACGTTGACCAAGGTGACCTCTTGGGACCTTCCTGTCCTCAGATTAGGTTCTGAAATTTTGATCTTAGATCCTCCGCCAGATTCTGCAGACTGTCTTGAATCTTTGGTGTTGCAGAGTTTGGGGTGGGGAGGGGCTCAGAGATGGAGACGAGAGAGGGTTTTGGGGGGATAGGGTTTGGTAGGCGGACCGCCAGGACAAGGTGGGGATTTGGGGCCAGACTGGGCGGTGAGATGAAGAGGCGCCCCTCAGTTTGACTGTCTGGGCTGGGGGGCAGCAGAGCAGGGTTTGAGCTGATGTGGATTTCTCCGCCCCACCCCCTCCAGCCTTCCTCTCCTGGTTCCGCAATGGCCTCCTGGCATCAGGCATCGGGGTCATCTCCTTCATGCAGAGTGATATGGGTCGGGAGGCCGCCTACGGTGAGTGCAGACCCCAGTGTCGCCCCCACCAGGGAGTGGAGCGCTCCCTCCCCCACTGGGGAAGGTAGACTCCTGCCCCATCCCGTCACCCCCCCCCAGAGTAAACGTCGCTAGAACCCCTCATTCTTCTCCCACCGGAAGTTGCCTCACCTTCACTTGTGAGTGTCCACCTTCTACCCACCCCATCCCTACCTCCTGGGCACTGGACCCACCAGAGGGGGTGGCTCAGGGCAGGGCTGTGGGTCCTCATCTTTTCCAATCTAACTTCTCAACAAAGATGAGGGTCTCTGTCCCAGCCCCACCCCCAGCCTGGCCCTGCCCCTGCCCCTCCGACCTTATCTTTGCTCTCAGACCAGCCCCCCACCTCCAAGCCTAGCCACCCCTCCGATTCCTTCTCCTGTCCCCGACCTTGGCTGTGTACTGTCCCTGACCTCTACCCCGCTCTTGAGTGTGCCCCATCCCCTTTCTAACGCCACCTCAGTCCCGTGAACGGCCTGGGTCCCCAGGATCAGCCTCCCTGACGCCGGCCCGCACTCTGTCCCACAGGCTTCTTCTTGTTGGGCGGCCTGTGTGTGGTGTGGGGCGGCGCCTCCTATGTGGTGGGCCTGGCGGCGCTGCGGGGACCCATGCAGCTCTCGTTGGGGGGCGCGGCCGCAGGCGTGGGCGCCGTGCTGGCCGCCGGCCTGCTCTGGGCTTGTGCCGTCGGCCTCTACATGGGCCAGCTGGAGCTGGACGTGGAACTGGTGCCCGAAGACGACGGGACCGCCGCAGCGGAAGGGCCGGATGAGGCGGGCCGGCCGCCACCGGAGTGAGCTGCAGGGCCGCGGCCGCGGGGAACGGCTGGGCGCTGGACTGCCAGGGCCCGAGGACCGGGACATTAAAACCTGACCCTTCCCTTGCTCCCGATTCCGAGTGGTGGTTGCTTTTGCGGGGATGCTGAGCGAAGGAGGAGGGTAGGGGCGGAAGGCGCTGGGGGGCACGCGGAGATACCTAAGAAGGAAGAAAAGGAGAGAGGAGCTCCTTGACCCCAGAGAGGAGCCACAGAGCGGGAGCAGGCGTTTAATTCACCGGGGCTCAGAGCCCTGGTCCCCACCCATCCCCCAGGTCCGGCCACGTGGGGGGCTGTTCCAGTCCTCAGTCCCCCTTCCGCTGCACCCTGGTGCCCAGGGGCCCCGGGTAGGGCAGGCCCAGCGCGGGGTAGAAGGCCTCGGGGAGGGTGGGGCCCGGGCCCAGCCTCTGCAGGTGCGGGTACACGAGGCCCAGTTCGGCAGGGCCGTAGCGGATGGTGCCAGGTGCGCACAGGCCCCGCACCACGGGGGGCAGGAAGCCAGTGTGCAGGAGGGAAGGTGGGGGGTCCCCAGGAGGCGCCAGGCCCCACGGCCCCACCAGGTCCTGCTTCAGGGCACCCGCCCGGATGACGGACGTGAACTCGGGCCTCGTTGGGGCCAGGTGGCCGGACGGCTTCTCATCCCCACTGTCCTCTGGGTCTTCAGTCTCCCCCGGGCCGGGCTCCACTTTGATGGGTTTGCCCCGGGGCTGGGGGGCCTTGTCCTCCTGCGGGGGGACGGCCTCCTTTCCTTCCACTGGTGGCTCTGGCTCTGCAAGAGGAAGATTCGGAAGGGCTCCGTGTGTGCGCGTCCCCAGCCCTCAGCCTTCCCATCTGTGGAATAGAGCGGCGCCCCGTGGTCAAGACCCGTGGATCTCTGCTGGAGGGGTTTGGTCCCCTTAGGGGACACTTGGCAAAGTCTGGAGGCATTTTTGGTTGTCACAACTGGGAAGGAGGACACTCCTGGATTCTAGTGGGTAGAAGTCAGGGATGCTGCTAAAATGCCCTACAATGCATGGGACGGCCACCACCACAAAGCGTGACCATGCCCAGATGCCAGAGGCTCATGTCCGGACCCAGGCTGTCCTCTGGAAGGAAGTTCCATATCTGCGCTGGCCACCTATGGCCACCAAGCTCTTCAAACATGGCGAGTACAACTAAGGGAATGGAATTTTAATTTTAATCTTACTGTAAATAGCCACATGTGAAGCTACTGGCTTCCGCACCAGACAGCACAGGTCCCAGAGGCCACTCGGAGCCTCCCAGGGGCTGGGGTGGCAGGTGGGCTCACCTGTGGGTGCTGGCTCCGGGCTGGACGTGTCCTCATGGGCCACGCTGGCCGGAAGCTGGAAGGCGTCCAGAGGTATCTGGCCCCCCTCGGCTTGACTGGGACAAGACAGGTGGGATTGGGAGCTCAAATCCCGGGCCACCCAGCCTCTGGTGAGGGGAGACTCCCTCCTGCCTGCCAGTCTTGTGAGTGTAGACGTCCCCTCCCGCTCTGAGTGTAGACACTGCCTCCCGCCCCCACCCGAGGCACTTAGGACTCATCATTGGACCCCAAACTCCAAGTTGGCTTCTAGCCCAGCTTGGCCCCGTCTCCCAAGGCCAAACCTTTGCAGCCCGTGGCCGCCTGGGTGTCACCACCTAGGTGTCCCCCGGGTACCTCATGCTCATCTGACCTCAGCATCTTTCCTCCAAACCTGCTGCTCCTCTCAGAGGCTCAGACCCAGGCCCCGCAAAGCCAGAGATGCCAGATGGCCGCCTCCCCTCCTCCACCTGTGCTGCCTGGCATTTCCCAGGACCTGCCCCTGGCCTCCCATCCCTTTCTTGTCCCACAGACCTCCCTCTACATGGCAGCCAGAGTGGTCTTTCCAAGAAGCAGATTTGACTGTGACTCTCTCCAGCCCTAAACCCTTCCATGGCTCCCCAGTGCCCCCCACCACCATCCTAAGCTTCGTCTCTCGAGACTCTACACTCCAGCCCAGAGCACCCCCTGTAGTCCCTCAGATGGGTCCGGCTGTGACCCTGAGCCTTTGCCTGTGCTTGTGCCCTCGGCCTGGAACGTCCTTCCCACCTCCAGCTTCTTTCCGTCATCTGCCCTGCTCTGTGGCGGCCCTCCCCTGGTGAGAGCCTGCCATGGCTCCCCAGTGCCCCAGAAGCACCCTGGGCCTGAGGCCACTTCATATCTGCCTCCTTCTCCCTGGAAGCGCTTGTCACTCCGCCACCCACCCCTGGCCTCCTGCAAGCTCATTCCTCCTCCAGGCCTTTACTCTCACTGGACCCTGTTCTCCTTCATGTTTTCACCACCACTGCCCACATCTGTCCTTTTCTAGAAGCCCTCCCTGAAGAGCCCCCACCCGAAGGTGGGCAGAGCTGGCAGAATCTTCCGGAGGGAGTTCTGAGCTCCCCGTGGGAGAGGAGAGGGGCGCAAACCTCACCTGAGCACGTAGCTGACCCAGAGCACGTGGCGCTCTCCAGGGCTCTTCCCGCTCATGGCCACGGTGGCCACGGACTGTAGCCACACGAAGCCCCCGGCGCGCTGCAGCCAACGGTAGTAACCGGTCATCACCTGGCCCTTGTCCAGCACTGGGCCCAGCCCAGGGACCGGCGACACCGGAAGGGATGGGGTAGGGGTGGGATGAGGTGAGAGGGGCAGAGAGAGATAGGCAGTGGGAGAGAGGTGGACAGGGAGACGGGCAGAGAGAGAGCAACAGGGAAACAGGAAGGGTGAGACGGTGTGGAGAAGAGAAAGGCAAAGAACAGAGAGGGAGGCAGAGAGAGCCCGAGTCAGAAAGACGGAGCGGTAACCCGGCATCAAGGCCCCTGGATTTTGAAGGGTGGGTCAGAGCTACCCCACGGCTCCCCTTACTCCCCACGCCCCCATCCTCAGCCATTGCTCAGAGTCTCCTTGCTGCTCTTCCTGTGCTGAGTGGAGCCCCCAGAGGTGGCAGGAGGAGGGACTGTGATCAGCCCGGGAGAAGGACTTCCAGGGAGTGGGGCAGTGGGGGTGCTCAGGTCTGGGGTGAGGGGTCCTCACGGTCCAGGTGGCTTTGGCGGATCCTGGTTGCATCCTGTCCGTGGACAAACTGGTAGCAGCTGCGGCCCACTAGCTCCGAGGGCCCCAGGTCCATGTGGTCGCTGACTCTGAGGGCAGGGGGCAACAGAGAGGAGGGGAGAAGGGGTCCCAGACCATGGGGTGGGGAGAAAGATTCCAGGGTTGGCTCTGGAATCCCTCAGGGTCCAAACCCTGGCTCTGGAGTGCTCTGGGTCTCAGTTTTCCCCTCTGTAAAATGGGTGGGAGAATATTTAAAATAGTAGTTTCCCTCCTCGGGCAGCTATGGGCATTCAAGCAGACGGCACTCCTGGGTGTGGGGTGGCCCGGCCACTCCGGAGGCGCTCGGTGCTTGGAGACTCTTTCGCTATTCAATTTCCACCCACTGCGTGGTGCGGGAGAGTGGATGAGAGAGATGAGAGGCCGGAGAGGCAGAGAGAAATAGGATCAGGGAAGGGCGGAGCTCTGCTGAAGGGAGGGCCTGGGTCTCTCGGAATCGAGCACAGCCCCGCCTCCATCCCAGAGGCCCCGCCCCAGGCCCCGCCCTAGCCCCCGCCTTCACTCCCTCTTCCAGTTCGCCCTCCGCGGCTTTCCCTCCTCCCGCGGCTCCCCAGGGCCCCGCCCCCACCCCCGCCCCCGAGCTCCTCTGACTTCCTGCCTACCCCCCTCTCCCGTGCGCCCCCATCCTCCCACCTCAGCCCCCAACCCCGGTACCTGCTCTCACAAGCAAGGATGGTGAGACCCAGGCTGAGTCGGAAGACGATCATGTGTCCGTGCAGTGGCAGCTCAGCCAGTGGGGCCGGGGGCAACGTGTGGCCAAGGGCCACAAGGCCCAGGGCGCGGGCCCGAAGGCGACCGGTCACATGGATGACCTGCAGGTGGCAGGCGCGATCGGAGGAGGGCAAGGCGGGGCCAGTGGGGCGGGAGGACCAGGGGGGCCCGTGGACAGAGCTGGCGTGAATACAGGCGCTCTCCTTGGGCCAGGGAGGGGACCCGGGAGTCAGAGGCTGGGGCGGAGAGCTCACACCCACCTTGTACCCTGAGGCCTTGACGTGCAGCCCCCTCTTGGTGAGGGTGGATTTCATGCGGATGAAGAAGGAGCGCTCCTGGACCCGGGAGGAGGGGGGCACCTCGATGGGGCTGGCCTCTGGGACGAAGAGTGAAGGAAGGTTATGGGGTCCTGAAGAGGACACACACGGGCCACCCCTGCCTTCTACAGAGCTATCCAGACACAGGGTCATGGCCACAGTCACACAGACGCACCTATTGGTTCTACAAGCCCACTGACATCCTACATCAACCTCCCCTCCCAGCAGCACCCAGCCTGGTCTTTCTAAAGCTCAGATCTGACCCCATCCCTCCTCTGCTCTGAACCTGCCATGGCTCCCTAGTACCCTTGGGGGAAAGCCCAGCTCCTTCTCACCATGGCCTAAAACTTTGGCAAGAACTGCCTCCTGCTGACATCATCTCTAGCCACAACCTCCAGGTCTCAGATCAGACATCTCCTCCAGGAAGTCCTCCCTGACCCCCAGGCTGGGTCAGCTGCCCCTCTGGGGTCTCCTACCCCAGCCCTGCCCACTCTGGGTCATCACTGTCTGGGGACAGGGTCAGTCTCCCCCACTGGACTGTGAGCCCCGGGAGGGTGGGGCTGGGGCTCTTGTCACCACTGTGTCCCCAGCCCTGCCCAACCGAGGGCTGAACACAGAGTGGGGGCTTGGGCTATAGCAACAAATAAGCCACACAAATACAGATTATTCTATAAACCCTGTGAAATTGTCTTATAAATATGCTCACACCCAGATGACCCTGTGCCTCAAACTGAGGTGTAAATATAATCACACCCCCTAACAGTCCCACACGTGTCACAAACATCTCCCCAAGCTTGCAAGCACTGCTGATAGCTCAGATGGTTTGGGTATTAAGCAAACTCCATATAAGAAAAGCCTATTTATGAGAAAGATAACCTCAGTCCCCCAATATCTCAGAGCTAAAAGGGTAATCTCCAACACCCTCCCCAAAATGGAGTGGAATTTTCCACTGGAGAGCAGAAGCACAGGCGCTGGAGTCAGACAAGCCTGGGCTGGAGTCCAGCTCAATCACTTACAGCTGACCTGGGACACAACCTCTCTATGCTGTGCCCCAGGTTCCTCCTCTATAAAATGGAGATAGTCATAGCTCCTGCTTTGTGGGCTTGTGGTTAGGATTTAATAAAATTATGTACTTAAAGGCAGGGCACGTGTAAATGCCCAATAAGCACACGTTGTTATTATTATTTACCAAAGCCTGGTTCCATCTGTCACCCACAGGCACCCACCTCCACTCTGCAGCCAGAGGGGTCTTTCTAAAGTTCAAATCTTGGGGATCCAGGCAATCTTAGGGAGCCACGTCTCGCTACCTCAATTTAGACTCTGATTCATTTTACAAAAACTTGCTTGCAAAACTCTAACAAGAGTCTTTTTGTATGAAGGAGACATAGTTGGATACATTGTACTCAGCATCCCCTAAGCTACCCTCAGGCCTCTTTCTTTGGGGATGCTGAGAATTACCGATCTCAGGGGTATCCGCAAGCGAGGAGGACGAGGACGAGGAGGAGGAAGAGGAGGGGACGGAGGGCGGGGTGGGGGGCCCGGGGGTCGGGGCCCGCAACCCCAGTTGCTCCAGCACCTCGGAGTGGTCCCCCGGATGAATGTAGTCGAAGAGGCTGCTGCCCGTCAGCTCCACCTGCCGGCGAAGGAGGGGAATGCAGGGGGCGGGTGAGGTGTGCGCGCAGTCACTCGCCCTCCTGTTCTGCCACAGGCTCACTCGCCAGCAAGCAGGTGTGTTTTTATTAGAAAATAAATATAAATATATTTAAACCATTTTAAAGGAGGATAAAAACTTAGGCGCTTCCCGTGCCCTCCCACTTCAAACCCAGAGATTATTAAGGATTTTCTGCCCCTGCCTACAGTATAAAGAAGCTGTGTATGTGGTTGGGATGGGGGTGTCGTAAGCCTTCATATACGCAGCTCTGCTTACTCACTCACCCCCATACAGCAAACAACTGCGCCCTGAAATGACTCACAGGATGGAAATCAGGACACAAGCAGTGGAATGGCTTTCAAACTCTTTAAAGAGTTAGAACCTTTTAATTAGACAGACTTTACATTCAATTCATCCCTCAAATCTCTCACAGTAGTGCCCTTACCTCCACACCTTCCCAGTCCCCGCACCCATCTTCTTCCTGCTGTGTTTCTGTCCCAGCGTCCTCACTGGTCTTCTGGCCTTCAGTCCCCACGTACATATCCCTCCCTAAGTTACTCCCCTGACCATGGCCCTCCTCTTCTCAGAAACCTCCCATGGGACTTCCCTCGTGGCGCAGTGGTTAAGAATCCGCCTGCCAATGCAGGGGATATGGGTTTGAGCCCTGGTCCTGGAAGATCCCACATGCCGTGGAGCAACTAAACCCGTGCGCCACAACTACTGAGCCTGTGCTCTAGAGCCCGCGAGCCACAACTACTGAGCCCACAACTACAGAAGCCCATGCACCTACAGCCCATGCTCCACGACAAGTGAAGCCACCGCAATGAGAAGCCTGCGCACCGCAGCGAAGAGTATCCTGCTCATCACGACTAGAGAAAGCCCGCGCGCAGCTACGGAAAGCCAACGCAGCCAAAAATAAAAATAAAGTAAAATTTTTAAAAAAGAAAAGAAACCTCCCATGGCTCCCACTGCCCCTGGGCTTGGGGTCACATGCTTCCCTCTATCCCTCATTAAACACCCCCACACACACACACACACACACACCAGGTTTGAGCCTTTCCCCCCACTCTTCCTCCCTCCCTTCCTCTTGTCCATATTCTCCCTTCAGGGTCTTCCTCCTCCAGGAACCTCCAACAACTCACGGAAGAGCTGCTCACGAAGGCCAAATACCAATGCACTGAATTTTCTAAATTTACCATTTGTCAGAATCTTTGTAACAATGATAAAAGTTGACAGCAATTTGTACTGATCGCATTGGCAAGGCCTAAGATGCTGCACAGAGACAAGACTCCAGGGCTGGGGGCTTTTGGCTTCTCTTTGCCCTCCTTTTACCTTTCAGCCACCAGCTGCAGGAGCTGGAACAGAAACAGTGGGTTGAAATAAAGGCAAAATGAAAACTAGTCAACTAAAATGCCACAGAAAATCTTCCAAGCTGGAAACCCCAAGCCCTTCCGGTACGAATTGCTGTAATCCTTTAAAAGTGTTAAGAATATACAAGTTTTGGTAAATACGGTACAGTTGGCAACCCCTCATAGGCAAATTTAGATTTCTGCTATTTTGCTCTCTCCAAATCGACCTCTTACTTTAATAACCCTCCTCTGCCTGGGAGGAGGAGCCATGTTAGGTGCCATGTGGGGTTCCAAGGAACACACTTTGGGAACCAAAGATCCAGTCCTTTTTTTTTTTTTTTCATGCTGGGATGGTGAGGTCAGGAGAGAGGAGGGCCGGCAAGGGAGATGGCAGCTGAGCCAGTCCAGGCAGGCTGCTGCGGGCCCCTTACCTGTGAGAGACCCAGATAAATGGAGACTGTCTCTGAGATGTAGAGGAACTTCCCTTCCTGGTTCAAGGCAAACACGAAGCCGTCCAGGGACTAGAGTGGGGAGAGACGGGGTCGGGGAGAGGAGGGCCTGGCATCTGTAAGAGGTTCTGAAATCTGGATCTCCGCCTGGGATGGATTATTCTGGGGTAAGGCGCTTCAGTGGCCCTGGGGGGAGCAGGAGGGGGAGCCTGAGCATTCTGCCTCCCAGTTCTGGGGCTCCCCTACGGGACTGATGCTGGAGAAAAGGGTGCGGTTCTCCCGAGACGGCCACCAGGTGGCAGCAAGGAGCAGCAGGCAGGGAAGGGGCCTCACCTGCAGGATGTGTCCTCCCAGGTGCTGCTCGAAGACTTCGGAGACCAGCGCCACGGGGCCCCTGCGGCCTGGGGCTGGGGGAAGAGGGAGGGGTGAGGCCAGGGCCTGTTGGCCCTATGAAGAATCGAATAGGGGGTGTGAAATAAAGAAGCATGGGGGGCTTTCCTGGTGGCACAGTGGTTAAGAATCCGCCTGCCAATGCAGGGGACATGGGTTCGAGCTGCGGAGCAACTAAGCCCATGTGCCACAACTACTGAGCCTGAGCTCTAGAGCCCGCGAGCCACAACTATTGAGCCCACGTGCCACAACTACTGAAGCCTGCGCGCCTAGAGCCTGTGCTCCGCAACAAGAGAAGACACCACAATGAGAAGCCCCGTGCACCGCAACGAAGACTAGCCCCCCGCTCGCCGCAACTGAAGAAAGCCCACGTGCAGCAACAAAGACCCAACGCAGCCAAAATATTTTATTTATTTATTTAAAATAAATAAATAAATAAATGAAAGAAGAAGCATGGGGAAAGGCCTGTTGAAGGAGGAGGGGGTGTTTGAGCTCAGACCTGAAGGGTGAGAAGGAGGCAGATAGGAGACAGAAAAGGAGAGAGACAGAGAGAAAGAGACAGTGAGTGACAAAGACAGACAAATAGATGGACAGAGAGATATAAGGAAATAGAGAAAGAAATAAGGACGTTACAACTCAACAACAAAAGGATGAACAACGCAATTCAAAAATGCGCAAAGGATTTGAACAGATATTCTTCCAAAGAAGATGCACAAGTGGCCGATAAGCACATGAAAAGATGTTCAACATCATTAGTCATTAGCAAAATGCAAATCAAAACCACAGTGAGAGATCACTTCACACCCGCTAGGATGGTTCGAATTTTTTTTTAAATAGAAAATAAGTGTTGGCGAGGATGTGGAGAAATTGGAACCCCCGTGCATTGCTGGTGAGAATGTGCCACTCTGGAAAATAGTTTGGCAATTCCTCAATAAGTCAAACATAGAATTACCATATAACCCAGCAATTCCACTCCTAGGTATACACCCCAAAGAATTGAAAACAGGTGCTCTAACAAATACTTGTACATGAATGTTCATAGCAGCATTACTCCTAATAGCCAAAAGGTGGAAACAACCCAAATGTCCATTAACTGATGAATGGATAAATAAAATGTGCTATATTCATAGAATGGAAGATTATTCATCCATAAAAAGAAATGGAGTACCGATCCATGCTACGACGTGAATGAACTTTGAAAACATTATGCTAAGTGAAAGAAGCTGAACACAGAGGCTACACAGTGTAGGATTCAATTTATATGAAACGTTCAGAAGAGGCAAACCCAGAGATGGAAGGCAGATCAGTGGTTGCCAGGGGCTGGGGGAAGGGGTAGGAGGAATGGGGAGGGACTGCTAATGGGACAGGGTTTTTGGAGGGTGATGAAAATGTTTTGGAACTAGATAGAAGTGCTGGTTGCACAACATTGTGAACGTGCTAAGTGCCACCGAATTGCACACTGTAAAACAGTGAATTTCATGTTATATAAATTTTACCCCAATAAAATTTTTTTTAAAAGAGAGAGGGGTAGAGACATATATAGACACAGAGAAACTGAGACAGAGATAGGTAAAGACAGAGAGACAGAAAGAGATGGAGGGACAGAGGGAAACAGATGTACAGAGACAGATACAGAGAAAGTGGCAGGAAGACAGAGACGGAGAAGTAGACAGAAAACAGAGACACAGGGCGACCCATCCCCCGCAGTGAGGAGCAGAGAGCTCCAGACATCCATGCTGGGCGTGGGCAGAGGCCCTGTGTTCCTGGACTCTGTTCCCACCCAGGATGCCCTCCCTGACCCTGCAGAGAACGACCCCCGCAAGGGGTCCCTGCCCAGATTGGGGAGCCAGTGACCTCGAGGGTCCCCAAGCACCTGGTTCCTGCAGGGCCGAGGGTCCAGTTCTGGTGTTAAGCCCCAGGACTGTTCCTCCCTGGCTGTGTGCCCTGGGACCAGTGCCTTCACTTCTCTGTGCCTCAGTTTCCTCCTCTGTCAGGTGGGTTTGCTAACGAGCTGATCTCACAGGGGTGTTGAGCATTCAGTTGGCTTAGGGAACTGAAAGGGCCTACCAGGCGCCCGCATGCAGCAGGTGCTCTGAAACAGAGCTGGGATCAGTATTAATAGCGTGATTACTATTGTTATTTCCAGACCATCAAAACACCAGGCGGAGAAACGCCACCCCCTCCCCCCAATCAGGACGCAGCTCCCAAGCCCCGCCCCCAGCCCCTTAATGTTTGGTCTCGCCTCCTCTCCCAGGAGCACCCCCAGCATCCCCACGGCTGTTCACACCCTTTTTCCACCCCCGCCTGGAACTCCAGGAACAATAACGGGGGGTGTGTGTGATGGGGACCCCTCCCCCGAGATGCAGCGGGAACCAGCCGGGTGACAGGCGGGAACAATGCCGCCTGCTAATTGTCGCAATTTTCCCCTGTCATTTTTGCTAATTCCTTCATTTTCCCTCTCACAGGATCAGCCCAGGTCAGACTGAACGGCTGCAATTAACAGCCTTAATGGGCACGTCGGGAGGGGGGTGTGTATAGGGGGAGGGCTCAGCCACTTGCTGTTCCCTCATCCTTTCCCCGGCCTCTGTCCCCATCCCTGACTGGTGTGTCTTATTACCCCCGGCCTCCCCCTGCCCCAAATCCACCAACTCCCTGACTCCTCTCTCTGTGTTTCCTCCTCTCTCCCACAAATACCTCAACTCCTGTGTCCGCCAGATTCAGCTGTGGGCCCTTCCCTACTCTCAGACCTGCCCCCTCCTCACATCCGGACCCCAACCATCATTCGCTCATTCAACAAACATTTGCTGAGTTTCTTATCAGAGCCTGCCTCTGCTGGAACAAAACTGTCCCAGCTGTCATCTTCCCCCACACACAGAGGGGGCGCTGAGGGGCCAAGGGGAGAAGCCAAGACTTCTCCCAGGGGTCCCCCTCCACCTCCCATTCTCAACTGCCCTGAGGGATTTGCTGCCCTGGGCTAGGGCAACTAATGAAGGGCTGGGACTTCATTAGCTTTGGAAGTCTGGGAGAGGGAGCCCCCTGCCATAATCAGAGTGCCTTGCTCCCTGGGAGCAGGCCTGAGGACTGGAGTGGGTGCATTTCTGGCTGTACTTTCCTCAGCTGCATCTGTGAAATGGGTCTAGGGCTGGAGCTGAATGGGTTCATGCATGCAAATGGCACACAGCCAGGTACACAACAGGTGAGTCCTGCACTATTCTTATCAGAATAAGCTCTACTTCAGGCACCTCTACCTTTTGGGGAGGCTTCCTTACCATCCACCTTGACCCTCGCTTTCTCCCACACCTTCACCCATATTCTGCAAGTCCTGAGGCTGGACCCTCACTGCATCACCTGAATCCGACCACCTCTCACCCCACTGCCCCCACCCTGGTCTAGCTGAGCCACCTCCCGCCTGGACGACTGCACTTGCCTCCTCACTGGGCTCCCAGCTTCTGCCCTCACATCCATCACCTCTGTAACTCCCATCTCACTCGGGGTAACAGCCAAAGTCCTCACCACGGCCTGAGAGGCCCTGCAGGACCTGGCCCCTGACCCGCTGACCACTTCCTGCCTCACTTACTCCTCTCTGGAGCCCCTGACCTCACAACTGTGACCTGCATGTAGCAAGCTGATTGCTGCCTGCCTCAGGGCCTTTGCACTTGCTGTTCCCTCTGCCTGGAAAACTCTCCTCCCAGCTTTTCTCCTAGCTTTTGCTCCCTCACCTCCTTCCAGTCTCAGCTCAAAGGTCACTTAGAGAGGCCGTGCCTGACCTGTGAGTCGTGATGTCCCCCCTCCTCCCCTCACGCAGTTCTATAGTCACCCAAGAAATATTTAGTGACCCCTTACTGTGCCCCAGGCACTATTCTAGGCTCAGCATACAAAGTGCTGTAGGGGAGAAACACAATAAACAACAGAAATAAAAAAATATATAGTATTAGATGATGATTAGTACTATGGAAAGAAATAAGGCAGGAAAGGAAGATAGGACATGCTGGGAGCAGGGGTTTGTCTTTTTTTTTAAGCACCTACTATATGCCACATGCTATTCTCTCTCTCTCTTTTTTTAAAGTCCTTATTGAATTTGCCACAATATTGCTTCTGTTTTATGTTTTGTTTTTTGGCCCTGGGCATGTGGGATCTTAGCTCCCTGACCAGGGATCAAACCTGCACCCCCTACACTGGAGGGAGAAGTCTTAACCACTGGACCACCAGGGAAGTCCCAGGGTTGTCATTTTTAATAGAGTGGTCAGGGAAGGCTTGACTGAAAAGCTCACATTCTAAGGGAAGGGAGTTCCTGGTGGAAGCCCAGCAAGTGCAAAGGCCCTGAGGTGGGAACAGCCTTCTCTGAACAGCAAGGTGGCCCATGTGGGGGAGGGGGTTGAAGAGGCCAGAGGGGTGGAAAGGTGATATCAGGGAGGTGGGGGGCAAGGGACCTACCATGTCAGGTGTGTAGGCCCACCTTTGAGGGCAGGGACTTTGTCCTGTTCCCTGCTGTGTCCCCAGCACCTAGAACAGTGCCTGGCACAGGGAAGGTATTCATTGGGCATTTGTTGAATGAATGACAAACACTGATAGGAGATCAAGGCTGTCTCCTCCCCAGACTTAGAGCCCCCTGGCTAGACTTCAACATCTGTCATCCCATTTCACTGATGGTAGAGTAAGGTCCAGAGAGAGGCGGAGACCTGCAACATAGGACCCATCCCTGGAGACCCACAAGCATGCCAAGGGTGGTGGTTGAGAAGGTGGGCTCTGGAGCCAGGCCACTTGAGTTTGAATCTCAGCTGGGCCCCTTCTCAGTTGTGTGACCTTGGGCAAAGAGCTTCACGTCTCTGGGTCTCAGTTTTCCCCATCTGTAAAATGGGAACATAGCATTGCCTCCCTCCGAAGATTTTTGAGAGGATTAGCAAGTGAATCTGGATGCAGCACTCAACACCGTGTCTGACTGGTATGTTACTGCTATTATTTTTGAGGAGAACGCGGGAGCCCCCTCCTTTACAGAGAGCTTGAGGCAGAATGCTTTGCTCTCTGACGGCAGCTAATTCACTGTCCTCAGTTTTCCCATCTGAACTATTGAAGCAGGTGCTTGGCCTCTCGTTGGGGTCCCGGGAGAGCAGGAAATGCTCCCAATTTCTTAATTTTGTGGGTACAGCGGGAGTCCACGCAGTTCCTCCCCCGCACACTGTCCTGCCCCTCCCCCTTCCCACGTACAGGCAGGGAGGTTGCTGAGGTCAGTGGTCTTGAATTAGCCATCCCGGCGAGCACGGAGCGGGGAGGCCGGACGCCGGTGAGGCTCTCGCAGCGTCTTCCCCCTTTCTCTCCCCGGGGCTTGGGGACAATAGACAAGATGTTTATCCCCCGCCGGCGCACATGTTGTTCGCGGTAATGACAGTAATCAGCGGCGCTAATGCCGCATTCTCTCCGCGCCAGTCAATTCGCCTAATTACCGCCTGGGAAGCCGGATTATTTAAATTTAAATGGTGATTTATTGCGAGTTTAATCAATGCTATTTTCTCTCCCCCCTCCCCCCTGAGACCAGGGCAGGAGGGGAATTGGAGCCCCTCCAACCCCACCTTAAGGACAACCCTTCGGGGGGGGGGGGTGGAAGTAGACAAGGGTGACCTGTCCCTGTCACCTGCGACCTCAGATGAAGACGATTCTCTCTCTTCTCGTAATAGGAGTAAAGTAATAAAACATAAAATAGAAGTAATAACATAACACTTCTATATAATGAAGCCTGAATAATAATGAATGTAGATATCTATCTATATATCTGTGTTTTACATATTCTATATTTTAACATATTATTGATTGCATTTCGTTATTGTGTCTTGGCCAGTAGGATGTCAGCCTGTCCAGGGCAGACACTTTTATGCAGCTTGTTTTCTGCTGGATCTCCAGGGCTCAGAACTGTAGCAGGCACACAGTAGATGGTCAATAAACCTGCAGGTAACCATTGATAACAGTGCTTGCTAGACATTGATCGTTTACTCTGTGCCAGGTGTGTTTAGGGTCTTTACACATACACATATTACCTGGTAGATCTTCTCCTCTTCTCAGCCCTGCGGGTGGGGGTGGGGCTTCATCATGATTCCCATTTCACAAGTGAGGCACAGAGAGGTGAGGCGACCTGCCCAGGGTCACAACGGTGGGGAGTGGCTGAGTGGGGACAGGGACCCCCGTCTTTCTGAAGCTCGCCATCTTACCTGCCATATTATCCTGTCTCCCTCCCGCATCCCAAACTGGGAATTCAGACTCTAGAGGTTCCCTCTGGGGTCCCTCAGGTCTGAGTGCGGGAGTTTCTTGCCCATTAGTGGATAGGAGGCCCAGGCTGGGTCCCCCCTGTCCCGCCCATGGCGCTGTGATAATCTCCTTTGTGATAATAATGATTCATTTTCCCTGATAACAATAAGAGCATTAACTGGTTGTATGATCCAGTGTGGCCAGGCCTGTGATTAGGCCAGAATTCATGAAATCGTCCCTACCTGGTGAGCCCGTTTTAGAGATGAGTAAACTGAGGCTTGGACAGTTGAAGCCGCCTGATAGGAACACACAAAAGGTCTGACTCCAAATCCTGTACTCCCTCAGGATGCAGGAGCTGGGAGAGAGCTGGTGCGCACCCTCAGATACCGGGTGCCCTGCACCGGGGGAGCGCGCCTGGACCCCCCCACCCCTGCGCATGCGCACTCACCTAGGCCAACCTGCGGCCCCGCGGACCTCAACCCCCAGGGTGGCGCCCCGAGAGCGGCGAAGCGGCGCAGGCGGAGGTAGGTGACGCTGAGGCGCACGATGGACGCCTTGTCCAGCTGGCTGGAGATGGCTCCGGGCAGCGGGAGTAGCTTGGCCAGCTCGAAGAACTCCAGGTTCTCCTTTCCGCGCCTCGAGCGCGCCGCGTTACGGGACTTCTCCTTGCGCTGCGCCTGCAGGCTGGGCGGGCGGCGCGGAGGGGGCGTCAGCGGGGCCCGGGGACTCAGGGGTCTGGGGTTGGGGGACGAGCCTCGCCTCCTGGGGCCTCGGGAACGGGACGGGATGTTGAAAGTGGATTCAACACTCCCGAGGTGGGGCAGAGCCTGAGTGTGACTTCTACACCCGGCCGTGGAGCAGAACCTGGGGTGTAAATTCTGGGGGAAGGAGGAGGAAGAGGAGAGAGATAAGAATGTTGGGTAGGAATTCCGAGAAAGGGGGCTAGGAACAGAACGCCAGGTGTGTGGGGTGGGTGTTACAGCACAACGGTTGAGCAACTCCGGGTAAGAAATTCTGGCCCGAGGGGGCGGGGCAGAAGGTGAGTGTGAATCCTCCCGGGACACCGCCTTGAGGGCGGGACCACAGCCCGAGGGGCGGAGCTTTGCTCACCAGGGTCCGGGCGGGGTCTTGACCACAAACCCCGGCAGAAAGTCCCAAGGGACGCTGCCGCCGCGACCTCCCCCGCACCTGACCTCGCCTCCACCGCCACTGCTGGGGTAGGGGGCCGCCATCTCCGCGGAGACCCGCTCAGGCGGGCTCAGAGCAGCCTGCGGAACTCGAGAGCCGCGTCTCCTGCAGAGGGAAGGAGCGGGAGGCAGCGCTCAGCGCCCGAGGGGACAGGTGGGGCACCTGCTAGGGAAACCGAGGTCCGCGTGGGGCGCAGGGTCCCAGCAAGGAGCTGCGGCTAGATGCTGCCTCAGTTTCCCCTCCCTGGGGGCCCCGCTACACAGTCCGCAGCTCTCACCGCGCCGGGCTCTGGGAGAAGCTCAGGACGAGGACGTGCCCCGCCGCCGCCTCCCCCGCGCCGCCCGCTAGAGCGCCCGCCTCACGCCCGCGCCGGGCCGGCTCCCGCATACCAATAGGCGCACGCGGCGCGCATACGGATCCGACCGGCCCGCGCGCTGCGTGCCAAGCATGCCCAAGCCGGGAGGGGGGCGGGCGCCTCGCCGGGGCCCGGGCGTGCCCGGCTGCAGCCCCCAGAGCCCTCTGCCCCGGGGAATCCGCCCCCAGAAGCCCATCCCAGGAGTCCGGTTCCTTGCATCTGCCGTGCGCCTATTTCCCGGGCTGGGCTAAGGAGGTAGGGGGGACAGAGGCCAGGGACCCCACCCTATGCTCTGCCCAAGGACCACCCCCAGCCCCTCGGGGGTGATGCCACGTGTCTGGGCAGCCAAATCTCCGCAACCACAACTTCCTCCCCGAAGGCCCGGACATGCGAGCCTCAACCCCAGATGCAGTGGCCAGAGCCTCAGCCCGAGGACGCCCCCAGGATGGACCAGACACTCGGGGCCCAAGTGTCCTAGTATCCAGATCCCCCAGAACAAGGAACATGTTGAATTCGGTCTTCATTCCTCCAGGACTAGGCATTCAGGTTCCACCCCCGCTCCCCATATCCACACCTCCCCCAAGCCTCCCCAACCAAGTGTCCCGATGCCCTAGACCTTGGCGTCCAGATCCCCCAGCCCCCTATTTCTCCAGGACCCAACATCTGTGCGCCCCCTCCCTCAGCCTCGGGATACAGGCGTTCCGATGCCCTAGCTCCAAGCACACTGGAGTTCCGGTCCCCTTTTCCTCCAGGACCCAGGAGTTCCCTGTCCTCTCATGCCAGCCCCCAGGCGTTCCCTACCCGCAGTACCCACAGCCTCGTTACCTGGCCACGGGTCAGGCTCCGGGCACGGCGTGGGGCCGGCCGGGCGGCGCAGCAGAGGAGCGGCCCCATAGACCCCGGGGCGGGCCGGGCTCGGCGAGTCGCGCGGGCTGTGGCGCTAGGCTCTCAGCGCCCACCGAGGCCTCGCAGACTTCGAGATGCGGGGACAGCGCTGGCGGGCGGGGGCGGGGCCTGCTGGAGCCCCGCCCACAGACTCTCCGCCCTTGGGTCCAGCCCAGCTCCAGCCACTCTGGCCTTTTCCGTGGTAGGGGTTTCCAAGCAAGGGAGTCCCGGGCTGCTCTGGTGTCCGAGTCCCCTCACCCCACCAGAACGAGAACGTCGAAGTCAGCTTTCCCACCCCGAGAGAACACCAGAGTCCGGGCACCATCTCTATACCCCACCGGGAGGGACTATCATCCCATCTTCCCCAAGAGAACCCGGCACCCCGGCAGCCCCTCGGGATAAGACGGGCACCTTGCACCTGAGTCTCTTTTAGGCGTGGAGACCCAGACGTCGGTGCCCCCTCCAAGGGCGCAAATCCAGGTGTTAGAGACTCTTTTCCAGGAGAGAATTTAAGGGTGTCAGCAAGACCCCCTGGACAAGAAGGTGACCTTGCACCCAAGCTCTGCCCCCCTCCTTATAAGAGCAGGATTTGACAACTGGACCTCCCAGGGACTGGGACACAGGTATCCGAGGAACTTCCGAGACCAGGATCCTGGGGTCTTATACCCACCACTGCTCCCACGGCAACCCCGACATCAGAGCTTCCCATTAGACCATAAATGGGAACTAAGGAGTTATAGCGCCTCCCACAGAGAACTGGGGACCCAGGTGACTGAGCCAGGCCTTTCCCACTCTGGTAGGAGATACTACACCTCTCTCTCCCAAGCCCCTTCAGCAGCCTGGCATGCGGGTTTCCAGGCGTTTAAGTGCTCCTAGGAGACCACAATGCAACTAATGAAGGTGGGACAGGAGCCTTAGGAGAGGCAGGTGGGTGGAGGCTGGCAGAGAGCAAGGGTTCCTCTGTCTGGTTGGACAGAGGAACCGAGGCACACACCTCTGAACCCTCATGTGCACTGGCTGATGGGAACACTCTTCAAGTGGCTCTGGATAACCACACTGAACAACTTGGGAACTAATCTTTTATGTTCTGCTAATTTTTTTCCCCACAGCAAGGTTCTGAGCTGGGCTCTATTACTAAGCCCATTTTACTAGGAAAACTGAGGCATAGAGAGACTAGATAGCCTGTTGGTGATGGTCTGTCAGCCAATAATATTTTCCTGTTTTTTCCCAGAGAGACTTGTTAGGGTGTCAGGGTAAGGGATTCAAGCTCAGAGCACTGGCTCTTAACTCCTGATGCTACTTCCTGGCTGTGTGACCTGGGCAGGTGCCATGCCAGGCCTTGAGAAGTGCACTCATACTATACAATTTATTTATGATCACACACACACACACACACACACACACACACACACAGATCTTGCTGAGGTTAAGAGCCTAATTTCTGGGGTTCAGACTGCAACTCTACCCCTTACTGCTGTGTGACTTTGGACAAGTAACTTCACCACTCTGGGCCTTCTCCCTTGTAACGTGGGGATAATTTCATTTTAGTACCCACCTCCTAGCATCATTGTGAGCATTAAATAAGTTCAGCCAGCAGTTCTCGAAGTGTGACCCGGGCACTAGTTCCTGAGACTATCTCAGGGGGTTCGCGAGGTCAAATTTTCATACCGAGACATTTTCTGCCTTTGTCACTTCATTCTCCCATGAGTGCCAGGTGGGGTTTTCCAGAAGCTGCATGGCATGTGATATCACAGCAGACCGCATGCAGAAGCAGCCAGGAGGATCCAACTGTCTTCTGTTATGCTGGACTTTGAGGAGGTTTGCAAAAGTATAAAATAATGACAGTATTCTCACTAAAATTTTTCATAGAATATGTTATTTATGTTAGCCTGTAATGTGTTTATTATTGCTATTTAAAAATGAATTTTGAATCATCTTCAAGAATTTCCAGTTTTATTTTTATAAATTTATTTATTTATTTATTTTTGGCTGCATTGGGTCTTCGTTGCTGTGCGTGGGCCTTCTCTAGTTGCGGCGAGCGGAGGGGCCACTCTTCGTTGCAGTGCACGTACTTCTCATTGCAGTGGCTTCTCTTGTTGCAGAGCGCGGGCTCTAGACGTGGGCCTCAGTAGTTGTGGCAGGCGGGCTCAGTAGTTGTGGCTTATGGGCTCTAGAGTGCAGGCTCGGTAGTTGTGGTGCACGGGCTTAGTTGCTCTGCAACATGTGGGACCTTCCTGGACCAGGGCTCGAACCAGTGTGCCCTGCATTGACAGGCGGATTCTTAACCACTGCGCCACCAGGGAAGTCCCAAGAACTTCCATTTTTAATTTCTGATATGGCTTATGAAACAGAAATAAAAGCTCTTTGGTTTTCCCTAAGAATGTAAAGAGACCAAAAAAGCTGAGAATCGCTGAGTTAAGCTATTTGAAGCTGAGAATAGAGCCAGGCATTAAATATGCTAGATGTGATATGTACATCCAAAGACACATCGCCCTCATATAACCAGACGCAAATCATGTTACCTCTACACCACTCAGGGAGTCACTGAAAAACACACACCATTTGGGGTCTCAGCTTCCCATCAGTGAAATGGGTGGGCTGCTCTGTGATGTCTGTGCCCTTCTGCAGCTCTGGTAATACAGTTGGGAAAAAATAGGACAGCTTCTGGGTCAGGGTGTGCATCAGGCCGGGCCCCAGGAGGAGACACCTGGGGCCCTCCAGCTGGGAACCGAGGGGCATTTCAAAAAGGACTCTTGACAAAGGTTTGGGGGAAATCTAGGAGAGCTGGTGTTACCATCTGGGGCCTGAAGGGGTAGGGAGGGGGCTGTTAAGGGACACTGGGACTGTGGCAGTCGAGACCTTCATGGTCTCATATCCGACACCTCCTGCCCTAGCCTTGGTTCTCAGCTGCTCAGCTGCATTCAGCTCTCCTTGGCCGTCCTCAGCTTTGGAGATGTTTCCTATCAAAGCTCGGAGACCCCACCACTCCCAAAGCCGCCTGGGTGGAAGAGATGGGGGAGGATGGTATATGTCCTTGAGAGGTGGTGAGCTCCCTGTAACCAGGGGTAATCAAGGAGAGGTACAAGGATTTTAGTAGGCAATAAGAACATGGATGGGGCTTCCCTGGTGGCGCAGTGGTTGGGAGTCCATCTGCCCATGCAGGGGACATGGGTTCATGCCCCGCTCCGGGAACACCCCACATGCCGCGGAGCGGCTGGGCCCGTGAGCCATGGCCGCTGGGCCTGCGCGTCTGGAGCCCGACGGGAGAGGCCACAACGGTGAGAGGCCCGCGTACCACAAAAAAAAAAAAAAAAAGAATGTGTGTGTGTGTCTGGATGTGTGTGTGTGTGTCTGGATGTGTGTGTGTGTGTGTGTGTGTGTTTGGAGGGTTCCAATGACTTCTCCTTAAACAGTCTCATTTTTCCTTATTAAGAGAGTATACTTTTAGGGACTGCCCTGGTGGCGCAGTTGTTAAGAATCCGCCTGTCAATGCAGGGGACACGGGTTCGAGCCTTGGTCCGGGAAGATCCCACGTGCCGCGGAACAACTAAGCCCGTGCGCCACAACTACTGAGCCCGCATGCCACAACTACTGAAGCCCACGCACGCCTAGAGCCCGTGCTCTGCAACAAGAGAAGCCACTGCAATGAGAAGCCCGTGCACCGCAATGAAGAGTAGCCCCCGCTCGCCGCAACTAGAGAAAGACCGTGTGCAGCAACGAAGATCCAACTCAGCCATAAATAAATTTATTTATTTTAAAAAACTATACTCTTTTTTTAAAATTAATTAATTAATTTTATTTTTGGCTGCGTTAGGTCTTCTTCGTTGCTGCGCGTGGGCTTTCTCTCTAATTGTGTTGAGCGGGAGCTACTCTTCGTTGTGTTGCACGGGCTTCTCACTGCGGTGGCTTCCTTATTGCAGAGCACGGGCTCTAGGCACGTGAACTTCAGTGATTGTGGCACGTGGGCTCAGTAGTTGTGGCTCGTGGGGTCTAGAGTGCAGGCTCAGTACTTGTGGCACATGGGCTTAGTTGCCCCGCGGCATGTGAGATCTTCCCGGACCAGGGATCGAACCCATGTCCCCTGAATTGGCAGCCGGATTCTTAACCACCGATCACCAGGGAAGTCCCAGAATTCTCTTTAACTAAAATTTTAAACCATGTATACATCTGACAAGAATGTATAAGTAAACATAATGCAATTCCTCAATCCTAAAAAAGGTATGAATACCTACTATGTGCCAGGGGCTGGGGAGACATCAGTGAACAAAACAGACAAGGTCCTTATGTGTGTATATGGGGGGGCAAACAAGTAAATTAAAAAGATGATTTCTGCTCATACTGAGTGCTGTGAAGGAAATAAATCAGGGTGAGGCGAGAGAGTGACTAGAGGGTAGTTATGGTGACAGGAAGCCTTCTCAAGGGTGGTGACATTTGCTGGGAAGCCTGAGATGAGATGAATCTATAGGAAAAGTGATCCAGGCAGGAGGAATGGCAAGTGCAAAGGCCCTGAGGTGGAATGGAGGAACTAGGGAGAAAAAATAAAAAAGCCTGCGTGTATCTGGGTCAGCTGCAGTGGGCAGGGACTTTCGGGGAGGGGTTTGGTTTTCACTGGGACTGGAGGTTGTTAGGTTGGGGAGGGGCCTGATCTAATTCCATTTATTTATTTATTTATTTATTTATTTATTTATTATTTTGGCTGCTCTCTGTGCAGATCGTAGTTCCCCAACCAGGGATCGAACCCACACCCCCTGCATTGGAAGTGTGGAGTCTTAACCGCTGGACCGCCAGGGAAGTCCTGATTCCTGTTTGTTTGTTTTTTTAAGTGTGATGAAGACATTTATTTTACCTCTAAGAGACTCATGTTACAAACTGATTTCGATACTATTCATTTAAATAGGGTAAAACTTTAATGTAATAAAAATATG
Organism: Aethalodelphis obliquidens; assembly: GCF_003676395.1. Classification (NCBI taxonomy): domain Eukaryota; kingdom Metazoa; phylum Chordata; class Mammalia; order Artiodactyla; family Delphinidae; genus Aethalodelphis; species Aethalodelphis obliquidens. The sequence goes on along the minus strand of NW_020837987.1, from coordinate 12,535,514 downwards.
GCTGAATATATGAAAAACACTGATTCCTTTTTTTAAAATTTTTATTTTATCATTTTCATTTTATTTATTTATTTATTTTTGGCTGCGTTGGGTCTTCGTTGCTGCACGCGGGCTTTGTCTAGCTGTGGCGAGCGGGAGCTACTTTTCGTTGCGGTGCACGGGCTTCTCATTGCAGTGGCTTCTCTTGCTGCGGAGCACGGGCTCTAGGCACATGGGCTTCCGTAGTTGTAGCGCGTGGGTTCAGTAGTTGAGGCTCACGGGCTCTAGAGCGCAGGCTCAGTAGCTGTGGCGCAAGGGCTTAGTTGTTCCGCGGCATGTGGGATCTTCCCGAACCAGGGATCGAACACGTGTCCTCTGCATTGGCAGGTGGATTCTTATCCCCTGCGCCACCAGGGAAGCCTCCCTGATTCCTATTTTTGAAGACAATTTGGGCTGCTGGGTGGAGAAGGAAGTGTAAGGGGTGAGAGCAGAAGCCGGGAGCCCAGCTGAGGGGGCGACTGGAAGAGTCCAGGTGGGAGGTTATGGTGGCCCCCAGGGAGGCAGTGGGGGTTGGGAGAGATGGTCGGATACTTGAGATACTTCAAAGGCAGGGCTGCCAGGATTGGCTGGCGACCAGATGTGGGGATGACAGAAAGAGAGGAGGAGTCAAGGGGATGTGGTAGTTTCGGCTCCAGTGCCAGGAGGATGGAGCTGCCCTTGAATAGATGAAGCAGGAAGGGCTGGGGAAACAGGTGTTGGGTCTGAGCTCCCAAGGGGGTTTTAGCAAATGAAATCCCTCAAAGCTGAGTCTCATTGTTCTTGAGACCTCCTGGCACAGACCTGTGACTCCCTGAATCTCCAGCATACTCCAGGCTTTCACTTTCTGCAGAGTTCTACCACACATCTGATCTTCATCCTTCCTGCTTTCACTCCTGCACTTTGCAAGCTTATAGTGAGAGTTCCTGGAGCCAGACCTTGTTGGAGGCCAGGATTCTGAGAGTCAGGTTGTCAAGGAGCTGTCTCTCCTGACCACCAGGGGTGCTAATGGTGTACGGCACCCCAGGAGTGTATTCCTTGAGCGGAGAAGCTCCTGCTCAGGTCTGAGAGTAAAACTGTTTTCGTTTAAAGCACATTAAATGGACGATGAAGAGTCATTTGAGAACTGGGCAGCCCAATGTGGTCCCAGAGTTGTTCTGTTTTTGGTTTTGATCCAGCCAGCAAACATTTATTGAGTACCTACTCTGTGTCAGAAGCTCCAGGGATCCAGCAGGGAAGAAACAGGCAGAGATTCTTGTCACTGGAGCTCGCATCCAGGTGGGGGTGTGGGACAACAGATAAAACAAGAAAATATCCGCATCAGATGGAGCTAAGTGCTAGAGAAAAACAAAGCAGGGGAGTGTGCGTGCATATGTGTACGCGCGCGATTTTAGGTAGGCTAGTCAAGTACTGACAATTACTGGGGAGAATAAAGGAAGTGGGAAATGAAAGAAAACACCACCCATCAACTCGATAAATAGCCCCACAGCCAAGTGTCACCCAGCCTGACACTTGGGTGTTGTGCCAGACGCCTCCTATCTTCCAGCCCCATCTTGTCCTCTTCAGGCCACCCAAGGTGTCAGGGAAGAACTCTAACCTCACAGCAGACATCAAGGCCTACCTGTCACCTGTCCATAGGTGCCAAAAGAGGACAGCAAGCCTCAGGGAACAGAGAGAGGTGCTCGTTACAGCACAGCCCACAGTGGGAGCGTCGGCGTTGTTGGGCTGGTCCCCTGCCCCCAAGTGACACCAGGCAAGACAAGACCATGGACCCAGGTGGAGGCTACAGCACTAAATAAGTAGCGCGCAGCAAACTAGCCAGCGTGCTCCCCTAGGGAGGGGCAGTGCCTGGTGGTCACTCTGTTGTCACCTTTACTCATTTGCTTAGGGGACCAGCTCCAGAGACAGAGGTCTCAGGGTCTGGGCCAGTGGGCCAGTGTTCCTGCCTACCCAGGAAGGACCTGTGGGGATGCCCGGGGAGCTCGGCTGACTGCTCTCCCAGCCCAAGGGCTGCTCCTACCAGAGAGAAAGGGACTCTCTCCACTACTGACACTGCAGAGTCCCCTGGAGAAGGGACAAGAGGCCGAGCAGCAGCTGGGGAGGCAGCAGGGTGAAGGTGGGGCAATGATGAGATACCTCTGCAATTATTATTATTATTATTAATTAATTAATTTTTGGCTGCACTGCTCAGTGTGCGCGATCTTAGTTCCCTGACCAGGGATTGAACCGGCGCCTCCTGCAGTGGAGGCGCGGAGCTCTAACCATTGGAGCGCCAGGGAAGCCCCTTCAATTATTAAATGTGCCTCATCCTCATCGTCTCTGACTTCCCAACCGCCCACTTGGGCGTCTCCGACTTTATTCCAGCCCCGAGCTGCCCTTCAAGGTCATAAGCACAATACCGATGACAACAATAAGAATAATAGTACCATTCGGGCTTCCCTGGTGGCGCAGTGGTTGAGAGTCCGCCTGCTTATGCAGGGGACACGGGTTCGTGCCCCGGTCCGGGAGGATCCCACATGCCGCGGAGCGGCTGGGCCCGTGAACCATGGCCGCTGAGCCTGCGCGTCCGGAGCCTGTGCTCCGCAACGGGAGAGGCCACAGCACTGAGAGGCCCGCGTACCGCAAAAAAAAAAAAAAAAAAAAAAAGAATAATAGTATCATGGGGAAGAGTTGTAGGGGGTTGAGTAGTGCCCCCACCCCACCCCAAGCCATATGTCCATGTCCTAACCCTGGAACTTGTGAACGTGACCTTACTTGGCAAAAGGGTCTTTTCAGATGTAATTAAGGATCTTGATATGAGATCATCCTGGATTATCTGGATGGGCCCTAACTCCAGCGACAAACGTCCTTATAAGAGACAGAAGAGGAGGGAATCCCGTGGCAGTCCAGTGGTTGGGACTCCCTTGCTTTCACTGCCAAGGGCCCGGGTTCAATCCCTGGTTGGGGAACTAAGATCCCACAATACCATGCGGCCAAAATAAATAAATACATAAATAAAAAAGAAGAGGAGACGCCCAGGAAAAATACAAATACACAGGGAGAAAGAAGAGGAGGCCATGCGAAAACGGTGGCAGAGATTGGAGGGAGGCCAAGGAGCCACCAAAGGCTGGAGGAGGCGAGGAACAGCTCTCCTCTAGAGACTTCGGAGAAGCACAGCCCTGATGACACGTTGATCTGGGGCTTCCGGCTGGTAGAGCTGTGAGGGGAGGCGCTTCTGTTGTTACGACCAGTCTGCGGTCATTTGTTACCGTAGCCACAGGAAGAGCCATGGGCTTTGGGGTGCAAATCCTGGCTCCCACTCACTAGCTTGTGATGTTGGACAAATCACTTGGCTCTTCTGTGCCTTGGTTTCCTCATCTGGAAAGTGGGGATAAGAAAACAGGGCCTGATACCTTGTAAATGTCCAAAAATTGTTAGCTTTTTTTTTTTAAGATACTTTTTTCTTCTTTAATCAATTTTTAAAAATTGAAGTATGGTTGATTTACTGTTAGCTTTTATTTTTTTAAATTAATTAATTAATTATTTTTACAGTAGGTCTTTATTGGTCACCCATTTTATTATTTATTCATTTTAAAATTTATGTATGTATGTATTTATTTATTTTTGGCTGCCTTGGGTCTTCGTTGCTGTGCGCAGGCATTCTGTAGTTGCGCCGAGCGGGGGCTAATCTTCATTGCGGTGCACGTGCTTCTCACTGCGGTGGCTTCTCTTGTTGCGGGGCATGGGCTCCAGGCGTGCAGCCTTCAGTAGTTGTGGCTGGCGGGCTCTAGAGCGCAGGCTCAGTAGTTGTGGTGCACAGGCTCGGTTGCTCCGCGGCATGTGGGATCTTCCTGGACCAGGGCTCGAACCCGTGTCTCCTGCATTGGCAGGCGGATTCTTAACCACTGCGCCACCAGGGAAAGGGAAGCCCCCCTATTTTAAATAGAGCAGTGTGTACATGTCAATCCCAAACTCCCTGTTAGCTTCTTTTCTTTTTTTTTTTAGCTTCTATTAATATGATTTGTCTTGCTAACATTTGTGACAACTGCATGCTCTTTAATCCCCACCTAGGAGGTAGAGTTCTGGTGAGCAGTATCTCTCAAATCACCGTTTTCTTCTCCCTCCTCCTCAGCTCCTGCAAATCCGACGCAGTCTCTCCCATGCTCAAACTACCCCATGGCTCCCCAGCGCCCCCAGGACAAATTTTGAGCTTATTACCTCGCCCTGAATAAATGGATGGAGGGCTGGTTGGATGAGTGGCTCACCCCCTGTTTCTCAGCCTGCTCCTGGGACACTTCCAACCCCGTTCTCACCCTAGCTTAAAACGTCACCGACCCGGCTTCCAACACTTCCCAGGCCCGACCACGGCTGGGCAGGGCGGCGCTCTGCTGACCCCTGGTGGCCGCATGGAGTAACACGCCGCGTTCTCCACTTCCGGGCAGTCGGCCTGGAGCTGGTGAGAGCCTGGTAGCCTAGTAGGTGCTCGGTGCTGGCTGCAACTCGGGGAACAGACGGTGATTAGATACACTTTGTGTCAGCCCTGGAGTCGTCCCATCTCCTCTCTCTCACAGCCACGTGCAACGTTGAGCAGATTCTGTCGCCCTGACCTTTAAGATATCCGGACTCCCACCTCCTCTCTCCACGTCCACTGTCCTGGCTTTGGTCTCATCCACCACCGCTTTCCTCCCCACTCCAGGCTGTCTTATCGATTTCTCCTTTTGCCTGGGCCTTCACAGCACTGTTACTGAATCTGTTTTTTACCTAAAATTTTGATCATGGATTTTGGGGAGCTGGCTTTGATTTTTTAAAACATGAATTGAAATATATTTTATCTTGATCACTGAGTTTGTGCCCCTTTAAGTTTTGTATCCGAGGCAAGTCATCCTGGTCTCTGCCTGCTGCAACGATGTCACATCCCCAGAGAGGTCTTCGTGACCACCCCAAATAACATCCCTGCTCCCCCTTAATACCTTATCTACACCCGACATTATGGCATACATTCATCTCTTTGCCTGTTTACTGTGTCTGTTCCACTAGGGGGTCAACTCCCAGCTGTGTCCCAGGGGACCTAGCACAGAGTAAACACTCAGGAAATATGGGTTAAATGGGCAAATACAATCTGAACGAGTAACAGAAAAGCGCTGTTGCAGAAGAGAACATTTTTTTTTTTCTTTGAAAGCAAAGGAGCTCATCTTGGTCTGGGGGGAGGGGGTGACTTTCCCAAGGAAGAGTCCATGGACCTGAAATCTAAAGGTTAGGGAGGGAGTTAGCAAGGAGGGGTGGGCAGTGTTCCAGGAGGGAACAGCGTGTGCAAAAGCCTGAGGTGGACGGGCCCTTGAGGACTCAGAGGGCTGGACCGAAGGGTGTAAGGTAAGACTCCCTGGGGGTTGGCGGGGGCTTCACAGGACCTGCTGAAGAGTTTGCCTCTGAGGGCACTGGCGACCCCCAGAAGGTGTTAAGGGAGGGGTGGCAGGGCCAGATCTGTTTTGAAAAGCTTGCTCTGCTGTCACAGGGAGATGGAAGGGAGGGGGTGAGACTGGAGGCTGGGAGACCTGGGAGGAGGCCAAGGAGGAAGCTGGTGAGATTCAATCAGGATGGTGGCAGGAAATGAGGAGGAAAATGGTGGGATCCGAGAGCTACGTGGAAGGTAAAATGCAACTTGGAGGTGGGCCGGGTTGATGGGAGAGAGTAACACCCTGAGGAGGTCTCCAGGGTCTCTGGCTTTGGGGAAGCATGGGGGATGAACAGGTTTGGAGAAAGGGGTCGGGAGTGTGGCTGTGGGTATGTCACGGTCAGCAAGTGGAGTGTCACAGGCAGGTGGATAGGAATGTGGCCCTCGGAGCGGAGGTCTGTGCTGGAGTCACATGGGAGAGGTCGGCTTATAGATTCAAGTCAAGGGCCAGGTTGAGACCGACCATTGCGTTCTACAGACCGAGGACCTTGGTGGGCGCCTTGCTCAAGGCACCTTGGTGGGCATTCCGAGAGGACATTTGGGGGAGCCACAGGCCCTGCCCCCCCAAAGCTCTCCACTTGGGTGGATGGGGCTGAGAGGTATAAGTATACAAGTACACGTGACTTGAGACAAAGGTTTACGTCAGCACACGTATTGAGTGCCAGCTGTATGCTGTATAAATTGTTTTGAAAAAGAACAAATGCTGAAGCATTTATGGGAGTCACACGAATCCCATAGCAGGCAAATGGTTGTTGGGTGAGTCAGTGTGTAAAAGGGTCTGGGAAGAATTTCTAGAGGAAGACTGGCTTGGAAGGACAGGCGAGGATCTGATGGGCAGAGCTGAGGTTTGGGGGTGTGTGGATTGGAGGAATTCCAGGCAGAGGGAAGAGCACAAGCAAAGACTTGGAAGCCGGAAGGAGCCAAGTGCATTCAGAGGATATGATTTGGACAGATGCTGGGAGTCTGACTGGAGGAGTGGGAGAGGAGGGCAGGCTGGGTCGAGGGAAGGGCCCCTGGCTGGCCCGCGGTAGACCTGTGAGTGACTGCTGGCTCCTGTCGACGGGCGGTGACTGCCTGGGGGGGTGTGTGGGGCCCGAGCTCTGGCGAGGGAGGGTTGTGATCGATGACTGCGCCTGCCACGGGCACGGGAGGGGAGAGGCATCTCGTTCGGTGGCTAGTCCCCACTGCTGCCGCAGGTAACGCAAAGCCAGGTCTTCCTTCTGGAGTAACTTGGGGGTACGAAGACTGAGGACGGGGAGGTCATTGAAGTTGTGGGAGTGTCCGTCAGAGTCCAGGTGAGCCAGAATTAGGACCTGGGCCAGAACGGAGGCGGTGGGAACAGAGAGGTCGCAGCTGCAGGTGGCATCTGGGAGGTGACCTAGAGAGCCTAGAAGGAAGGAGGGGTGAGGAGGGAACAGGGATAGAGCGGACCGAGTCTGAGTGGCTGAGGTGTCTTTGAGGGGCAACCTCCATCCCTGGAGCTGCTGTCCTGAGACGCTGACTCTCCTGGGTCACCCAGGGGTAAACCCTGGCATCTGACCCCAGAGCCACTGGCGTGGCCTCCGCTCAGACAACAGGGAGTGACAGGGATGGACAGGAGCTGCCGTTCGATGTCTCCTTGGCCTGTTGGGTCCCTGTGGCCACAGGGGTCTCTGGGTGGTGCTTCGCATGATGACCTAAACTGCAGGGGTGACGGTAGACATGGGGGCGGGGAGCAGGTCGCTCTGCTAGAGGAGAGGAGAGGAGAGAGGAGAGGAGGCCAGTGCTGGTCCTGTGCAGGCGGGAGCTCCCGGCAGCAGTCCCAGGAATGGAGGCGGAAGGGGCCAGCAGCTCCCCACGGGGCCCAGCTCTGCTGGAGAATGCCTGCTCCCAGGGGCGCTGTGGGGCCCTCTCCCTCCATGGCCAGAGACCCACCGCGCTCCTCCTGAGGGTCTGAGGATGGAGCCAGCGTCCCCACGGGGCCTGAGGGGGCGGGAGCCTGGCCTGCTGGCCTGCCCGGGGTGGGTGTGCTCAGGGCCCGGGGAGGAGGGGCCACCTTCATCTCTCTCAGGTTTGGTTTTTTACAAGATTGATTTATTAACTATGATACATGTCACATAAGGCCTTTTCAGTTTTTTACACCATTCCCATTGAGACAAGTACAATACTCTGTAGCAAATACATGATTTTAAAAAACAAAACCAAACAAAAACACCTCAGTCAGAGATGCCTCAGCCTTAGTTGACGGCTGGCCATGCACTAATCAGGTTGGAGCCTCAAAAAACCCACGTGTTTAAAAAAGAAAGTTTGGAAATTAAGCAAACATTCCTAATACCAACTAGAGGATGTCCTGGTTAAAGCCCCTAAAACACAAAGAAATAATTGTTATACTTTCTTTACATACAGTTCTTCACTTTTGCTGCAAAACAGAATTTTGGGCACACAGCCAGACTACTAACACATTTCAATACCATTAATGTTTTTTTTTTTTTCCTCAGGAAACTCAAAATATTTGTTAATTCAACATATATAAAGATCATTTAACATGTGAAAATACAAGTACCAGAAAAATAAGCTGGCAGCAGCACTATTCCGAATTTTCAAACAAGTTTTATTCCCAACAATTCAGACTTTTTAAAAATTTCTTTAAATGTACACAGGGAACATGATTCTTTTTTATGCAAACAATAACTTACGCCCTGTCTCGACTACATTGAAGTATAACATCACTGCTGTTGGAGCTTTGCCGAGGGGGGCTGCTGGGCAGGAGCTGCAGGCAGTCGCCTCTGACCCTCGAGGAGTCTGCAGGCGGGCGGCCGGCTGAGAGATGGCTCTCAGAGGAGGTGAGAAGAATCCTTCCCTTCTAAGACAGCGGCGGCGGGCCCAGGCCGGGACCTTAGACGAGTGGCCCTTCCCCTCATGCCAGGCCTTCTCTGGTGCGATCACCAGCAGTCACGCACGTGACTTGGGCTTCTGGCATACACGACTCAGTCGTCCTTTCACCTAAGCACGAACGAGCGGCTTGAACCTGCCCAGCAACTGGAGTGAGGGCAACTCTTCCGTCCACTGTCTGCGGAAACCAACAGTAGCACCGCGACTGTCCCCAGCAAGCTGGGCCCGTTCCCAGGCCCCGCAGCACACCGTGCCCATCGCACACGAGGAAGGTGGAGCGAGGGAACTTGGTCCGCGGCAACCCACCCAAATCCCGGGAGCTTCCTTCTCTTGGAAAAGCAGAGCCCTCGGTGGCAGAGCCAACACTTCCTCCAGCAGACATCCCCCCGCAGTGTGGGTCTCCTCGCAGGAGGGGACTGGGGAGGGCACAGATGGAGATGACCTTGGATTACAAATGCAGCTGACTGGTTTCCGAGTTTCAGGGCTGAGGCCGGAACACCCGTGGCCTAGGGGATGGCGTCTCTCCAGATCCCCCCGCCCCGCCCCCCCCAGAGGAGCCAAGATGCAGGGACGAGGGAAGTCGTGCTCTCCCAGCCCCTCCTGGCCGGTGTGCTGCTCCTATGCTGTCACCCCCTGTCCACCCTGGCAAGGACACACACATTCTGCTAGAAGAATCTCACCTGCAGCATGCATTCTGCTTTAAGCAGGAAGACCAAGATGGCGGTGGATGTAGGAAAACCCAGGAAACAGCACTCAGTATTTCACATTCCTCCTCAAAATGCCAAGTGATGGGAAGAACTTGACAGAACGCAGGAATAAATGTGCTGTGATACCCACATGCAACACAACCAAGAACTGAGGGCAAATTCACAAGCCACGCCTCCTAACCTTGGACCACTTCCCTCTGCGGAAGCATCGGTGCTGCAGATCCAGAATCAGCCTTATACTTAAAAACCGAGAGCTGTTCATTTCCAGCTCCTGGTGCCTACACTCTTGTGGATGTAGAAAGAACACCGGACAGGGAGAGAGCTTCCGGGCACACCACTATTTTGCTGTGAGGCACCGAACGAGCCCCATACCCCCACTGACATGCTTACCCATTTTGGCAAGGGTTAATTAATGCCTGCCACTCCCTCAATTCCTAGAGCTGTGGTGCAGCTCACATGAGAATGACCTGTCAGATAACTTTCCAGAGCTTAACACACTAGATGAACGGAAGGTGGGGGGTGGGAAGCATTCCAGTTACGGGTAGCCTGCCCCAACACGCTCCCACACTCGCCTTCGTGGGTCCCCTCCAAGTGCCCATTTGGTCCAAGTGATGACCCCCACCCCCACCCCCAGAGGCCAAAGCCCAGGGCCCAGCACTGCTGCTGGTACCAATGCCAACTCGGGATGAATGTCCTCCAGCCCAAGAAGCAGAAAATGTAACTGAGTTAGCAAAGGAAACAAAGAGGAACCCCTGAAGCTTCCTGTCCGATTGTGGCTTTCGGGGCATGAGCCACCGGCCCGCACCTGCACAGTTAAACCCCTGGCAGGACATTGGGGGCAGGCACGTGAGGGGGTCCCTGCAGCTGCCCAGGTTGGCTGGCCAGGGGCACCATGGGACCGGAGGCTAACCTGTGGAAGCCTGGTCTCTGCTGCTCCCACATGGGTAATGATGCAATGCACAGGTGTTCGCCCTTACCGTGCCCCTTCCCCATCCAGAAAAATCACCTACCACTTACAAGAACTGTGCAGTCTCAGGGATGGGAGTTGCCTGGGAAGGCAGGACAGCTTGCGGCCTGTGAAGTTCCTTGTGCAAAGCCTAGGTTGCAGCTAGCCCAGTGCGCCAGCACAAAGGGGTGGCAGTGTAGACTGGGCAGTGGGAGGGATCCGGGCCACTTCTGTTTTAGTTCACACATGGGGCAGTGGCCCCAGGCCACCCCCACCCCAAACTGGGGCTGACTGGGAGTAGGTGAGCATGACCTAGAAAAGGCAGAGATTAATGGAGTCATTCCCTCACCTGCCTGGGGCTCAGAGCTGAGGGAGTCGGAGGGCCAGAGAAGCACGAGTCTGACCGCCTCAGTCAAAACTAAACACACACACTGCCTTCCAGCCAAGCCCCGACCTATAAAGCATGAAGCACAGATCCACCAGAGAGAAGAAATCCGGCAGCCAACATCTACGTCAGACATTCGTGTACCTTGGATTTGCTTTTTGACTTGTATCCCTAAGCAGGCGGTAAAACTTGCAGGGGTAATTTAGTTTTTCCAAGCACCTTATTTTGTCAAACAACTAGAAACAGTGAGATATCCAGCTTATCCAGAGAAGTCAGTGAGCAAAGGGCCTGCCCCGCCCTCCAGCAGCCAACAGGAAGCGTTTGGGGCTGGGAGCGGCTGGGATTGTTCCGAGGCATCTTCTACTTTGTCAGGTCACCCGGCTGAGGCAACCCAGGGCATCCTCGAACATACCACAGGTGCTGCTTCTTAAAGTGCAAAGAGACCCCAGAGGATTATGCAGCGTGTGGGCCTCCACCCCACGCCCAGGGTACCTTAGTGTCAGGCTTCTTCACTGCAGAGGCCATGGCCCAGCCACGGGGAAGGGGGGGGGGGTCAGCCAGTATCTGTAGCAGCCTTAGCAGGGTTGCTGTGTTTGGAGGGCGGAGGTGGGAACGAGAAGGGTTCTCAGGGGCCAGTGGAAAGGCCAGGAAGGGCGGGGGAAGGCCACGGGAGGAGGATGGTGTCAGGCAGGCACGATGCCCTCCTCACGACTCCACGGTCTTTGTACCTTGAGCTCCTCTGGGCTCTGACAGCCTGGGAGCGTGAAGGATGGCCCTACATGGCCCCAGCAGGCCACCGTACTTCAGAGTTCCCCACACACGGCCCACTTCCCAAATACCCCTGCTGGCGCAGTAGGAAAATGATTCAACACCAAACACACTGAACCAAACCCCAAGTGCACCCTGGCACCCTCCAGCTGCCCCCACCCCAACCTTGCGCGCCCGCGCGCGCACGCCCGCACGCAGCAGCAGCGCTTCTGTAGCATTGTAGTGTGTTCCAAGGCAGACCAGTATCTATGCTGGTCTCCCTAGCTCTTCCCACCAAGGGCTCCAACTGTCTTCTTGGGGTGGTGGGGGGCATCTAGTGACAGGACGTATGTGGGACCCCAACAGGCTCTCGGGCAACCACCCCCGGGCAGGCACCCCCGCTCTGCTGTCACCAAGACGGGTCCGCGTCCACCTGTCTGCCTCTCGGCAGAGGTGGGGAGAGTTAAATCTCGACGTCTGTAGTTTTCTTCCTTTTCTTTTTAAAAATCACTGGAGGGGGTCTTCCCATTTTTCTTCGTGTTCGTTTTAAAGGGAACGTATCCCCAGAGCCTGGGAAGCGAGGAGCGGGTGCGTGGGGGGTGGAAGCGGCGACACCCTCTCTCAGTCCAGGCACGAAGCTACCCTCCCTCTGTTCTGATCTGTGCTCAGCACTGTACCTCGGGGTGGCAGAGCTGTGGGCTACATGTTCCCAAGGAGGCTGCTAGACAGGCTGCACGGGCAACGGGGGTGAGGTGCAGATACGGAAGGTGGGAAGCGGCAACAGACGGGAAGTGTTCTCTTTAGGGGCTGCCGGCCCCGCCCTGGGGCAGCCTGAAGCCCCAAATCTCCTCCTCCCCCCTGGCCAAAGCCCGTGCTCTGTCCAGTGGGCGGACGCCCTGAGGCTGGTGTGCGCAGACAGGTGGGGGAGGGGGTCCGGGGAGCAGTGAGCGTGTGGAGGGCCACAGGGTCGCTGCCTGGCTAGTTCAGTCCTCAGAAGGGTCCAAGTCAAAGGACAGGGCCCCGGCTGTGGCCTGCAGCCAGCCCCAGGTCTGCAGTGCTGGGGCGCAGGGCACTGGACGGCCCAGCCGCTGGTGGACTGTTGGCTGGTGGTGCTACCGCTGAGATGTCGAGAAGGTGAGAGGAGAGAGGGGACGCCCTCCCCACCCCCGCCCCCAGCAGACCCGGTTTTGTTCAAGGCCAAACGCTACCCCGTCAAACAGAGAAGACCGTGTCTCCTTTCGCCCTGGGCCTCGGGGGCTCACAGCGTGTGTTCGGCTTGAAGCTGGGAGGGGAGCAGCGGCTGCATCGGGGACTGGGGGGTGGGCGGAGGCGACTGGGGCGGTGACGGCTGACTTGTGACAGGTGTGGAGGTGAGGAAGGGAACGGTGGAAGCCAGGGCAGAGGGGGAGCTGGGCGTGGCGCCGGGAGGCTCGCTGATGGGCCTGTTGTGGAAGAAGAAGGGGCACTGCTGGATGAAGAGCTCAATGATTGTCTGGTAGGTCCGTGTGGCCGTGAGGGCGTCCATGGTGCTGAAGTCGGGTCTCATCAAGGTGGGCCAGAAGCAGATGGACAGGTTCTCACTGGTCATGAGATTCACCTTGTTGTTGTGGCTGACTCTGTAGGCGACACCAAACTCAAGGTCAGAGCCCTGTAGCAGGCCTGATCGAGGATCTCGACCGCCTGTGCTCATGGTCACTGCCTCGCCAGCTGCTCTCCTGGCCCGCCCACCTGCAGCCCGAGAACAGAAAAGGCCCCAGCACAGCTCTCCAGGGCCCTGGCCTGCGAGTTGAGGCCCGAGCCCCTCCACGCCCCGTCCTCTGTTCCAGTGCCTCCACGCGGCTCTGAGGCCCAGCTCACGGGAGGCACCCCGCGCCCCCCCAGCCCCGTGGGTGGGCAGGATGCCTCAGGGACTCTCCCGCAGGCCCCCAAAGCGGGGCAATGCTCTGGCTGTACAGAGAAGAAGCGTGTGTATCCCAAGCCACGGTTCATAAGACACCACTTTGTCAGGAGAGGAACAGGTCTGGCTGGAAAACAAACCTACTGTGTGTGTGAGTAAATGCGGGAACCACGCAGCTAACTGGTTTCCTGACTGTGGCTCCCGCACTTGCTCGAGTGCAGTTCACTCTCTTACACCGCACACCTGTCTCAGCCCAGCGTGCTGTCACGCCAGTCAGGAAACATGAATCCTGGAGGAAGGACTTCGGGTGTGCGGGGGGCCACGCAGGCCTCTCTCACACAGAACCAGGACAGGAGCCCGAGGTGGAGGAGCCAGCAGCCCAGCAGGCCGAGGACGGAGCCTTGCTCAGCCGCATTCTACAGCCAACTGGCCCCGACTGGAGGTTTGCAAAGGAGGGAAGACCAAACAGCAAGCCCTGCAACGTACTTGTTCAGGTGAGAGATGACATATTTGAAGACTTCATGGTTTTCCTTCGGGAATCTCTTGAGTACCTCCTTAAGGGCGTGTAACTTTTGCTCACGGTCATTGATTTCTGAGGAGAGAGAAAACCAAGACGAGGCTGGCGGGCCTGGGGCTCAAAGCAGACACTGGTCCTGGGCAGCTGGTCAGACTGGTGGGCTGGCGGCCAGGGAAGCATACGCTGTATACTCTACCTTCTCTGAGGGAAGCCCAACCCCATCTTCTCCCTGCAAGCCGGTGCCCAAGGCTGGCACACCTGGCAGTGGCATGGGGCTAGGGGTCAGGCCCACCTCCGCGTCCCAGGCCCCTGCTGAAGGGGAGCGCTGTACTCCTGGGGCTTCCTGGCCCCCCCTACCCGAGACTCCACGATCCAGAGAGAATCTACCATAAAGAACACCATTCTTTGCTCATCCGGTTGCCCCTGGAGACAGGCATCCCAATGCGGAAAGCCTGCCTGCTTCCTGACCAGACGGGTGAGCGCTGCCACCCACCCACGCCAACAGACGGTCTAGGGAGGGAGTTTGTCACAAGACCAGGGCTCTGTCCTTTTCCTGGAGTCACAGGGACCCTCCACATATCTCCCTATTGGAGGAGCCGATGGAAACAGTGGGGGAATTCTTATGTAGTTCATCAAAGGGACGACATATCCCCTTCCCCCACTACCGCCCAGAGTTTGCCCATCACGGAATCCTAATGTACTGAGAGGGAAAATAAGCTAACCCAAATGAAACGCTTAATCCATGCCAGGCCTGGTTCAGCGAGTCCTCACAATCCTACGAGGCTGGGGCTGTTATCACCCCACTTCAAGGATAAGGAATCTGAGGCCCAGAGAGGTTGTAGACATCAGCCTCTTGGTCTGGGAACCAAACCCTCTCCAGATGGCTTCAGAGTCTGAGTGAGGACCGCTGTGCTCCCTGGGGCCCTGGCTCCCCTTCCTGAGTAGACCTGGCCTGCCTTGTCTGGGAGAGCCGCCCTGGGCTAGTGGGACAAAAATGGTCCAGAGACCACTTGGAACCAGTTGGTCGAGAGATCTCTCTGAGCATGGGAAGATATCCCTGTGGCCACTTGCTGGAACTGAAGGCTATCTCTAGGACTCCAGGGTTCATAAAAATCACAGGAGGATCCCATGAAGAGATGGCAGCTCTCCCACAACTGATGGCTGTGGGGTAGGTGGACAGGGGGTTCATTAAGAAATATGATGGTTCCTAACTGGTCTGGGGACATGGGCTCCTTTAGGATAGATGAAAGCTCTGGACCCTCTCCCACAAATAAACTGTGTACAGCCCTGTCTACGATTCCTGGAGCTTCACAGACTCCCCAGACCCACTTATTCTTTAGGAAGCCTGCGGCCTCCTGGTTAAGAACTTCTGTAGGAGGTGACGTTCCCAGAGGGTCACCACAGTCTGGGAGCCTCAAGCTAGACTTAGAAGGACAGACGGAACATAAACGGCTGGCTGGTGGGGAGGTGTGGGGAGGTGCAGGGAGGAAGGGCTGTGCGGTGGTCTAGATCTCGTCTCTGAGACCAGCCAGCTGCGTGATCTCGGGGGAGCGACACGTCTGAGCGGCAGCCTCCCTGCCCATGCAAGAGGCTCATGACAGTGGCAACACCACACCATGAAATGAAGAGCTCACAGCCAGACACACAACAAGCACCTGGGAGCAAGTCTGAGTTTCAGGGAACCAGTGGAAGAGGCAGCCGCCAAGATGGCAGGCATGGAGCTGAGAGTGTTCGCTGGCAGGCTAATGAGCATGAAACTGGTGACTGTTCTGACTTGAGAGCATGGCTTGATAAAAACTGTTTTGGTAACATCTGTCTGTTAGAGGATGACTACAAACCCCCCACAGAACTAGTTATGTGGCGCCGTTATCAGTTTCATTTCTCTGAACCCAAGACTTACTGTAAGGGTTCAACTTCAAGGGCACACTTTTTGTCTGGCCTTGAGTTTCAAAATCCTTTACTGTTACGTTTCAATAAAAAGTTTACTTAAAAGAAGGAAACTGCTCAGGGTGGGGGCAGGGGTGGAGGGATGAACAACTGTCCTGGAAAACATGAGAAGCACGTGCATGCTGAGTCGCACTTAAAATAGCTGCGCCCTTCCAGACGGGGCTTCCAGAGGCCTCTTCTAGGCGCCTGCACGACAAGAACACGGCTGTGTACGAACGGCAGCACCTTCACGTAAGAGCCCAGCCTCACCCGTCCTCCTGGCTGCACGCAGGAAATGGGGCTGCTAATGGCACTGCCTGCCCGGGACGGCCCCTCTCCTTCCTATCCGCTGAGCAACAAGGACGGCTGCTCCATCTCTCTCTTCCGGGCGGTGGGCCGGGGGGATTACAGAACCTGTTCGGACAGTGATTCAAGGGCCACCCTCAGGCACGCCAGCCTCTCTCCCCCTCCCGGTGTAGCACACCAGCAAGGTGCCTAACAAGGCCCTAGATGGAGGGGAGGGCGGCGAAGGGAACAACTGGAAGCCTCCCGGTGCAAAGCCCCATGAAGAACAAGGTCCACCTCGCGCACAGCCTCCTGACCTGACCTGTCCTTCTGTCTCGATGTTCCTCCAGCAAGCACACCACCACCAGCGTTGAGGGACCCACTCAAGCTGGCCGTCTTTTCACGGTAGTCACGCCACCAGTGACTTCTTACCTCTGGAGAGCGCAGGAATGTCGGCGGGGCGATTTCCCAGTTGCTGTTTGTGCCGTCCTCCCACCACCAGAGGGCAGGTGGGGCTGGTTTATCCCACATGCTGGCTGAGAAGACCCATTCAAGAGGCAACACCAAGGACACAGGCTGGTGAGCGGAAGGAGGGGTGGGCACCAAGCTGTGTCTCCAAGTCCAGCACTCCTGCTCCGGGCCACCTGCCTGCCGCCATGCGCAGAGCCCTCCCCAGCTTCAATGATCCCTTTGAAAGGGGCTCTATAGGGCTCAGTCCTCCTCAGCTAAACAACCATACTTTTTTTTTTTTTTTTGCGGTACGCGGGCCTCTCACTGCCGTGGCCTCTCCCGTTGCGGAGCACAGGCTCCGGACGCACAGGCCCAGCGGCCATGGCTCACGGGCCCAGCCACTCCGCGGCATGTGGGATCTTCCCGGACCGGGTCACAAACCCGCGTCCCCTGCATCGGCAGGTGGACCCCCAACCACCGCGCCACCAGGGAAGCCCCCAAAACCATACTTCTAAAACCATGTGTCTGTCAACTGAGGCATCAATACAGGTTCAGGAGAGGCATGTGAGGTCACCTGAATCAAGACGAAGTCTGGGGACTTCCCTGGTGGTCCAGTGGGTAGGGCTCCGTGCTCCCAATACAGGGGGCCTGGGTTCAATCCCTGGTCGGGGAACTAGATCCCGCATGCCGCAACTAAGAAGTCCGCTTGCTGCAACTAAGAGATCCTGCACGCCACAACGAAGATCCCGCGCGCTGCAGCACGAAGGCCTGGTACAGCCAAAATAACTAACTAGATAGACAGACAGATAGATAATTAAAAAAAAAAAAGATGAAGTCTGGATACAGACCAGGGAACCTGGAACTGAGGTCCCAAGAACTTTGGAGCAAGAGGAGAGGACAGGACTTCCCTGGTGGCTCAGTGGTTAAGAATCCGCCTGCCAATGCAGGGAACACGGGTTTGAGCCCCGATCCGGGAAGATCCCACATGCCGCGGAGCGGCTGGGCCCGTGAGCCATGGCCGTTGAGCCTGCGCGTCCGGAGCCTGTGCTCTGCAACGGGAGAGGCCACAACAGTGAGGCCCATGTACCACACACACAAAAAAAGAATCCGCCTGCCAAGGCAGGGAACACGGGTTTGAGCCCTGGTCCAGGAAGATCCCACGTGCCACGGAGCAACTAAGCCCGTGCGCCACAACTGCTGAAGCCCGCGCGCCTAGAGCCCGGGCTCCACAACAAGAGAAGCCACTGCTATGAGAAGCACACGCAGCGCAATGAAGAGTAGCCCCCGTTCGCTGAAGCCCACGTGCAGCAACGAAGACCCAACGCAGCCAAAAATAAATAAATAAATAAATTTTAAAAGAGGCGAGGATAGCCAGAGGCCACTGGGGACCTCAGAGGCTAGCTTGCTACACCCCTCACAGTATACAGAAAAACCAAGGCCCAAAGAGTAAGAATGCTGGTCCAAGGTCACACAAATTGGTGTCAGGGGCCCTAAGCCCAAACACTGTTCTTGCCCTGGCTGTGTCACTCTGCTGCCATCTCTGGTACCCAGGCTGTCAACCAGGCTCTAGGCTTGGATCTGCTACCGCTCAACTCGGTGCCTAGAGGAAAATCCCTGATGGATTTGGCCACCTTGCACACCTGCACCACCAGAAAAGGAGAACGCCGGCGCAGGCCACAATCGCTCAGTGATGCATGCAGCCGCCAGCTGGCCTTCTGGTGGGAAATGACCCCAAGGCTGAACTCTCCCTCTGTTGGGCCCAGAACGGAAGTTTCAGGGTGTCCTTCTCCCGGAGGTACGACCTTGCAGTAACCTGTGCAATGTCTCCTACCCACCAGATGAAGGCAGGAACTGCACACGTGTCTGTCTGCTGCCATCTGTCCCTGTCCCACGCAGGGCCTGGCACATGCTAGGAGATGAGGAACACCCCCGTGCTCTTAAGCAGCTAACTGGACAGACAAGAGGAAGCAGGATCCCAGAATTAGCAACATCACAAGGCAGCATGTGAACAAGAGCCCAATGAGCAGCAAGACTGGCCCACCTGGCGACCTCGCCGGTCAGTCATTTATTAATCTCTAGCCCTGAGTTGTCTCATCTGCAGATGGAAAGGGTGAGACGATAAGCCAGCATCCTGAACCATCTGGGCTCATATATCCCTTTGATGATTTTTTTTTTTTGTGGGGCGGGGGGTGGGTGGGCCACACTGTGTGGCTTGTGGAATCTTATTTCCCTGACCAGGGATCGAACCCGGGCCCTTGGCAGTGAAAGTGTGGAGTCCTAACCACTGGACTGCCAGGGAACTCCCATCCCTTTGACAATCTGACGAAAGACCATGGTCTTCTCCGTAGACTTAAATGCACATACAGAACTCACAAGCAGTTTATGGGGGCTAACGAGGCTCTGAGGCCAAAGGTCCTTAGGCTCAGAGCCTCTGGACCAAGACAGAGGCAGCTCTAGGGCCTTTCCTGGCACAAAAGACATAGGACAGGGTGTGCGGGGACTGCTGGACCAGAGGGATTCCGGATAGGTGGTGGTGGGGTTTTGGGGGGGCTGTGAGAGGGAGAGAAGACGCGGGGCAAGAATAAATGATACTGTTTCTTGAAGGCTGGGGTGAAACGTGAGGACGAGACAGAACGGGGAATTCAAGCCCCCTCTAGCTGCCTCCTGAAATCCTGGTCCTCTCTGAAGCCAAGCTCAGGTGCCGTCTCTTCCACGAGGCCTTCTACCTTCCTCTCTCCTTACTGCGTTTCTGCACTTCCAGCTCGGGTTGCTTCGCGCTGTCTGGCAGAGAATGCAAGTGAGCACCGGGGAGGGCAGGAGCCACGTCTCAGCACAGGTCACGCCCAGCTTGCCCTCCCTCGCAGTGTGGGCTGCGGCGGCTGCTATTCCTTTCTCAGGCTCCCACATATCACCTTGAACGTGGTAGGAAAATGACTGGTGAACAGTCACGAAAACCTCCATTTGTAGGCAGAATTTCAGCAATGTTCAATATTGTGAAATCTTGGAGCTTACAAAACAATTTGATAGTGACCTTGCTATTTGTTGTGATGGGATCGGAAACCATTTCCAAGCCCTTAACACACACAGACACAACAGCTCTTAGGTATTACGTGGAAAGAGCTGGTCAAGTTGACGTTGCCATGGAAACCCAGCCAGGCTGAGAATAGCTACTTTTGGGCATGAGAATCTTTGTTCCATCAGGTCCCTTAACACTAACTTTGGCGCTGCCTGCTTGGTGTTTCTGGCTCAGTTAAGCTCTGGCACACACAGCCCCGCTCTTCACTCAACTGTTAAGGCCGTGAGAGGTGCCATGTCAGTGAGATACACTTCTCTCTACCAGGTTCAAGACAACGGAGCTCCAGCTGACCAGCCTGGGGCACAGGAAACACACAATGGGAAGAGGAAGCGGAAAATCTCCACCCTTTTCCAGGCTGCAGTAGCAGCAAGAAGCTCCCTTCCTCAGCAGGGGCAGGCGGCGGAAGCTGCTGTAGGAAGGCAGCTGATTCCCTATCGATAACACCTTCCTCTCCTGCCCCCTGTGACCCTCCCCAAACAAAAAGACGCTATGTCAGCAATTCCCGCAGAAACAATGGGATTCTTTCTGCGGGGTGCCAGGACTCTACAAGCCTCTAGATGGTGCCAAGTCAAGACAAACGCTGTCCGGAATCTCTGGGCTTCCAGCAAGCTGGGTACCAGCCCACACCTTCTCTTCCCAACTTCTGCCCAGAGACAAGCTTAGCTTACATGGAAAGAAAGCTGGCTCTGGATGGAGATTTCCCATGTGTTTCACATCTGAGCCAGCCTGGAGCCTGCTAGGGAAGTGACTGCTGGGAGGACCTCTATCTTTGGATGGTAGGACCAGAGCAGAAGCTGGCACCTGTCCCCACCCCTTAAGTCATCTGGGGAAACCCAGACTCCTGTCCTGAGACGGTAGATGGGAAAGAAGGCCAAGGAACCCTATGACAGTCCCAGAAGCTGCCAGTGCTTCTACCCACCCCTGTGGGCTTGGATAAGATTGGGGATGCGAACAATCTCAATCAGCTGAGACGGTGTGTGTAAAATATGGTGGTGAAGGCGGCACCTGGACTGTGGAAACAAACATCACAGGAAAGGCAGGCCACAGAACAGCGACTCTGGGGGCTCTGCAGCACTGACAGCAGTCAGGTTCTGACAGGGACACCCCTCTGACAGGACATAGTTGGGCTTCTGTCAGCACCTCTATTTCCCGAAGCCACTAAGAGTCCATGACCCACATCTTAAAAGTCCTGCGAATTTGTGACAGCCCCCAGAATTCTGCCCACACCATCAGCTTTGTGAGTAACTCGTGTTTGCTTAAAACTCCCTCTTCTGAGTTGGGCAGTGGCAAGATAAGACTAATGTGCTGGGGTCCCAGGAACACAGCTCCCTTTCCACTTCCCCACCCCCTTGGTCGCTGGCAAAGACACTCCGTTCTGTAGCTGCACAGCAGCGGCTGCTTCTGGGGTCTTGGCCCACCCCACCAGAGGTACAAAGTAGAAGGCTGCCTTTGGCTAAAAAAGTTCAGAAATGCCACCCCGTGGAAAGCTTGGGGAGGTCAGGCCCCCCCACCTAGAGCACTACATGAAGTCCAGGAAGGGCTGCCCAGTGGGAAGGTTCCCACATGGTGGACAAATGCCTCTGGAGAGAGGCAAGCCAGGGCAGAAACAGCTCTCGGGGCAGGCAGGATGGCGTGCAAGGCGACCATTAAAACCAGAGATGCTAACTTGCTGCAGCCTCAAGTGATCATCTGGTCAGGGCCATCGGAGCTGTCCCCTTCCCTCAAGAGGATGGCTTCCTCAGAGGCTATCTGGCTCTGCACCACACGTTAATTTCCATCTAAGAGAGCTGGGAGAAGAGGGGTGAGCGAGAGGAGGGCAAAGGAAAGTAATACACCTACCACTTAACAGGTCTGTGACACAGCCTTGCCTCCAGACCTCTCTGAATCTCATTTAATAAATACGAGGAGGGATGGTAACAGAGGCAACTAAGGGTCAGGGAAGGTCACGCTGGCCATGCACACACTGTGAACAAGCAGCGGAGCAGAGATTTGCCCCAAGTCCGACATCAAAACCAGGCTCTCAGCTCACGAGTTCTGGGGCCACGTGCAACTTTCTTGACAGAACCCTCAGAGAAGCACCTCAGGTCAACCAAGGCAGGGGCCTAATGTGTCAGCCCCTTCGGTGCCACCTTGCTAGTTCCCTTTCCTTACGTCCTTCACATCTCAGTTCCAAGAGTCCAAATGTCAGCTCTCTGAGGGCAGGACCCTTTCTTAAGGTGCTGCCCCCCGTCCCTCAATTTGCCCAACACAGAGTCCGCCTGGGGCGCTGCCAGGGGCCCACAAGCTACACACGGTTGCCACTACTCACTGTGCGCCTCCACCAGATCGATCTGCATGTTGTATGGGACCAGGGGGTCTGGCAGTTCTGAGAAAAAGCTCTTCATGGCCCCTGCCACAGTGTTCACTGTAAAGTCCTTCTCTGCCAAATCCAGGTTGTGATCTGAAAGGAAGTTGGGAGAGTGAGGCCAGATCAATGTAAGCTGGGCAGAAGCAAGGAACACTCAGCGCTGGGGATAAGCAGAGAAACGGGGACCCAGGGACGCTGCCCAGGGCAGGCCTGGAGCCTGGGTAGGGACTCGGGATCATCACAGACTGGACAGAAGGTGGCACCCCTGGGTGCTGCTAAAAAAGAAGAAAAGAGAGTTCTGAGATTCACAGACAGAGGCTGACACCCAACCTTCCAAGGTCAGCCTTTGAGTAGAGGAGCTGCACCCCCCATTCTGTGCCATCCAGCTCCCCTTGTTTGGCCTGGATGTGCTGCTACCTTTTCCTTACACCCTCGCACTCAGGGAAAACAGGAGGCGGCCAGCTCCCTTTTCCTGGAAGGTTACAAAAACGCTACCAACAACCGGGCTGCCATCTCCGTCCCTGCTCCTGTGGTGATCGGGCAGCGAGGCTCATCTTCCCCTTGCTGGTCCCTTCCAGCTTATGATACCTCTGACCTCTGTGTCTCTAGTTTTTCTTTACATACTTTACTGCATTTCTGATCGTACCAATCATCTGCTGATAGGTATCAGCTGTTTCTATCTGGGGTTGTGTGTAACCCATGTCACAGATTCTGGCATATAATCGAGTGTATACCCAAGGGTGGCTTCACCCTCACTCTGACCTCATGCTTCCTACCCTGCAAGACTAACGCACATCTTCCTTCTCTCCTGGGTCACCTTCTCCCGCTGCCAGCCAGCAGAGACTGCCTGTGGTGTTACGAAGCGCTATGGGCCCCTGGGTGCTGGGGTGGGGCGCCTGCTCCCAGCGCACAGGCTTAGCTGCTGGCTCCTGCAGGCCCGCACAGGCTGCCTGGTTGGCCTCCTGAGCCCAGTCACATGCTAAGCTGGACCCTGCTTTGATCCCCAGCTTCCCTTCCTCTTTGGTCAGTGACATCTGTGAGTTTTTACTGCTTTGGCTCATTTGCTTCTGGCACTGGTGGGTGTTCAGTTCTAAGAGTTACAGTTTGGCTGTTGGGTTAGGGTGGAATAGATTTGGCCATCTGGCTCTAGGCCTCTCAGACCTGATCTAGCTTAGGAGACAGAAGTCCCGGCCAAGAGCCAGTCTAACTCATGAGAGTTCAGCTTTGGGAGTCTGGGGCCCAAGGCTCAGCTCATCACAAAAGGCTCCCTTGCTTCGTTTCTCTCCTGCAGGGACTCTGTGAGGAGGGTACTCCTGTGGCCCTGGCAAAAGGGGATTGTCATCTCAGCCCAACCTTTACATCATGTGCCTGAGATTCACCCCTGCACAGCCCAGTCCAAGGGAAGCAAGGCCCTTTCCTGGTGAGCGAGGCGCGGGCCGGGGCGGGCCGGAACAGTGCCTGGATGGTGGGGTGCGGGAGCAGCCCGGCTGAAGCAGGTTTGGCAGGGATGACACTTCTGTTTGCTGACAGGGGCCAAAACCCTTTCTCCTTGTCAGTCACCCAGCCAGCACCCCTTGGCTTTGGGGCTGTGTGGCAGGAGCGCCCCCGAGGGGCTCCGCTGGCAGTCCGGCTGTTGCGTCTGCCCTGACTGGCCTCCGGTGCTCGGCTGGGCTGTGGCCTTACCTTGGTCAAACTGCCTTTGCAGACTCTCCATCTCTGACTTGTTCCCGCTGACCCGGTAGATGCCTTCAGTGCTCAGTCCTGAGAAGAAACAAGCAGGTGTCTTAGGAGCAGGAAGTGGAGAGCAGAGAACGAGGAGGACTGCACTTGAGGAAAGAAGGGGAGAGTCCATGAGGCACCCACTGGGAGACAGGAACAGGGCTGAAGCACTCTTGACTTACCTAGATGCTTCAACCCACTTTTGCCCATTTTCTTTTTCACTTAAAAATGTAAAAATATTTGCTTTTTGTAAAAATTAAAATGATACAGAAGCACATCAGACAAAGATATCTTTTGTCCACATTTTGATGTATACTCTGGAATCTGAGTGTTTTTTTTTAACAAAATGGAGAGAACACTGTTTTAACCCACCCATTTCATTTACAAAGTATGTTGTGAACGTAAATCATTAACAGTTTTTTTACAACATGATTTTAAAGACATCAAAATACACAGTAACTTAAAAACAATCCACTGTTAATCATCTAGGTTTTTCCAAGTTTTCACTGTTAGGAATAACCCGCAATTATGTTTGCTGGTAGCTGGTTGAGTTTAAAAGCTTCTTGGCCGTGTGTGTTTCTTACTCCGTGAATTTCCTATTCGTGTTCTTGTTCATTCTCCTATAGCAGTGGTTCTTCTCATTTTGTACTTGAATATTAAGGAACTGACTATGTTAATGTTATACATCTTTACGTTTTTTCCCTTTTGTTATCTGTTTTCTAATTTTGTGTACTGAATTTTTTGGAAGTACATAATTCAAAAATTTTAGGTTTTCAAGAACCATCAATTTCTTTATGATGTCTTCATTTGTTTTTATGGTTAGAGAGGATTTTCCTGTTCCTAGATCAGATGTTCTCTATTTCTTCTATTTCTTCCTTCTTGTTCTTTTACAACTTTTTTTTTTTACATTTAACTCTGTGATTCTTTTGGAACTTACTTGGTGTACAGTGTTAGGTAAGGAAAAAAGCAATGCTAAAATTCAATTAAATAATAACATGGGAGGATATAAAGTACCAAGTGAGAGAATGACTCCCTCCACCCTTCGCTCCCCACCCCTTGGCACAGGAAGCACTGCGCAGCTTGCAGTGGACTCCAAGCACTGTCTCTCAACTTGGTTCTCCTCCTCTCCAGGAAGGAAAGTCCACTGTTGCGCCCCTAAGACCATGGGTCTAAAGGACAATGACGTCACTGTGAAAACCAAGATGGGATCTCATGGCCAAACCAACCCTGGTTCCCTTCTGAAGATCACGGTTTTGAGCAACTCTGACCAGCTGAAGGGGCAGAGGAAGCACCCTGGAGCCACCACGAACACCAGAAGGCAGTGCGGACAGTGGAGAGAGGACGAGGCCCTGAAGTCCATTAGGAGGCTCTTGAGAGCCAAGTGTCTCAACATCAGTTATCACCTAATTGATGCCTCTGGAGAGGCACCCATCAGGCGAGATAAACGCAGGCGGCCTGTCTCTGGAGCCCCGGGTCGGTGGCAGGTGAGCTGTGAAGAACATCAAAGCAGAAGCCATCAATTCCCTGTAGCCCAGAAGCTGCTAACTGCACATGGGCCCTTCCACCCCAGAGAAAAGGGGGTCAACAGACCAGCCTCAAGGACGCCCTACCGTGCAATGCCTAGCTACGAAGGAGCTGCGCCGTCACCGTCCTCGGCACAGGAAGTGCAGACACGATCCAAACTCGAGGCCCTGGACACACCCCAGCCCAGTGGTGACCTTTCCCACTGCCCTCCCTTCTGGAGTTAATATTTCCTGCATGGTCACCATGTTGTGCACTGGGCTACATGCTTTCCCGCATCCACCACTCATTTATTAGATGAATGATGATGCCATCGAATCTTCAACCCCTTACGGTGGGGCTACTGGATGGAGAGAGAATACAGATGAGAAAAGGGAGATTCAGAAAGGTGAAGTCCTCACCCTAAACCGCATAGCTGGTAAGAGGCAGAGTGGTCTAAGTCCAGGGCCTCTGCTACTCTTCTGCCTCCACACTGTTCCAGAAGATGCTTGACATTCATCCACCATCAGGCTGGGGTCCAGACCACAGTCTCCCCCCTGACCAATCCCCTCAAAGAAACACCACATTTGAGTGAAACCCACTGGCCCTCAGTACCCTGGGGAGCCAATCTTGAGACGGTCCATCCCCTCTATTGCTGTCAACCTCCAGAAGTTAGAGGTCAGGATGGCCCCTGTTCACCATCCCTAGTTAGTAATTTTACAATGGTCTCTTTCCTCAGTGACTTTTCTAAACTATTCTCAGACACATTTAAACTTTCTACCTATTTCACATCTCGGGAAACACGTCACATGCTTACACATGAAATCACCCACGTTTTGACAAGCCCTGGGTATGTGTCAACAGATTCAAATCTTCACGCCCTAGGTTTAAAAAAATCACTACACTTTTCTCTTTACCTGAATATCAGCCCTCTCTAATACAAAGAAAACAATGATACAAACGGCAGGAGCTTAAAAAGTCCTCGATGAAGTAGCAGTGTCCACAGTTCCTGAGCCCCAGGGTGGAGAGGCACTCTCTGACCGGGAGAAGATCCTGACAGCCTCAGGCCATTCATCATCTTCTGGCAACCCTGACCTTCAGCGCGGACAGAGGAGCCCTCTGCACTGTCTCCTAATGGCCACCTGCCCCGGTATCACAGGGCAGAAAACAAACTGCAAGTTAGCTATCGGGAAATCATCGGAGGCGCGGGCCTGCTGAGACCTCACTAGATGGATGATCACAAAAATGGAAGCATCTGAACCACAAGGCTGGCTCCACAGCATCGATTAATCATCAACTTAGTATTTCCTGTAATCTGGACACGTGTTTATATTACGAAATCCCACTTTAAAATAGCAATTCTGCCACCGCTCTACACAACAACATGGCATAATTTAGGAAAGGTATCATCTGCTTGGCCAGTACAATTTTTCACAACTATTAATTAGACAACAATTACATAAAAACAAAAGTCTGAGAGCAGACTTCAAACTGCAGGCTGCTCGGGAAACAGAGCTAGCAACACAGGTGAGAGCCAGGATGGCTGACAGGGCAAGGGCAGCTTTGCCAAGGAGCCCGGGACCGGAGCAGGGAAAGGGCTGGGGGCCTGGAGCAGGCCCCTAGGCAGAGACGCTGGATGCCAAGGGGTGTGCATCCTGGGACCCACAGACCCACACAGAAACACTCAGGGGCTGACTCTGGCTCACCCCTGCCCGCAGAAAGCAGTACCCCCCAGCCACAAGATCTGCTCCATGGCTAGAGGCCCCACTGAGAAAGCTTCACTCTTAAACTATGAGGCATCTCTACATACCAGAAATCTCCAAAGACCCATTACCATAGCAGAATCTCGGCAATAGGTCTTTTTTTTTTTTTTTTTACAGAGCCCTACTGATTTCTTTGGGAATCTTTTAATCTTTGGGAATAGAACAAGAGAAACAAGTTAACATGTGGGAATAGAACAAGAGACAGTGCAGAACAGCCAAGGCTGCTACCTTCAAAAATCTAAACAATTTCTATGTAGAACAGTCTTGTTCCGACGGCTCTAGAGAACAGAGCTATGACGAGACTGGGAATGACAGGAAGGCAAATAGTCTCTCAATATATAAAATAATAGTAGCTACAGCTGTCACTCATTATAAAGGGCCAGAGTTTTTGAACTCCCTTCTCACTGGATAGCCATCTGTCTGGGACGCTGTTTAAAAAGATTAATACCTGGTCTAAGAAGACAGCTAATAACACCAGTAATAAACCATTTATTGAAGGCTTACTATGTGTGAGGCACATAATGCTAAGTCCTTACCGTGCATTTCTACATCCGTTCTCACAATAGCTCCTTCAGAGATTGTTACTAATCTCATTTTACAGATGGGAATGCAGAGGCTAAGAGGTAACGTAACATGCGCGAGATCAGAGAGCTAGTGAATTGCAATCTGAATCCCATCTGCTTCCAGAGCCTGTGTTCTTCTACTACTGCGTTTTAAATCACCAGTTTTCAAACTCGAGCGAGCAGCAGAATCACCTGGAGGGCTGGTTGTAATATAGCTTACGGGGCTGCAACTGTAGGGTTTCTGATTCTGTTGGTTGGGAGTGGGCCCCAAAAATCTGCATTTCCAACACATTCCCAGGTGACGCTGATGCGGCTGGTCCAGGAGCCATACTGTGAGAACCGCCACCACTCTAGAAGACGGTCCAGGCCTCTAAGGTCCCTCTGACTCTTAAGATCTATGATTCAATAAAATGGGGGGGGGGGGGGAATACACAAGGAAAAATAAATACCAGATACTTCAGGAACAAAGCATCTCCAAAAAGTATTAAAACTGGTGCTTTTTATTTGTTAGCAAGCCTCTGCACATTATTTAAACCACGGCCACGTGTGATTTTTCAAAAGGACATTAAAAAATAGAAAAGCAAAGAGGCCTTATTTTTTCTTTCAATAAATATTTACTGGGCTTCCCTGGTGGCGCAGTGGTTAAGAATCCACCTGCCAATGCAGGGGACACGGGTTCGAGCCCTGGTCTGGGAAGATCCCACATGCCGCACAGCAACTAAGCCCGTGTGCCATAACTACTGAGCCTGCGCTCTAGAGCCCACGAGCCATAACTACTGAAGCCCGCATGCCTAGAGCCTGTGCTCCGCAACAAGAGAAGCCACCGCAATGAGAAGCCCGCACACCGCAACGAAGAGTAGCCCCCGCTCGCCGCAACTAGAGAAAGCCCGTGCGCAGCAACAAAGACCTAACGCGGCCAAAAATAAAAATAAATACATACAATAAAATAAATAAATTAAAAAAAAAATTTACTGAGCACCCAACATGACAGATAAGATCCTTCACAGAGCTTTCAGCTGTGGTCTTCCTCAAAACTATTTTGGTGACAGAAGGCTAGATGACCCAGCAATGCCAGCCACGAGGTGTTCCCTATGGGCTAAGAACTGGCATATTTTACCCTTGACTTCCCCATCACAGCGTCCGAGAGATGCCTGTGGCACCTGCCACACCAGGGGCCCCAGGAGAACGGACAGGTGACCTGCAGGAGCGTGGAAACCGAGAGGAGAACCACCTTCTGCTCTGGTACACGTCTGATTTTCTGAAACGTCCAAAAAAGTTTTTATTCCTGGATCCCAAGCACCACTTCTCGGCACCGGCATTCTTGGCCTGAAGTCTTTCCGTAGTCTGCCCCGGCCAGGCTTCGCCCCTGCTCGGTCACACCAGGACTCAGTTCCTCCTAAGTTTCCTTTCTAGCAACAAATCAATACTTCCTCCAAGACAAACTCTGACTTGTTTATTTTTCACTTTCTATATTTAGATATAAAACTCAGCACTTTAGTCCTTAAAATTTTTTTTAAATTGGTGCTGCCAGTGCTGTAAAACACCCCACATCAGACAGGCTTTAACTACTAAACTGCTTCTGTCAACTTTTAAGGAAATGCATCTAATAGGCCATTCTCCTTCTTTCCTATATCCCAGAGGTAAGTCTCAGGCAGGCTAAGTTTCAAGGCCAGAGGGGTGCTGAGAACTCTGGGAGAAAAGGAAACCCCGTCGAGCATGAAGTCCAAGTTGTCTTGAAGGGGGCCGACCTCTCTGGGTCAAATGCCAACAGTGACACTGCAGTCTGTCTCCTCCTGAGGGTCACACTGCAGCACCCCCGCCACGACGGAAGGTGAAAGGGCTGGGGTGTGGCTGAGCGTTTAGCGTGGAATCACAAGCCGCTTCCTGGCTCTAAGATCCTGGGCGATAGCGCTTCCTTTCCTTTTCTGCACAACACAGAACGGTCCCCACCGTACGCCCTGTTGGGGTGCACTGAACGAGGTCACAGCACAGGGCTAAGGGAGCAGCCATTATCCTAACGATCTCAGTGGAAAGAGAGCTGCCAAGTGGAGGAGCACCTGAATTTTGCTGTCAGGGAGATCCGGGTTCGGATCCTGACTCTAACTTCTGCACATCTGACTCTACAGCGGATCAACCCCCACCTTCTTAGACTACTGCAAGGAACAAACGAGATAACCTGCGTAAAGCCCACAGCATAATGCCTCCCCCCCTGCCCTTTCTCAACATTTTAACAAGCTTCAACAGCAGCGCCTCCCTGTAGGCATGGCCTGTTCTGAGGGCTCGGCCAAAACAGGCCAGTTGGCAGAAAAATATTAAAAACACACACAGGCTTTGACACCAAAGTAACCTCAGTTTTGATCCTGGCTCTGTCTTACAGCTGCTGGGTGACTGAGGACAAATCACTCCACCTCTCAAAGCCTTGGTTCCTCAACAAATACGGGTTGTTTATTAATGACTATCAAGATGTTGTGAATACTGAGAATACACATATGAAAGCAAGTAATACAAATGGCTGGCACACTGAAATAATAATGATAATAATAAAACAATAATAATAACAGTTAACTTTTGCTGAGGGCTTACTATGTGCCAGGCACTTTCCTAAGCTCTGCACTAGAATTATCATAGTGAATCCACCCAATAATTCCTTGAGGTAAATATTATTATTTTTATTCCCATTTTACAGAGAGCAAATAGAGGCTCAGAGAGGCTAAGCCCCAGGCCACAGAGCTGTGTGTACACGGTGGGGGGAGCAGGCTCTGAACTGGCTCACTCGAGTCTCTGTCTTGGGTGACTGTTTACTTACTTTTATTTATTTTTTCACATCTTCATTGGAGTATAATTGCTTTACAATGGTGTGTTAGTTTCTACTGCGCGACGAAGTGAATCAGCCATATGCATACATATATCCCCGTGTCCCCTCCCTCCCACCTTGACTGTGCATTTACAGCATCATGCTACTCCCTCCAATGTTAATCCCCTGTTCCCTTATCCTTTAAATATTACATGTAGGCTTTATCCTATAAATGCCAGATTCATTACGGGTTAGAAGGATTTTCCATTCCTCCCTTGTTTACTTATACGCATTTATCTCTTCATTCACACCCCACTCAGTGTTCTCATCTGTCAGTTGGAGGATAAGCAGGGAGAGCCAGAGAAAAAATGCTGCCTCCTCTCTCGACAGACAGCAGCCAATGGACAGTGTCCGTGCTTTATTCCTATGATGAAGTTCTACTATTGATAACAGGAAAGAATCCCCACTAGATCTCCCTGTTGCCTTCCTGTGTTGGATGTGCTTGGAATGATTTTCTGGCTCTTCTATTACTTGAACACTAGGGTCACTCTGGCCCCTCCAGTGCCCCTTTGTTAGCTGTCTTCCCTTGGTAATTTCCTCGCCAATCAAGATCTGTTTCTGGCAGTGCCAGACCTCCTTTCTCCCCATGACAGAATGACACTAGCACTCTATTATGACTGCCTGACCGGGTGTTAGCCCCACAGCTAGGCATTGTGGCTTTATAAATTTCCAACGCCATTGCATGTACACACAGCCACGTCATAAATCTCAAGGCTGAGGAGGAAGGGAGAGAAGAGATCTGAAAGGGAAGAGAAGAAAATATCACACCAAGTCTGGGGCATCATATGGCTCCAGCATCTGGCTGATCCTTTATAAGCTACCCATGTATTTACTGTCATCAACTGTGAAAGAGGGCTTCTGGACCCTGCTCTGAGCCATATGAGGGGCTCTGTTTTTTTCCTGACTTTCAAGGAAACGCATAGCCCAATATATGTGTTTAAGAAAACCACTATGACAAAGTGAACCTTAGGCCAGCCCAGAGTTAATACTGCTCTTTCTGGGCAGCACGGGATGGAGAGGAGAGGAGTGTGACCTATAACTGAGGTGAGCAGACTGTACTCTGCAAAGCAGCAATGAATGTTCAAAGCCAAGAGCAGCTGGGAGACCCTACTGCCAAGAATGTGGGCGTCCTTCGGGCTCCAAGTGTGACTTCGCCAGCACACTCAAGCCCAGTGGCGCGGGGGTGATGGCAGTGTGACTCGGAGGTGAGCTAGTGCCACTGCAATGGGGGGGGGGGGTCGTCACTGACTAAACAAAGAGCCACCAACAAAGAAACAGTCAAACGAACACACAGGTACAACCCCCCCCATGCATACAATGCCAACTTCCCTTCCACAGCAGGCCCCCAAGTAAAGCCCCTTGAGGTCACAGGCAGATTCCTCTCAAGCATTAATGAGGGCAGAGGTTAACTTCTTTCCGGTTCCTCATTCCCAATGAACCACGAAAGGTTCTGTGACGTCACCAATCACAGCCCAGTGTCCCTCCTTTCCTGGCCTCTCTTTCCTCACTAAGAAAGTACACTTCCATAGGTTAGAAGGCTGTTAACACTCTGGCATTAAATCTGATCGTGGTTACTCTGCATCTAGGATACAATACGAAGTTGTCCACATGTGGCCGGGGTGGCCTGCATCACCACCTGATCCTGCTGCCCTCTCCCAACCCACTTCACTCCAATCACGCTGGCCTTTCAGAGTCTCGAAGCGTGAGCCCCTCCTGCCTCCGAGCCTTCCTATAGGTTGTTCCTTCTACTTCTACCTCCACCTTTTTGGCTGGCTGAACATTGCTCCCTCAGAAGTCTCCACTGACGCCCAGGTCTAAATTGAGTCAGTTATGATAATAAAAACTGCTTACATTTATGCAGTCCTCGTATTTTGGGCCAGGCACAGAGATGAGCATTTTACATGCATTATCTCCGAAACCCTCACGACAGCCCTATGTGTTGTATGTTACCATTAGGACTATTCCCATACAGACTCCAAAGCCTGTGTCTAACCACCGCCCTACACTTTCTCTGTATAGCAGTGGCCAAAACCTGAAAGTTACTGTGCAGCTGTGTGATTATTCACCGCATGCTGGTCCTCCAAGGAGAGAACAGGCGTGTTTTCTGATTACCGTTCTATGTACTTGGAGTTGGCACAGTAACTCGTGCCTGGAGAAGGCATTCAGTTAACTATCCACAGAAAGGAGGGAAGGAGGAACACATGCCTGAAAATAAAAGTGCAGTTTCTCTGGCTGAAGAGAGGAAGGAAGCGGACTGAAGTAGTTGGTTCTCAACCACCCTCGTGCCTCAGGGTGGCAGGCCTCCACCCTGCCCACAGAATACGGGA
The DNA here is from genome assembly GCF_003676395.1 of Aethalodelphis obliquidens. Lineage (NCBI taxonomy): Eukaryota > Metazoa > Chordata > Mammalia > Artiodactyla > Delphinidae > Aethalodelphis > Aethalodelphis obliquidens. The sequence continues at coordinate 12,503,188 of NW_020837987.1, read as the reverse complement.
GAGAGAAGGCCTCAGGCCTGGCCAGCACAGAAAAGGTGCTTCCTACGCAAGCGCACCCAACTCCTACCTTCCTTTATGGACTTGGTTTCCCTGCCTCCGCTACTCCCTAGAGAAGTCATGGGGACTGAGTGAATTCCTGATCTCACCAGGGCAAGCCATCTGCTGTTCTACGTGTGGTCGGTCTCTAGATCTGGCCTGCTCACTTTTCCAGAGCAGGGCAACAGCTTTGCTTTGCCTGGGATCCCCCACAAGAGGGTTGCACCCTTTCCCAGAAGCTGGACAGACACACACACACACACACACACACACACACACGCACACGCCCCCCATGAGGGAGAGGGAGGGAGACAGCGAGGGCCCTCAGTCGAGAGCGGGTGCTGCTCCCCAGGGCTGCTGTGACAGGACAGCCTGCTGCACTGCCTGTCGGGCCAAGAACAGTCTCATCTCCTCTCTGCCAGCGAAGGGCAGAGCGGCCTGTCCACCAAAGCTCACTGCTGTGGAGAGGGAAAGTGCGGCGTAACAGGCAGGCACGGCAGGCCTGTTGGGACTGTCTTGGGGATTTGGGCTTCCACCCAGATGATTTCTGTCTTGGATGGAAGGGCGGGATTACTCTGTGAAACAGGCTTTACTTCGCTTTGGCTGCTGGGCTCTCCAGGCAGCTTGCCAGGGCATGCTGTTCCGATCAGGGCACTGGGTCCCAGGGAAATCTGCTAGCACTGCCGAGTCACAAGCTACATGAACGCTGCTTATCTGAAAGAGCCCGAAGTGGAGCTGACTGCCTGCTTTTATGGCAAGAAGGCATTTTTGGAATGCAAATGACTTGTGTTTAACTTATAAGCAAGCAGAATTATAGGGGGAGGGAGAGATTAAGTAACACAGAACCCCCTAAAATCACAGCGTGTGAAACCACATACCTCGTATTTTAGCACTTTACCATCAATTCAGAGCAGCGTAAGTATGGCAGCTACTCACATAAAGCCCGTTGGTATATTCGAGCTGTAACTAACTGCACCTGCTAAACTATTATAGTGATAGGTGGGGGTATCTCTACTGAAATTAGATGCCTTTTCTGAAAGACAGAATCACAGAGTTCTAGGCTGACTGCAGGGAAATAACTGTCTAGATTTAACAGCTCTAGTCCCACCAATTCCCTTCCATGATGACTGTAGAGAGTGGCTATGATAAATGAGGATGGAAATATGGAGGCTTTTTTAGGGCAGTCCCAAGTGGGAAGGAACTTGGTAAAGTTCTGAATCGTTTCAGTCTGATGCTACAAAGCTCACAGCTTCACCAGCCTGAAGCACAGAAGAAAGGGCTGGAATGTGGGTCCTTTCCATTCTGATGGCTGTGAGTGGCCTCTGCCCAAAGAACTCCAGGATTTGTTCCCTCTCTTATAAAAAGGGATTAGTGCTACTTTGAGATTAATGCTGTCCTCTAAGTCACGGGAGAGTAGCTAAGAAAGCAGGTAGGGTGCTCCAGGAAGAAAAGGCCCTGCACGAGCACCGTCCTCCCGGCATGACAAGAGGCACACCGGCCCAGGGTTGGGCTCTTCCTGCGGCTCCTTCCCAGCCTCAGAGGCCACTGGCCAATTCAGCCCTAGGTGTCCAGAGGGGCTAAGGAAGCCCACTGGCAAGGTTTTAGACGCAGGAGCCCTGGAGGGAGGGCAGGGACAGCGTGGTATAAAGGAAATATATATTTGGTCTTTGTCCCTAGTTCCCGGCACAGAGCTCCTAAAACCCTCAGGAATTTCCTGAGTGATAGGAGTGTCTTTTGTTATTCATAACAAGCCCCTTGTTACCCGATACCTGAGTTTATGATAATGAGGGGGACTCTTGGCGGGGGTGGGGTGGGGCGCCCTAGATAGCTTCAGGATGGGGGCTAGTCACCAGAAAGACCCAGCCTTGATGAAAGAGTGGAGCTTTCAGCCCCACCCCCACCTCCAGGGAGGGCAGCGGGGCTGGAGATTGAACCAGTCACCAGTGGTCAGTGATTAATCAATCACGCCTGTTCAATGGAGCCTTTATATAAAAACCCTAAACAACAGGGTTCGGAGAGCTTCCAGGTTGGTGAACGCATGGGGGTGGCGTGCCCAGAGAGGGCATGGAAGCTCTGTGTCCCTTACCCCACACTTTGCCCTAGGCATCTCTTCCATTTGGCTGTTCCGGAGTTGTATCCTTTATAGTAAACTGTAATAGTAAGACAGCTGAACCCTGAACACGGTGGGATTTAGGGGTGCTGAATCTCGACACAGTTGAAAATCCGCCCATGACTTATAGTCGACGCTCCGTATCTGCGGTTCTTCCGTATCGGTGGTCCAGCATCCACAGATTCAACCAACCGCAGACGGGGGAGTACGGTTGTACTTACTATTGAAAAAGATGTGAGTATAAGTGGACCCACGCAGTTCAAACTGTGCTGTTCAAGGATCAACTGCATAGCATTTTCCTGAGTTCTGTGAGTTGTTCTAATAAATTATCGAACCTGGGCGGAGGTTGTGGGAACCCCCGACTTTCTGGCCAAGTCAGACAGTGTGTGCACAGCCTAGGGACTTGCAACTGGCGTGGTGAAGTGAGGGCGGTTCTGCGGGACTGAGCCCTAAACCTGTAGAGCCTGATGATAGCTCTGGGTGGTTAGTGCCAGAATTGGGTGGCAGGACACCCGGCTGGTGTCGGAGAACTGACGTGGTATTGGAAAAGACGCCACACAGTTGGTGTCAGGAGGGAAGAAAACCGTCCCATGCAGTTAGAGAGGGGTATTGGTGTAGGGTACCAGAGTCCGACATCAGCTGCCTGATCCCATTGCTCCATTAGCTGGCAGGGCCCAACTGATCTGTCTTCTTTGGGCTTCAAATTACCCCAGTGAAGGGAGGCGATGTGGCCAAAAGGGTAATCAATGGCTCTGGGTTAGAGTCCCAGCTCCAATCTCCATCTTTCTGAATCCCCTTTTCCTTTTCAGAAAACTGGAAATTACACCCTTCTCAGAAGACTGCTATGAGAATGGTATGAGACTCACGGAAACACTCAGCACTGGGCCTGGCAACGTGAGGTCCTAATTGGCACTTGGCACGTGTTCCCTCTTAATATGCACAACTACCCTTGCAAGGAAGCCAAGGAAACACAGACTCAGAGAAGGTAAGGAACGAACTGAGGGTCAGGCCTGCCTCGCTGCCCACAGGTGCCGTAGAAGGTCTGTGCCGCATGCTAGGGCTAAGTAAAGAGCATTTCCCAATTAGATTAAGCAGCCTGGGAGTTCACCAACAACGGTAGGAAATCAGCTCGAGAAAGAGTCTGGCCTTTTGTCCTGCTGTCTCCCACCAGGGCAACACTGTAATTTGCTCTCAGTTAGTTATAAAGCTGAAATATATGCATATTACTTATTCCGAACACTTAGCAGCCATTTTCCATTTACTAGTTTGGTGGGGTTTTTTGGAAGGCAGTTCCAGGAAAGACTGGGTTGGTGTTTTCTGAGGAATGGTACATCACACATCAAAGTGCTCACTGACGCTGGGCGTCTGTTTCTCACGGTCACTGTGAACACACAAGGGAGACAGATGTGTGCTAAGCCGTCGCTCTGTGCGGAGGGATAAAACCGAGGGAGTTATGGAACTCCAGCACCCAGGAGGGTTGTCTATTTTCAATCTGTAATATGGAGGTGAGATACTGAAAATAAAGCCAGGAGCTAACGTACCACTTTAAAAGTTTTATTAGCTGCTATTACTTCTGTTTGTCATGAGTATACGAGATCAGCGACTCTCTATTTTGGAAAGGGTCCAATGGGAGGGGATGGGCACACAGTAAAACTGGAGGTGGACTACACCAATTTGGGCCACCAAGTTGCATGGAATCACTGGGAAGCTATGAGGCCTCCTGTCCTGGAGAGCTGGGAAGAGAAAACTATTTGATCTAGTCTCAATCACCTCAATGCTACTCATCCTTCAAGTCCTAACACATCCATCTCCCAGCCCTCACTGATCTCTCTTTTGCCGGCTCGGAAGAGGTTTCGGGTCAAATCTTTTAATCTTTATTGGATCATAAACTCCCTGAGGACAAAGGTGCGCCATCATCCCGCCTGCTCTGGGTCAGACGGTAGGTATTCCACCGACACTTGGCTGCACGGTAGTCTTTAACCTTTTGGGAGGAGGAGACTCCTCTTACTCTGATAACCTAATGAAGGCTGTAGATTCTGGTGCATCCCCATCGTGCATGCACGCACACACACAAGCTCACCAACAGCTGTAGGAAATCAGGGGTTCACAGGCCTCCAGAAGCCTGTCCATAGTCCCTAGGTTATGCGCCCCTAAGTAAAAATAAACCCACACAGTTCTTCAAGTCACAGTTTCCAGGGGTTTCAGAATCTGCTTTCCCCCAATTTCCCTGCTCTAACCGTACCAGGTCCCTTAAACAACAAATATTTACGTAAACTCCAAAGATAGCTCTTGTGGCAGCAGCACCCTACAGCATTCAAAGGGAAACAAAATTTTATGCAATCAATTTAAGAGCCTGGGCAGGGAAAAAGAGAAGCAAAAAAAGCGAAAGTGTAGACAGACTTGCCAAGAAGAGATCTTTAAGTGATCAATCCTCAAGAATTCATCTTGCGTCTAGTGACCATTTCCTATCTGCCTTAATCTAACTAATTTAGTACATGGGACAAAAAAATCACTTATTCCTTCAATAAATACCCAAGTGCCTACTGCACGTCAGGTGCTGTGCCTGGTGATGGCAAAGAAGAGACAGTCTCTGCTCTTGAGTTCCTCAGTGTAGCAGCGTTGCAGGAAACAAAGCAGCAAAGTGACAAAGACAATGAATGCAGAGTGGTGACAAGAGGGCTGCATACCAGTAGTAGACAGCCTACTGGTTCTGCCAGTAGTGACACCTTACCTTGCCTTCGGCAGGTGGGAGGGTGGGTATTCAGGGAAGGATTCCTGAAAATGGAGATAAACTCAGAAGCCAAATCCAACCCAAGAATACTTGTAGCAAAGAGATCTAACAATGGCACAAGGAGATCTTTTTCAGAGGGCAAGGAGAGAAAATTGATTGCTTCTTTGAGGCTGACAACACCCCACAGACAACAATTCATTCAACTGTTATTTAGACAGTCAAGCTCTCTGTCTTTACATCCTTGAAGGAAGAGTGTTCGCTAACAACCTGCCCACTGCTGCTCAGATTAGCCTGGGTGTAACTGTTCACTTAGAGTCACAGAGACTCCAGCACTGTCTCCGCCCAGCCTCTGCTTGCTCCTGGTAGCTGAACAACAGCTCGAGCAGCCCCAGGGTGCATCAGGGAGAAGAGAAATCACCAGGTAATGAGGAATCTTTGTCAGAGCAGGTCTCTGCTCTAAGGACCTCTGAACTGATACAGGCTGCAGTGGACTGAAAAATTTAAAGTGCCAATCCCCTGGGGTAAAACATCTATACACCTATCCTCCATTTATTATTATCATCATGATTATTAAAACAGCTGTTTTCCTTTTTTGTTTGGCCGTGCTGCGTGGCTTGCAGGATCTTAGTTCCCCGACCAGGGATCGAAGCCGTGCCACAGCAGTGAAAACGCCAAGTCTTAACCACTGGACCGCCAGGGAATTCCCTTGTTTTTGAACTCTAAACTCTAAAGTGATTTATAGACAATTCTCTCAACTCAGAAAAGGTGCGCCTGAATCCTCATGGCCAGCCGCGCCCTCGGGACACCAAGTCCCCCATTAGCCCTGGCAGCCTGGCCCACTCGCTTTCTTTCCCCCTGCTCTGCTGACTCGCAGCTCCCTTCCTTCTGCGCCCCTCCATTTAAGTATCCTGCCTCGGAAGTTTCACACTCCCTGGACTGTTAGCAATACACCCTCTACCCCTCACACTGAGAACGCAGGGAAATCAGTTCACCCGACGCTGCGGCCTGGCTCAAGGCCTTAGTGTTATGCGCGTCCTTTGGCTTCTCCCTATCTTTAGGTACAGTTCCGCGTTTCCAAGGAACGGCCCTTCCGAACGTCTCCACGCCACTTACTCGTTCATAATCATTTATTAGAGCCCTGTGTCTTGGCTTGGAGGATACAGTGATGAAGACCCAGTCCCTTCCCTCAAGGAACTTAGGATCCGTTGAGGAAGGAAGACAATCAGAGTCCAGAGTGTAAGTGCTCACAGAGCACTGCACAGAGCACTACAGAACACAGGCTGGTGGGCACTGGCTCAGAGGGTAGGCCAGAGAAGGACGCCAGGAGGGGACTCTTGAAAGGGAACGGCGAGTAAACGTACCGCGGGTGAGACATATCACAAAAGCTGCAGAAGCGGCGTGCCGTGCGGCTGAAGTTTATCATCGTGGATGAAAATGACATGAGGTGAGGCTAGATGATGGGCAGGGGCCGGTTTTGCTGGCAACAGCATTAAACTTTATCCTGGAGGTAATGGAGAGCCACTGAAGAATTTTAAACGTGGGAAGGTGATGTGATCTCATTTATTTTACAAAGATATTTGCAGCAGTGTGGCTAAAGGACGGAACGGACGTGAGACCAGAAGGAGAAAGACCAATTACGAAGAGGCTATGATCATAAACCAGGAAGAGAGTGAGATTAACCGCAGTGGCAGGGCCAGACTCAAGACCCACTCGAGTGGCAAAAACAACAGCATCCATCGATTAGGTTGGCTGATATGGGACGGTAACAAGGGAGTGCCCTCCGAGAGCTTCAGCGAATTCTCTCAGATAAAAACCTTCAAACCCTGCCTTCCCACTGATGATAACAAGGGTTGATAAGCTTTCTCAAGCACACCAAAATCCTTTTTCCAAATAAAATCTTAAACTGAACTTTAAGGGTGAAGGACCCAGAATCCTAGTGGGCTGTGTTCCCCGTTTCCACACAGAAAACCTTCCTTAGAATCCTAGGGACCCGAGACTGACAATCCGAAAACCCCTGTCCAAGTCTAAATGCCAGAACCTGACATTCAAAGGATTCTAGGGCAACATAGCTATGTGGTCAACAGCACCTCTCACCTCTACACCTGAATCTTGTTCAGTCCACCTTCCCTACCTAGAAGATTCTTCTCCATCCTTTCTTTGTTACAGAATCCAACTTATCTTTCTGGCCAAGCCCCCAGCCCAGACAAGTACCAAGCCAGCTCAAGGGATTTCCTCCCTTCCCTGACTTCCACCTAACGTTTCAGCCTCATGGACTTGAGGCAAACTCACTGCCGTGAACTATTAACTATTAATTTCCTCTTCCATGTAGCTCTCTTTCCAATGGGACCTGGCCTTAGGCTCAGGTTCTCCTCAGCATTGAAAACGCCTTGTACTCAATAGGCCCAGATATTTACAGATTGACAAACTAATTCATTACACTTGACCTCATCAACCTTAGAAAGGAAACACAAACAACAGCAGGGCTTCCCTGGTGGCGCAGTGGTTGAGAATCTGCCTGCCAATGCAGGAGACGTGGGTTTGAGCCCTGGTCTGGGAAGATCCCACATGCCGCGGAGCAACTGGGCCCGTGAGCCACAATTACTGAGCCTGTGCGTCTGGAGCCTGGAGCCTGTGCTCCACAGAGAACAAGAGAGGCAGTGATAGTGAGAGCCCCGCGCACAGCGATAAAGAGTGGCCCCCGCTTGCCACAACTAGAGATAGCCCTTGCACAGAAACGAAGACCCAACACAGCCATAAATAAATAAATTTAAAAAAATTTTTTTTAAAAAAACAACTGCAATGACTAATTATGAGAAAAATGAGACATCATGAGAAAAATGAGACATCATGACCTTGAATTGAAAGACCATACACTACACAAAGATGCTGAACTGCATTTTAAACATAAACCAAATAAAAATCTCAACGGCACGAGGACTTCCCTGGTGGCGCAGTGGTTAAGACTCCACGCTCCCGATGCAGGGGGCCTGCCCGCGTTCGATCCCTGGTCAGGGAACTAGATCCCACGTGCACACCGCAACTAAGAGTTCACATGACACAACTAAGGAGCCCACATGCCACAACTAAGACCTGGCACAGCCAAATAAATATTAAAAAAAAAATCTCAATGCAATGCACTGAGAAAATATTAAACGCACTAAATGCACTAAAGAAAATAATTCAAAAAGTCACATTAAGATACTTTCTAAAAGAAAAAAATAGTAAAACTATCTTTAAAAGATCTCATAAAAAATATCACACAGAGACAGGCTGGAAGGTTACCCTGTAGACCTCGGTGGCTGCTGGGCGTATATGCTAGGCAATGGGGCTGCAGAAAAATGGAAGCTTTGCCGCCAACTACTTCCTTTACTAACTTGGTCTTGACTATAATCTTCACTAGACTGAGAGCCCTTCTAGGGAAATATGAACTGTCTTATTCATCGTTGAACCTCCAGCACCTAAGGGGAACTGGCATATAACAGGTTTTTAATTACTCTTTTAGGATAGTGTGAGGATATAGAATATTCTGGTAAAGAGTTGAAAATGATTAATTCTACCAGTTATTAGAACACATTATAAAATAAGAATTCACAAACCATGATTTTGGTGTAAAAACATGAGAGTGAAATCTGTAAAACAAACATCTTAGAAAAGACCCAATTTTTAGGATTTAATGGTTGATAAAGTAATTGTCACAAGACACAGGGGATGATACAAAAGGTAGTACTATGATAACTGAATAAAAATTTACATCCATGCTTCATATTTGGACAGGCTACCAAAGACTTATCAAGACTATGCATTTCTGCAAGTTTCTGAGACTTTTATAGTCTCACCCTGGGTTCATGTTGGCTTATGCCTATTCTATGTTTTCAAAGAATTCACATATTGATCTTAAAACCCAGGTAAAATCTTCTTCCACTAAGCTCCAGCAAACCACACCTACTCTTCTGCTGAACTGAAACTGCCCTGACAAGCAAATGCTACCCTAAATCCAGAGGGTCAGCTGAGTCAGTCAGCAACTGAAAATAATTTTGTCACAGAGTTTTTCAGTGGAGGTTGACCTATGGTGTAAAGGAAGACAAAGAAAGATGCCACCTGCTCAAGTTTGCAAAATAAATTAGCAATTGAATTTTCTATTTATAGTAATCGCATCTCTGATGATATGACACATGGTGGTATTTGGGCAACAGGGTTATCACAGCAATAAATCATTACTGAAAGCATACTACCTGGGTGACACTACACTAGGGATATAAAAATCACCAACACTGTCATATCCTTTCAGGAGGTGACAATTTAGGGAGACAAGGTAAAGATGTGAAAAGTGTAATCAACTTAAAGATAATAAAAGATAAGCTACAAGGCAGAACATGTGACTGCTAAGCAGAGTACACAGACAATACTGGCACAGAAGTCCAGAAGAGGGAGGGCGAGGTCAATAGAAGTAAGGATGGCCAATCAGTGAGAAGGCATAATTCAAGCTGGATCTTTGATAACAAATTGATTTGCTGAGGCCAGAGTGGAGGAAGGAAGCAGAGGGTGAAGGGAAACAAAAGGGCAGACAGTAGTGAGGTGGGGTAGGGGCTTGGAGTAAGTCCAACGTGAGAATTTTCTACTGAGAGGGCCCACTTACAGAAGGCCCCGGCTGGTTCAAAATAAGGACTTACCAATTTGGTGTCTCTTCAATATCGTATCTGGAATGTCTTCCCCCAGCATTGTATTTACCAGTGCCCCCTTTAGAATAGATCAGTAACTACCTTTAACGTTTCCTCCATGTGTCAGGGATGTTTAAGATTTAAGAGGTGGCCATTCTGGACTTTACATACTTACCTAAATTTGCATAACTCAATCTCTTGGTATTGTCAGGACATGGACTCGGCCATGATAATAAGACTGTATTATGTTAAGAGGGCTGGCTCTTGTAATTTAGCCATTATTTCTAACTCACGATCAAACAGGACATCCCACACAGATGTGCTACTAGCACTAGCAAAGTCAATAGGTATGTGCATGCCAGCAAGTGCTCAGAATACATCTTAATCTCCGATCAATTTTTTGACCACAGGGAAAATTTCTGACCACAGGAAATGCTCAAACAACCCAACTATGCTTTGACTCACAGAAAGTTTCCAGATAGAATCTCCACAGCAAAATAAAGGAATCCGGGATGCTGAAAATCCTGGAGTCACACACCACACAAAACAATTCCTTGGAATCCACCACTCCACCACCCTCCTAAAGCAGGCCAGGAAGGATAACACAGAAAGTCTGTTTCTTTTTTACTTTAAACAAACAATTTTACTGAAAAAGATACAATTATCTAAAATAGGGACTGGTCTGAAAACAATTAGAAATAAGCAGTGGCAAGTACAGATTAGGATGCAATGAGAAGGCGGCTCAAGGAAAGGAAATCATGAGTGAGAGGCAGGCTGGAATGACAGAGAACTGGACTTTTCCTCAGCTGTAAGCCTTCTGAGCTTGTCTTATCGACTGGGTGTGTGAGGCCTGTGCTAGGGTATTCCCAAACATAGCAGTGTGCGCTATAAAACCAGAAATTCCATTTGACACAGCAGCTGGCTCTCAGACACACCATTATTCTTCAAGGGCCTCAAGGTGAGAGACACTGTCACACATTCACAGCCTTTCCAAGTGCCAACAGCATCACTAGTCCAATATTGGCAAGACAGGTCAGGGCTCCAGAGCCAGCGTGAGGCTCTCAGGAAACCTCAGCTGCATCTGGCAGGAGAGGGAGGAAAGCCTTCAACTCTTGGGGTCTTAATCTATAAAACCAGAGTTGGACTAGATGCTTTGAAAAACAAAAAAACTCTCATTGAAGTATAATACACATTTATAAGTTTATAGAGAAGTGTACAATGATAAATTTTCACACACTGAACGCACCATGTAAACAGCACCCAGACCAGGATACAGAACATTTCCAGCATTCCAGAAGCCCCCGTCTAGTCTCTATTCCTCACCAAGGATAACCACTGTCCTGATTTATAATAGCACAGGTAAGTTTTTCTGTTTTTCTTCTTTATATAAACAGAATCATACAGTATATATTCTTTTGTCTCTGGCTTCTTTTGTTCCACACGTTCGTGAGATTCACCCATATTGCAGAGTTGAATTAGATGAGTTTTTGAAAATAAATTTATTTATTTTTGGCTACGCTGGGTCTTCGTTGCTGCGCGCAGGCTTTCTCTAGTTGCAGCGAGCGGGGGCTACTCTGTAGTTGCGGTGCGCGGGCTTCTCACTGCGGTGGATTTTCTTACTGTGGAGCACGGGCTGTAGGCGCACGGGCTTCGGTAGTTGTGGCACGCGGGCTCTAGAGCTCAGGCTCAGTAGTTGTGGCGAACGGGCTTAGGTGCTCTGCGGCATGTGTGATCTTCCGGGACCAGGGCTCGAACCCGTGTCCCCTGCACTGGCAGGCGGATTCTTAACCACTGTGCCACCAGGACCCTGAACTACATGATTTTTAAGGCATCCTGAAATTCTAACGTATGACCATTTTAAAAACATGTGCTACCCTTATACACTGAACATTATTTTGGCAATATCCATCAAAACACAAAACGTATCCTTCCGTCCACTCTGGGGTATTTATCCTACAGATACATTTGTACACCTGTGTTTGAGTGTGCATACACATGCCTACAGACAGATATCCACTGCAGTACTGTTAATAATAAAAGACTAGAAACGATGTCCCTCAACAGCAAATAAATGATGATATATCCAGACCAAGAAATACTATGCAGTGAAAGGGAGGAGGAGGAGGCAAAGCAGAAGAGGAAAAAGTAGCAGTGGTAGTAGTAATAAGTAGTTTATACCTACCAATATGGGGAAATGTACACAACATGTTTTTTAGGTGGAAAAAAATAAGTCATAGGACAGTACGCCTAGTGCCGCTCCAACTGTGTGTAAACACGTTGTGCACGTGATGCTTATTATGTAGATGTATATGCACAGAAAATAAATCCTGCAAGGGAACCATTCAAACTCCTAACAGCAGATATCTATGAGGAATGAGAAAGCAACTTTACTTTTCCACTTCAAACAAGTCTATACAGTTCAATTTTTTTAAAGTAATATACATTTATTGTTAAACTTCTTTTCATACAATATAGCAATTACGTATAGAGTAAACAGTAAAAAGCCGATTTTCCAACACTATCCCTATCAAAAATCTCCCTCCCCTCCCAGAACCACCTGGGAGGCACTCCTGAAACCCTGGCAATTTTCAGACGTTTTTCACACCAAGTCATAAGCATATACCTTGACATAAGCACAGGTTTACTCCACCTTATAATGGGATCACACTACACACATAATTTTGCAACCTGCTCTTCCCACCTTACAATAAATCACGGACATACAGTCCCATATTGGCTAGATAAACCTTATCTTTTTAACATCTACCTAGAACTCCACTGTACAGATGCACTATTCTATTAACAGACATCCTTGTACATACCTTTGTGTGGACATATACAAACACTTCCATAGGACGATAAATTCCCAGAAGGGCCAGTGGCTGGGACTGAGAACGTAAGAGGTTTAAATTTTTAACAGACACTGCCAAATCATCTTTTTTAATGGCTATGTCTATTTACATTCCCACCAACAGTACACGAGTGCACCAAATTCTAAGCATTCTGCCTTTGATTATTCTTAACAAGGAGTACCTATTTTACAAGAACAACAAACACTTAAAAAAAAAAAGGAGTAGAAACCTTTAGGTTTAGGACCTAGCGAAAAAAAGTCTTAAGTTTAACCTACTTTAAAATACTTAGAAGGCCAAAGAAAGCACCTGACTTACTGCTATGCACATATCCCCACCCACGAAGACTGCTGGCCCTCGACATTTTGATCAGAAACTATCAAGCCACCATGACTTCTGGCTGCCAAGGTCCATGCTACAATCAAGCCAGAGAAGTATAGTTGTGCTGCCATGAACCGTGTTTCTCCGCCATATCAAGACTTCCACTGTAAAATTATCTGGGCTTTGGTTCCTTGCTTCTAGGAAATGCCAAATGTTGTAAACAGGGCTAGCATTTCAAAGCACAGACAACCAGGGCTGTTATGCTAGTTTTAGGAGGGCAGGCGTTTTTTTAAGTCAGCAAGGCCATTGTAGACAAGATAGTCTAATAAGCCTCCCATTTAAAAGTTGGGGACACTCAGGTCTTAAGATATAAAGATTAAGAGCCTGAGTTCTGGAATTAAATAGATCAACATTTGAGCTGAATCTGCTATTTATGAGTTAAGCCACTTTTGGGCAAATGACTTAATTTTTCTCAATACCAGCTCACCATTAAAACAGGAAAATAATAATCTCTGCCTCATAAGACTCTATGGGGGTTAAGTAAGATCATGCACAAGAGAGAAAAGCTCAGAACCTTTTCCCTCTGCAAAATCACTCAGGAAGTTCTATGCAGAGCTGGACACAGACATTCCAATCCACTGGTATGCTAAAAGAAAAACGTACAAATTCAAACACCAGAAATTCTAAATGGAACACTTGCCAACTCTGCTGATACAACTGACAGGTAGCCATGGTTGTCCTCAATTAGTACTTCTGTCATTGTCCCACTCTCCTTTCCTGGAAACAAGGAAGAATAAACTCCTTTGCTCCCACTGTGGTTGGGTAAAGTCATGTGGCCAGTTCTGACCAGTGACTTGTGAGCAGAAGTGAGGTGAAGCTGAAACATTTAATTCCTGGAATGAGATCCTCCAGAAGTTTCTTTCCCTTCGCACCTAGCGTCGTTCAAGAGGGTGGCTGCTCCATCAGTGGGTCCCTGAGTGAGGACAGTGCAGAGCAAAGCTGCCAGAACAAATATCATAAATGAGTGGAAAAAAAAATCTTTGCTCTTTTAAGCCACTGAAATTGTAAGCTGGCCTCATCTGACTGATATACTATGGCCAGCTGGAAAAGAAGAATCTAGCTAAAGAAATGACAGCAATAATTAAGGTTGGGGTGAAAAATAAAATCTATTCTATAAAAAGGATCTTTCTTTATGTAGACTCAAGAATGAAAACCTACGAAATTCTCCATACTACAAGACCTAAGGAAGCCACAAGGGTCTGTGTGGGTCTGTTACCTACAGACTCACAGAGCTTCCTGTTTTGGTGACGGGACCGGCCGGCATTTACTCCTGCCGCACACACTGCCGGATCATAAAGGAGACATAGCTTTCTCAAGTTTCTCAGCAGAGTGATATATACACACAGGAAGATGTGTAACCGAGCACAGAGATCTAACTGAAATGCGCATAAAATCAGAGGGAGACAGAAATAGGCTAATGGAGAGAACACAGGAAAGGGTCTAAGCACATCCCTCTCAATAACCCCTCAAGCCGCTCCCTCAACAAGATCAGATGACCTTTAAATGACACAAAAGCAGCAATTTCCCGACCAATGGTGGTGAGCAAGTTCTCAGGAGGAGGCAAAAAATAAGGGCTGCTTAAAAAATGAGTTTTTCAGAAAGCTAAATGTATTAAAGTTAGAAGACTGTATTTCATTTTAAAAAGGCAGAACGAAGACTTTACCCCTTTCTCCACTAGAGAACCACACAAAAGCAACCAGGAGAATGAGAAACAGAAACATCACGTCTTTGACAAAACTAGAGACATCTGTGACCCCAAACCCCAATATGTGAGTAAGAACCACCAAATGCTGTAAAGGTCAAACAAGGGTGTGGGAAAGCGATGAGAGAGAGCGCCTGTTGTTACAGATGTCAGACAAAGCATGCAAGTCCACTTCTCAAAAGTAAATGCTTCATTCTAAGGGGGCAATACCAGCAATCCATGTTTCTAACAGTGGGAACTCAGCGGGAACTGGCTCAGGGACTGGTGACTGAGGCTTCCTCAGACCCAGTAAGGCATGAAGAATCATATACACAAGTCAAACCTACAGGAAGCAGTCTGTCAAGGAGGTAGGGTGACAGGGAATGCCTGGGGCATTACAACTGCCATTTCCAGATGTCTGAGGGCAAGAAAGGCTAGTAGAATATTCAAGAAAAACCCCTCCTAGGCTAGCCCCTTCGCAAAAGAATTTTCTACAGACTGCTAGAATGGAAGCAATCACCTCATTCAAAGATGAATGACAATCTTATGAAAGGGTCTAGCACATATTGAACTGTACGTTCAAAAAATGATTGATGGTAAACTTTATGTTATGTATATTTTATCACAATTTTTTAAAAAAGGAACCAGCACAAAACTACCAGCAAAAACACAAAACAAACAAACAAAAAAAACCTCAAAAAACCCCACAAGAAAAACCAATTGCAAAGAACATTCATCCAAAAATGCTTCCATTAGGGACTTCCCTGGCAGCGCAGTGGTTAAGAATCTGCCCGCCAATGCAGGGGACATGGGTTCGAGCCCTGGTCCGGGAAGATCCCACATGCCGCGGAGCAACTAAGCCCATGCACCACAACTACTGAGCCTATACTCTAGAGCCCGCGAGCCACAACTACTGAGCCTGCAAGCCACAACTACTGAAGCCTGCGTGCCTAGAGCCCGTGCTCTGCAACAAGAGAAGCCACCGCAATGAGAAGCCTGTGCCCCACAATGAAGAGTAGCCCCTGCTTTCTGCAACTAGAGAAAGCCCACGTGCAGTAAGGAAGACCCAACACAGCCAAAAAATTAAAAACCAAAAAAAACCCCCAAAATGCTGCCATTAGTAAATGAAAATATATTCCCATGAAATAAAAAACAAATGAACCACACAATCTCTTCTATGAAACAATGTGTAAAGCAGAGATACACTAAGAAAAGACAAGAGACAACAGAAGTAGATAAAACAATTAAGGGCAGAGCTAGGGAAGTAGAAGAGAAAAATAAATCTTTTTCCATTACAGAAACCAAAAACACATGGAAAAGAAATGACATTGGGCTTCCCTGGTGGCGCAGTGGTTGAGGGTCCGCCTGCCGATGCAGGGGACACGGGTTCGTGCCCCGGTCCGGGAGGATCCCGCATGCCGCGGAGCGGCTGGGCCCGTGGGCCATGGCCACTGAGCCTGTGCGTCCGGAGCCTGTGCTCCGCAACAGGAGAGGCCACAACAGTGAGAGGCCTGCGTACCGCAAAAAACAAAACAAAACAAAACAAAAAACATTGCTGAAAACCCTGTAAGGGACATGTAGAACCAAAGTTAGGATGACTTCAATACACAGATTAAAAGGGCTCACTATGTTCCAGGAAAAACTGACTTAATTCAATTAACAAGGTACGTCTTGGTAAACTTATTAAACTTTAAAAAGAGAGAGGGAGGGAGGGAAGGGAATCTTCAAGGCATTTAGGCAAAACACAGGCTGGCCTCAGTTTTCTCCCATGCACAGCCCACACTAGAAGATAGCAGAACTGTGTGCATAAAGTCCTCGAGGAAAGAAAGGCTAACCCAATTTTATATACAGCAATACTGCCCTTCAAATATGAAGACAATTAACATTTTTGAACATTCAAGAGGAAAAAAAACCTCTATAGAATGACCGCATTTACAAACACTGATGCAAAAGCTATTAGCAAATAGCATTCAACAGCACATTTAAAAATAATATTCTATAACCAAGGGACCTGTTTTTACTCACAACACTTCTGACATCCAATGTGTGTGGTTTTTTCTCATACCAACTAATTCTCCAACTCTCTGCACACCAGCTAGATATCCAACAATTCAATTCAAGTCTGACACTAACTACAACTGGAGTCAGTGCAGACCTCCAGGTTAAGGGTTCAGTCCCAGCAAGAATGGCCCCCACTTCGGGCACGAGTCACAAGTCCCAGGCCTCCTGTACTTCTGACCGACAGGCTATAAATCAGGAGTTCCCATGACCCCCTCCTCAGGTTTGATAATTTGCCAAAACAGCTCACAAACTCAAGAACACATTTTATTCAATATTACTAGTTTATTATGAAGGATACAACTCAGGAACAGGCAAATGGAAGAGATGCATAGGGCAAGGTGTAGGGAAAGAGGCGTGGAGCTTCTATGCCCTTTCTGAGCACCCTCCCAGCACCTCAACCAGGAAGCTCTTTGAACTCCATCATTTAGGGGTTTTTATGGAGGCTTCATTACATAGGTATGACTGGTTAAACTTACTGGCCATTGGTGACTGAACTCACTCTCCAGACACTTGCTTCTCCCCAGAGGTTCGGGGGTGGGGTTAAAAATTCCAACCCTCTAGTCCTGCCTGGGTCTTTCTGGTGACCAGCCTCATCCTGAATCTGTCTAGGGGCCCTAAGTCACCAGTCATCTCATTAGCCTACAAAAGACACTCACCTGTCCAGAGATTCCAAGGGTTTTAGGAGCTGTGTGCCAGAACCTGAGGACAGAGACCAAATAATCTATTTCCCAGTATATCACACCAAGTATGATTTATTCTAGGACTCCTGGAGTGGGTCAACAGTAGAAAATTACTAATTTAATGTATTTCCAAATAGTTCAAAAGAGAAAAATTATAATGACTGCATCTTTACAAAAGCTCAAAGGATATTTGATATAATTTAACTCCACTCTCGATAAACCAAAAAACTCTTAGTAAACAAGGATGGATGGATAAGTAAGTCCTTAAAAATGAAAAAAAAAAAAAATTTTCCTGTCTCATCCCAAAGCCAACAAGGAACAAGGTAAGGATATCCACTATTACTAGCATTATATAATATTGTCCTGGAGGTACTACTGGCCAATATAATTAGTCCAAAGGCGGGAAAAAATCAGAGGAATAAACATGAGGAAAAGAAGTTAAATGATAAATATTTACAGGTGTCATGATTTACCTAAAAAAACCCAAGAAGCTCTATATCTTGACTGTGGCGATGATTAAAAAACTATACACATTTATCAAAACTCATTGGGTGGGACTTCCCTAGTGGTCCAGTGGTTAAGAATCTGCCTTCTAATGCAGGGAACACAGGTTTGATCCCCAGTCAGGGAACTAAGATCCCCCACTAAGCCCGCCTGCTGCAAGTAGAGAGCCCACGTGCCGCAAGTACAGAGACCATGCGCCACAACCAGAGAGAAGCCCGCACACCACAGCGAAAGATCCCACATGCCACAACGAAGACCCTGCCTGCCGCTACTAAGACCCAACGCAGCCATCAATCAATATTTAAAAAAAAACAAAACTCACTGGGTATAAATTTAAAATTGGTGAGTTTTGGGCTTCCCTGGTGGCGCAGTGGTTGAGAGTCTGCCTGCCGATGCAGGGGACATGGGTTCGTGCCCCAGTCCGGGAAGATCCCACATGCCACAGAGCGGCTAGGCCCGTGAGCCATGGCCGCTGAGCCTGTGCGTCCAGAGCCTGTGCTCCACAGTGGGAGAGGCCACAGCAGGGAGAGGCCCGCGTACCACAAAAAAAAAAAAAAAAAATTGGTGAGTTTTATTATATGTATATTACATTTCAATAAACCCAACTGAATCATTTGAAAAACTATTACAAGCGATAAAATATTCAAGTAAGGAGTCTGGATACAAAATTAATACGCAGAAATCAAGTCTCCATCTATATAAACACACACCTATTACTAGTCTATTTCATCGTGCAACCAAAAAAAAAAAAAGCCACCAAGAGCTACATGAAGAAAAGTTTAAAACACTACTGAGAGACAAAAAAGAAAATGTAACATCATAAAGATATCAACAGTTAATGTATGATTTAAGGGTTACAAAAGGCTTATTTTAAAAATTAAACAGATTCTGAAGTTCATACGGAAAATTAAACAAGAAAAGCCAAGATAATTCCAAAGCGGCTACCTATAAAACTCAGTCATTAAAACAGTGTAGTTCTGGCACATGGATGGATGGGTAGCTAGTTAGCTAGATCAAAGAGATGAGAGGGTTCAGAAAGACACTCCAGTACATACTGGAATTCAGTAGCGTATACTGTAATGTATACAAGTCGCTTTCAAATCAGTAGAAGATGCAATAAATAATGCTGTCACATCTGAAATAATGTTGCATCTTCCACAAAATAAATTTCAGATAAAAATAAAACCATAAAACACTAGAAAAAAGCTATGGTAGACTTTCAAAAATAATCTTGGAGTGGGGTAACCCTTTCTAAGTGAGTATATCAAAAGCCCAGAAGCCAAAAGAAACAATAAAAAATTCAACTGTAAAAACGAAGAAATGAATTCTATAAAAAAAAAAGATTATAAATAAATCAATTAGATATCGGCAACTTATACACAGACAAAGGGAGTTTGCTAGTTTAGGGGAACTGGGATAGAAGGCTAAGAGGGAGACTTACTTTTTCACTTTTTCATACTGTCCCGCATTTTACACCAAACACATGATAAAAAAAAATTAATACAAGGCTAGCTTATATTTTGAAATCATCTTTCCTACTACTTCGACGTTGATGAAGTATTCTCACTTTTATGAAATAACAGTCATAAAAGATATTTTTAAAAAATTTAATACCCTTGCTTGGCAGAACAAAAAGCTGGCAACCCTCTGTCACCCCCAGAATGCTGAGGGTAACAGTGCTAGTCCACCAAATCAAAAAGTCTGGGAGCTGCTAGAGAATGGACTTGAGGCTATGGGGAGGGGGAAGGGTAAACGGTGACAAAGCGATAAAGAGGCATGGACATATATACACTACCAAACGTAAGGTAGACAGCTAGTGGGAAGCAGCCGCATTGCACAGGGAGATCAGCTCGGTGCTTTGTGACCGCCTGGAGGGGTGGGATAGGGAGGGTGGGAGGGAGGGAGACGCAAGCGGGAAGAGATATGGGAACATATGTATATATATAACTGATTCATTTTGTTGTGAAGCTGAAACTAACATACCATTGTAAAGCAATTATACTCCAATAAAAAAAAAAAAGTCTGGGAGCTGCTGTACTTCTGGTCATGATTAAATTGACAACCTCTTAATAGGCAAGATATGCAAGATGTAAGACCAAAGTTGTGATCACCCTGCTCCCTACCCGGGAAGGCACAGCTACCAATCACCTCAAATCCTTTTTTTTTTTTTTTTTGTGGTACGCAGGCCTCTCACTGTTGTGGCCTCTCCCGTTGCGGAGCACAGGCTCCGGACGCGCAGGCTCAGCGGCCATGGCTCATGGACCCAGCCGCTCCGCGGCATGTGGGATCTTCCCAGACCGGGGCACGAACCCGCGTCCCCTTCATCGGCAGGCGGACTCTCAACCACTGCGCCACCAGGGAAGACATAATCTTTTTTTTTTTTTTTAAACACTCACTCATTCATCCACCAATTTATTTATTTATTTATGGCTGTATTGGATCTTCGTTGCTCCACCTGGGCTTTCTCTAGTTGTGGGGAAAAGGGGCTACTCTTCGTTGTGGTGTGCAGGCTTCTCACTGTGGTGGCTTCTCTTGAAAGAAGAGCACGGGCTCTAGGGCGCAGGTTTCAGTAGTTGCAGCACATGGGCTCAGTAGTTGTGGCTCATGGACTTAGTTGCTCCGTGGCATGTAGGATCTTCCCGGACCAGGGCTTGAACCCGTGTCCCCTGCATTGGCAGGTGGATTCTTAACCACTGTGTTACCAGGGAAGTCCCCAACTCTAATCTTTATGGCATTATTAAATGGTCTACCTCACAAGGCTGCTGTAAAGATTAGATCAGATACAGCACCTAGCACCTATTGAAGAGTAACTGAAGGCGTTACTTCTACCTTTCAAATTATAAGACCAACACACCTCAAGACAAGAATAGCTGCAAAGTTTCATAATCTGAAAATACTTCTATTCTATTCTCTTCTTTGATCTTCAATATCACACGCCATGTAGCATAGGTAAGGCGGATATTACCTCCATCCTGCACTGAAGAAATTAAGGATAAGAGAAATAAGGTGACTCCAGCTCCCCTGTTGGGTTCTCATAGTCTTGAACACAGGCATATCCCTCCCCCATTCTCATTTCCTAACTCCTAACGGCAGGGGGCCATGTTCTAGTCGCTGTCTTCTGGATTACTGAACATGCTCTATCAACATCCTCATGGCCTGAATAAGTGAGCAGCAGATCCAGAGCTCAGAGTCAGCTGTTCTGATGCCTGCCGTCTATCACCTTGCCACCCCACCAAAATGGTTACTAGGCCCAGCCTCACAAATTTGAAGTAACTGAGAAAGCCTATTTGGATGAATAAAACATCTAAGCTAGTTTAAATCAGACTTTGGGGGAAAAAAAAGATGAAGGATGGTACCATCTGAATAGCAGTGTTAGAAGGTCTGTTTTAATAACAGCTAGAAGTCACTGGTGATTAGTATGTTGAGAGCTATAAAGAAGTACTTCTCAAATGCTCAGAAATAGTTGGTTAAAACTAAGAGAATATTTGGATATATCAAAATACTGTTTTTATCAGCACCCCCATTTAATAGATGAGGAAACTAAGGCTTAGATGGGGTAAGTAACCTGCCCCAGATCACAGAGCTTAATGAGGTGGCAGGACTAAGCCTGGCCTCCAAGCAGACTGACTCCAGGGGGTTGTTCTTTTCTTTTTTGGAGGTGGGGGGGCTGCGTCGAGTCTTCGTTGTTGCACACGGACTTTCTCTAGTTGCGGCAAGCGGGGGCTACTCTTCATTGTGGTGAGCGGGCTTCTCATTGTGGTGGCTTCTCATTGAGGTAGCTTCTCTTGTTGCAGAGCACGGGCTCTAGGTTCGTGGGCTTCAGTAGTTGTGGCACACGAGCTCAGTAGCTGTGGTACACGGGCTTAGTTGCTCCGCGGCATGTGGGATATCCCCGGACCAGGGCTCCAACCCGTGTCCCCCTGCATTGGCAGGCAGATTCTTAACCACTGTGCCACCCGGGAAGTCCTTGCTTATATTATTTAAATGCTATGTAAGTCCTTCCCTTCAAGGATAGAGCTTCCTTACCCCAAACACAGGAAATATGAAATAGTGATGTTCAGGTTAGAAAGATATTGTTGGCCTCGCGTAACTGCTGTCAAGAAGGCTGTTGAAAGGCTTGCTGTGTGTGGGTCCCCAAGAGGATGAAATGACATAATGCTTATAAGGAGCTTAGGACCGGGCCTCCTTAACGGTAATTATCCTCATCACCATTGTTGTTAAGACGGCCATTACCGCATTCCCTCCCTCTGATGATGGGCACCTCGGCCCATTTTAATGTTTTCCACACTAGGCTAACTTACTGTTAATACCTGCACTTACTGTGCTGCCCCACAATCCTTCCCCCAGTAGCTGTTATCACACGGATGGGGGTAGTTTAGAACCAAGGGGCTTCTTAGAATCAATAATTGTTATATTTAATTCAATTCAGATTGGGTATTTTCACCTTGTTTTTCTTCATTTGGTTTTAGTGATATTAAAACAATAACAACAACAACTACTACATAACCTACATTTTTCAAGGCTCAGAAGAATTTTGAATTTACCCAGATTTGGGGTCCTTCACTCCCTTCATGGGTTATAAAGGCATACATGCTCTTCACAGAAAGCCCGGGCCAGGAAGTGGAATACCTCATTACGGATTAAGTTTCCACAAAAACACTCTCTCTTGCTGCCACAACCCAAATGCTGGCTCCTGACAACCACAAAAGAAGAAAGAGTTTTCTGTTGTGGCTTTTGAAACACAAAAAATAGATCACAAAACAGAAACACTGATTGTAGTTGCAGTTATCAGGAGCTACATGCTAGAAAGGTCTTGTTTCAACCAAATTGCAGCTTCCCCGAAAAGATAAATTGTGTGAGTTTGTTTTTAAACTGTTGGGAGGCCACCAAATTTAAATAGACAAAGGATTCCAGCCAAGGGTGAAAGAACGCAAACTGGGGTGAAATCACAAGGCCTTGTACCATCTCTGTTTGAAAAAGGGGGGTTCAATTGTCTGATACCCAAGTCATCTTACATTTCAAACAAATAAACCACCTGAGAGCCAGGTACAACACAAAAGAGTGAGCTTATCTTTTTAGACCAGGATTCTCAAGTGATATTCTTCCACGTCTTCTTCCACCAGCTTCAGTCCTTCTGACTTTCTGTTGCCTCAATTCCCATTCCTACTGACCCAATTGTTCTGTCCTGGTCATGTGAACACAAAGATACCTGACTGAGGTCTCTGGAGAGCTAGGCCCCATGGGGATGCATAAATGAAGGAAGGATCAGCCCATACCTTAAGGATCTCAGGAGTTTTGATGCCTGCATCAATCACCTTGCCATCTGTATTCTTCTGCTTGGGCTACCATGACAAAATACCATAGACTGGGTAGTCCAAGATCAAGGCGCTGGCCAATCTGGTTTCTGGTGAGAGCTCTCTCATGTCTCCTCTTATAAGGACACTAACCCTATTAGGCAGGGCCCACCCTTATGACTTCATTTAACCCTAATACAAGGGAAAACCTGCTGTGACAAAGGCATGTTTAGAGAGGGAAGGTTTAGAAAGAGTGGGGATTTGTCAGGTGGGAGGGGAAACAACATATGAGTCAGTAAGAACAGTGATGAGCAAAGACATGGAGGCATGAAACTGAAAAGTGTGAAGAAAGATGAGTAACCCACCTGCTTACCATTTCTTGCATTCTTCCAGTTTTGGCTCTAATCGAGGCTGCCCTCCTATGCTGAGTTATACACCTCTACCCTTTCAGTTTAAACTAAGGGTCTAGGCGAACCCATGCCAGCATAATGCAAGACTGGGTACATATGCAGAGAAAGGAAGGGCAGAATGGAGGAAGATTTGCAGAAAGGCAGCTAGATCAAGTGCATTTCAGTCTTCAAGGGTCAGAACTGTTCTCCACACAGTGGTCAGAGTTTTTTATTAAACAAAGGCCAATTACTGTCCCTTCACTCAAAACCTTCCAATGGCTTCTGACCTCACTCAGAGTAAAAGCCAAGGTCCTTACCAGGAATGTCCCAGTCTCAGGAATTTTACACTCGCTGTTCTGTCTGGAAGATTCTTCCCTGGGTAATCACGTGGCTCCCTCCCTCATTTACTTCAGGTTCGCGTCAAAAGGCACTCTCCCCCAGCCCTCCATCTCTAAAATTTTAACACTCACCCCAGACATTTCACATACCACTCTCCTGCTTCATTTTTTTCCTCTCAAGCACTAGTCACTAAGATTCTTTATATTTTGTTTGTCATTGTCTCCCCCACAAGACTGCAATGCACGGTTCATGAGGGCAAGGATTTTCATCTCTTTTTTCCAATATTGTATCCTCAGCATCTTGAACAGTGCATGGCACACAGTATAGAAGGTGCTCGATTAATCTATGTACTGAATGAATGAGAAAAGGACAGGATCCTCACAGTTCGACGCACTCCAGTCCTCTGGCACTCTGGAATCAGGCAGAGAAATAAATGCACAGAGTTATCTAAAGAGTGAGGTTATATGGAGGTGAAGATGGCTCTGTAGAAAAAAAGATTCCCAAGAATTTATCACAGGCCGAGTAGGCATGGAGAAGATCTAAAACATGTAACAAACATCCCTGACTGTAAGGGGTGAACATCTAAACAGGGAATCAAAACCAACTCATGAAATAATCAGAGGACAAGCAAGAAGTTAATACTGAAGATTTCACCACAAAATGACAAGGTCTCCCCTTTCCTGACTGTTTAGTATGTGCCAGGCCAAGTATCTTAACACACGATCTCCTTCAACCCTCACAGCCCTAACAAGGTGGGTATTATCGTTAGCTGCATTTTGCAGAGGAAGCACAGAGCTCAGAGACGTGAAGCGGTGAAACTAAGAAGAGGAGCAGCAGAGCTGGGACTGTGAACGGGGTATGACCCGTTCCAAAGTCTATGCTTGACCCGCCAGGCTATCAAGCTCTTTGAAACTCAGAAAGGGGAGGGAGTCAGTGGGCTACTCTTCCTGGAGGGAGAAGCCTGGGCTGGACTTTGAAGGTGAGGGGCCTCTGCACAGGGGGAGGGGAACCAAGCCTAGCGGACAGCAGGGCTTGGCAAATGAGGCTCCAGCAAGCTGAGAGGCCCAACTAGAGTGGAAGATGCACTTTAGTGTCGGTGCTAAAAGCAGCAGCAACAAATGCTAATTGATCATTTACAACCTGCCAGGTACTGTTATGAGGTTTTTAACATATTGAATCACCTCAATGATTCAAAGTACTATCATTATCCTCATCTTACAGTCAAGGAAACTGAGCCACAGAGAGGTTAAACATTTGTTCATAAGCAGCAGAACAGAGATTCGAATCCAGGCAGTTTGGCTCCAGGTTTATCCTGTACAGATTAGTCAGTAGCAAGAAAAAAGGTGAAAAAAGGCCACCAAAACATATGCATCACGTATGTGCGTATGTGCACAGTCCCCACAGGCACATGGCAAGAGTTCTCACTTGGTTTCTCCGTGGACCGTCCCCCAGTTACTAATAACAGTTGCACTCTGTCCTCTCCCCATCTCTACCTCCTGCCTTAATCTGCCCTGATGTGCTTGTTGCCAGGCTGTCTCCCAAAAGGCCTCTGATCTAATGGCAAGCGCTTCTCCCCAAAGATGCTACCCTCAATTAGTGGTGAAATTTAAATCTGCCACGCAGAAAGCACTCTGCTCATTTACCCGGGCAAACGAGCTCAATCAGGAAGAAGGTCACAGCTCTAAGTATTCTGTCAAAGAGCATTTTTACAGAGGGTTTCCATTTGCGCAGAGGAGCCGTGGGCCACCTCTGACCTGCGAACAAAGCAGACAAGCTGATCTCCAGCCACGGCTGCAGGTCTCCACACTCACACTCAGACACACTGGGGGAAGAGCTTCGCTTCCAGACTGCCTCACCCTTCCTCCCCTCACAAACTGCCCACAGGGTTGAACATTTCATTTTAGAGTCTTACTGGTAGGTGTCAATAAGAACACCTATTTATCTGTGCTACAAATGGCCAAAACTGAATCAGGGAGCAATGCCCCATGACAGCCCATCAAGTAAAAACCATAGGGTTACCAAGATCTGTGCTAACCACAGTCTCAACTCGGAACCACGAGGAGAGCCCCAGCAAAGAAAAGGGCTACACCACAAGGTATTGGAAGAATTCAAGATTCTTCCAGCCAGGCACACTTGGCAAACGGGAATGATCTAGCTGCTAAAATAATGTATGACACAGCTCTGTGCACCCACATACACCCTCGCCAGAACGACCCCTTACCCCTTAGAAGACAGGAAACACAAAGCCATAAATAGGTAGCAGAGATCCTCCTACTGCTTTAGCTCTCAGCCTCATAGACTTATTGCCCCTTCAGGAACTGATATGTGCTTCAAGACATCTTTTAAACCAACATGTTCAACATGTTAAAATTAATTATTAAAAACTGCCTCACTCCTGGGTATATACCTGAAGTAGATGAGTGCACATACATGCACCAATATTCATGTACAAGAATGTTCAGAGCAGCACTATTCATAACAGCCCCCAAACTGGAAAGTGCCCAAATATCCACGAAGAGTAGAATGAATAAATAAATTGTGGACTAGCCCCATGATGGAACAGTATACAGCAATGAGAATGAACGAATCACACAACCACGAGGGAGCTTACAGATGAATGTCACAGACATCATGCTGAGTGAAAGAAGCTAGACCACAACTATGCATTTGGTATGAGTCCATTATTAAAGTACAAAGGCAGGCAAAACTATTCTGTAACTGGCAGAAGCCAGGGGCAGAAGCCAGGGTAGTAAGTTTTGCAGGCAGCTGGTCATCTTCTGTTTCTTGGTCTGGGTACTGGTTATACAGGTGTATTCAGTTAGTGGCTATTCATTGAGCTGTACTTACGATGAGTGCACTTTTCTTAATGGATACTATACTTCAGTGAGAAGTTCTTAAAAACTGCTTACAGGGAATTCCCTGGCGGTCCAGTGGTTAGGACTCCGTGCTTTCGCTGCTGAGGGCGCGGGTTCAATCCCTGGTTGGGGAACTAAGATCCTGCAGGCCGTGTGACCAAAAATAAATAAATTAAAAAATAAATAAAACGCTCGATTCTGTTGCCTCCTCACCCGGTTAAAACAAACAAACAAACAAACAAAAACCCTGCCTACAGACACTGTCTAATGTCATCCATTACTATTCTG
Source organism: Aethalodelphis obliquidens (assembly GCF_003676395.1). Classification (NCBI taxonomy): domain Eukaryota; kingdom Metazoa; phylum Chordata; class Mammalia; order Artiodactyla; family Delphinidae; genus Aethalodelphis; species Aethalodelphis obliquidens. The sequence goes on along the minus strand of NW_020837987.1, from coordinate 12,476,332 downwards.
GGTAAGTGTCCTATTTGGGTTTCCACAACCGCAGTAAATCAGTAACATGAGCCACCAAAATAATGGCCAACATGGCCTGAGTGATTGCTACGTATCAGGCATTATGCTAAGAACATTACAAACAGGCGTTCATTTAATTCTAAAAAATTCCCTTTGAAAGAGCTATTATTTTTATTCCCAATTTGAAGGAACAGGAAAATGAGGCTTAGACAGTTTAAAGCCAGCTACTGCGTGGGAAAGTCAGGACACTAGAGGTGACTCAAAAGCTCATACACTAAACACCTGGCTACCTGAATGGGAAAGGGGTTCGGGTTATAAACACAGAAGTTGCACTAGGCCCCCAAACTTTTTTCTATTTCATGACACTGACCTTTTTATTGAGTCCAGGCCAGCTGTCTTGTAAAATGTATCACATTCTGGATTTGTCTGATTATCTACTCATAATAAGATTCAGATTAAATATCTTTGGCAACAAGGCACATAATGTCAGGCTGAACAGCTGGGGGTGCCAGTCCTGTTCACCTTTTGTTAAGGTGGTAACCCCCATATCTCTCCATTATAAAGGTACATTTCTCCTTTGTAATTAGTAATTAATGCGCTGGGTGGTATTCTGAGACCATGCAAATATCAAGTTCCCTCAACACCTTTCCTCAGTGATTTAAAAAAATCAACCATTGAGGCATAATTTATATACAATAAACTGTATCCATTAAAAGCATACAGTTCGGTAATTCTGAAGTACGTGTACATGAGTAAAATCATCACCACATCAAGATATGGAATATTTCTATCACCCCAAGTTTTCCCATGCCCCTCTGCAAGCAATTTTTCTTGCCACTCCCAGCTCCTAGGCAACCATAACCACTGACCTGCCTCCTGTCACTACAGATTAGTTTGCATTTTCCAGAGCCATGTATAAACGGAATCATAATTTGTAGTCTTCTGTGTCTGGCTTCTATCACTCTCAGCATATAATGATTCTGAGACCCGACAATGTTGCTGTGTGTAGCAGTAATTCATTCCTTTTGGCCCCTGAGTAGTATTCCAGGGGATGGATGGACCAGTTTGTTTACTCACCTGAACAGCAGCGGTCAGGGTTCTAACTGCTCCATATCGTCACTTGGTCCTGTCAGTCGTTTTATTCTCCAGTGATTTTTAAAATCCAGTAATGTTCCTTGCCTGAATTAATTATTTATTTGTGTGATTATGTCTATTTCCTCCACCCCTGGTCATCATGAGGGCAACTTTAGTTCAACACAATGCCTAGCATTAATTAATATATTAATAAATTAATCCAATAAATATCTGCTGAATGAACAGAATCTGCCGTCCATCCATCCCTCCCACCGAAAGATGGTAAGCTAAATATTGTTCAACCTACTAACGACTTATCAGGACATTTCTTTCTTTCTACAACCACCTGGTGCTGTATCTGGATTTTCCCTCCATCAGAGGTGAGGGGTCAAGCTTGACCGGATTCTGCTGCCCATCAAGGAGCCCCTGGAAGGCAGACAGAAGAAGTCCCTCTCAGGACCTCCCTGGCAGTCCAGTGGTTAAGACTTCGCCTTCCAGTGCAGGAGGTGTGGGTTTGATCCCTGGTTGGGGAGCTAAGATCCCACATGCCTCGCGGCCAAAAAACCAAAACATAAAACAGAAGCAATACTGTAACAAATTCAACAAAGTCTTTAAAAATGGTCCACATCAAAAAAAAATCTTAAAAAAAAAAGAAAAAGCCCCGCTTGCAATACAAAGCCTGCTAAGTGCAGGCACTGAAACCCCAATGCAGGGTAGTGTGGTTCGATTCCAGGCCCTCCAGCAAAAGGGCTTTTGAAAATAAATGTGCATTTCAGGGGCAATGTTGTGCCCAGGTAGGCACTGCCTCGAAAGGCAGGGTCCTGGTTCTGTTACCAGACTGTGGGGTAGGATTCCTCCCAGAGAGCAGGGGAAGAGAATATAAATGCTGCCACCTTCTCCCCACCTTCTCCCTCCTGCACTTTATTGACACTGAGGTCCTCCCTGCAGTGATAAAAGACCGTGATGTACCCTGACTGCCTCCCAAGGGTCACCTTCCCACATCTGGCTTCTTATAGCAACAAAACAATCTCTTGTGAAATGAGATCACACGTGCCAAGTGCCCAGTACAATGCTTGGATGGATCATAGCAAGCACTCAATAAATGTGTCAGGAATAGAAAATGCGGAAAGTTAACGTGATGGCAGACCATCTTTGGCATTATTATTTTAAACAGCTGCAGGCCTCCTTGACTACAGGGAGCTTTACACTCTACAGGGACCAACAGAAAGTAAGATGCACTAACAAAACCATGGCCTACCAATTATTTGTATGGTATGGTCTGAATACATTGTAATTTAAGATGCAAAAGAGGGGCCTTCTGTCCAAATGAAACGACTTCTCCCTGGGAACAATTCCTATTCTCAGCCCTCTGTGGCACTTGCTAGAGGTGCTGGGGATTGGTCACCTCTCAGTAAGCAAAGCAATTAAGAAAAGGATGGCTGGATGTGAAATGATTTTTGCCACTGTCACCCTGCCCCCTCTCACAGCCAAAAGAAAAAGGTTAAAAAATCACAGAAAGAGGGAGCAAGGAGGTTTGGTCTCACACATTATTCAAAGAAATCATTCCTAGAGAATGCTATTCTTAGTTAAATGGCTGACAAGCGAGGCTGCGGGCCTGGGGAATACATGCAGCAGAGCCCAGATGAGCAGGGCACTAGGCATTCAGCCTCCAGGATACTAGACCTCCCGGGATGGGGAGGAGTGACACTTGGAAGAAGCTCCTTCAGGGAGTTTCTATGCCGTACGACGTGGATACTTCCCCCCAACTTCGAGAAGGAAGACTTGACTCAAAATTGGCCCAGAGACTCGGGGTATAAAACCTTAGTTTTGTGACCATAGTGAGGTGTAAAGATAGCGTACTTATCCTGAGAAATTATTCTCAGGAGGATTGTGAGTAGGCTCTAAAAGTAAGTCCTCACCCCAACTCCAGTGAGATAAACTGTCCAGAATTGAATATTCCTACTTCCTGCCACACATCAGAGACCTCAGATTAGCTTGGCCAATGCTCTCCTTCACCGAGGAGTCACACTGCTATCAAAGGGGAGCAGTGACTCTATTGCCCTCACCAATTTTCCACATGGATGAAAACTTGAAGAAAAAGCTTTCTAACCAGAAATACAAAGTCAAGTCTGACCCCCAGTCAGTCCTCCCATCCCGCTGCCATGGTGACCCCAGAGCAGCTGCAGTAGTTACATGCCCTTTTCCAGCCTTCCCATGTAACCAGAGCTGAGAAAGTGAAAATCTAATATCCTATTAGCACAGAAAGCACAGAGGCTGTCACTGGGCCTGGGCTGGGCTAAAAGCATCTGCAAATCAATCTGAAAGCTGTTCTACCTACTGGCCATTTCTTGAACACATTCCAATTTTAGAAAATATGGAAACAGGATAAATGAACCGGTCAGAAAGCTCAGGAAAAAAAACAGGTGCAGGGACTTCCCTGGTGGCACAGTGGTTAAGAATCCATCTGCCAACGCAGGGGACATGGGGTTCGAGCCCTGGTCCGGGATGATCCCCATGCAGCGGAGCAACTAAGCCTGTGCACCACAACTACTGAGCCTGCACTCTAGCCTGTGCTCCGCAACAAGAGAAGTCACCGCAATGAGAAGCCCGTGCACCACAATGAAGAGTAGTCCCCGCTCTCTGCAACTAGAGAAAGCCTGCACGCAGCAACGAAGACGCAACACAGCCAAAAATAAATAATTTTTAAAAATTTTTTTAAAAAAACAAACAAAAAACAGGTGCAAACCAGAACCAATCTCCACCCACAATGTTATGAGCTAACCTAAGAATATGGGGGAGCAGCTCCAACAGAGTCCTGGTAATAGCAGGAGCCGCACATTTTGAGGCAAGAAGGCAGCAATCCTTTCTTTGTGATTCGTGTTTAGGAGGAGTCAGCAATTTACTCACAGAACATGGGACAGGAACCTGCCACCCCTGGAAGGCAGAATGGCTGCAAACAAAGCTTCTCCTCCCATACTCCCAGAGACCCCCTTTGAGCCCAACTCTTGCCACCCTCTTCTCAGGTCAAAGGTTAAAATGCAGTTGGCTTGGAGATGAAATTTTAAAAGATGATGCACAAGATACAGTGTTAAATTAAAACAAACAAAAAACAAGCTGTGGAACAGTAGTACATGATCTCATGCTTTTAAACATTTTGGGGGACAGTATTAGCAGAAAACACAATCCAACTATTAATGCAGATTACTTCTGGAGACTTGGGATTATAAGGGACTTTCACTTTGTTATATACCTATATAACATCTACCTATGTTTATAATGATTTAATTTTTTACAGTGAACAAGTATATTACTCTTATAATAAGACTTTTTTATTATTATTATTTTTGGCTGCGCTGCACGGCACATGGGATCTTAATTCCCTGACCAGGGACTGAACCGGTGTCCCCTGCATTGGAAGCAGAGTCTTAACCACTGGACTGCCAGGGAAGTCCCAGAAAAAATATTTTTAAGGTGATGGGATGGTTTAAGTCGTCCCAATTCATAACGGTCACACCATTTCCTCTCTATCGCAAGGTTTTGGTTCGGTTTGTACTGTGACACTGGCTGTGAAGCGGCAGGTGGGTAGCAACACAGGCCCTGAGGCATGAAAGGCCTAACCATGGCTGGCAGGACTATGAACTCCCAAGCACTGCCCTTGAAAGTGATGATGCAATACTTTATTTGCCAGGATAAGCACAGTGCCCAGGTGCATGAGATGGACACAAAAACAGGGACACAATGACTTCTGACTTTGAACTGCATGGGGTAGCCCTGACAAACAAGTTTTATTTGGAATATCATCTCTAATTGGTTAGAAGTGACTGCCTGGCCCACCACATGGAAACTGGGTCATGTGGCAATTCTACCATGAGTAAGACAGGGAGATGGGATGGGTGGTCAGGTGGCAGCACAGGCTTTCCCTAAGAAAAGCACAAGTTCAGTAGAAAGCAGCCAGAGCTGGGGAAAACACCTGACTGACGAATTCATTCAGCCAGTCACCAGAATCTCAGAGAGTCCCGATGCCCAATTCACAGATGTGCTGTGTCCAGGGAGGGAGGTGTCTGCAGCCCCAGCCCTCGGCTCAGACAGGAGCCACATGAGGAGGTGGCTATGGGTGGTGTCAGAAGGGGGCTGAGGACACTGGAGAGGTACAGACAGCACACCACGCAAGGGTACAGTCTATACGACAACTGTCTAGACTCTTCAAAAAAGGTCATCACTAAAAACAAAAAGGCAGCGAGAACTGTTCTCGACTGAAAGGGACTGAAGAGGCAATAGCTAAACGCACTGTGAATGCTGACTGGACCCTAGAGCAAAAGACTCGGCGATAGGGGACAGTTTTAAGTCAACTGAGTGAATTTAAACATAGATCCACATGAAATGCTCTTGAATTAATGCTAATATTCTTAGAAGTGATCATGTTATTGTAGTTATAGAGGAGAAAGTCCTGAAGCTTAGGGATATATGCTGAGACTTTTAGAAGTAAAGTGACGTGGTGTCCGCAGCTCGCTTTCAAATGGTTTAACAACAATACAGTGGGCTTCCCTGGTGGTGCAGTGGTTGGGAATCTGCCTGCCAATGCAGGGGACATGGGTTCGAGACCTGGTCTGGGAAGACCCCACATGCCGCGAAGCAACTAAGCCCGTGAGCCACAACTACTGAGCCTGCGCATCTGGAGCCTGTGCTCCGTAACGGGAGAGGACGCGACAGTGAGAGGCCTGCGCACCGCGATGAAGAGTGGCCCCCGCTCGCCGCAACTGGAGAAAGCCCTCGCACAGAAACGAAGACCCAACAGAGCCAAAAATAAATAAATAAATTTATTAAAAAAACAATACAAATTGTGGGGAAAAAGAGCAACTGTGGCAAAACGTTAACCACCGGTGAATACTGGGTGATTACCGTAGTACTCTTTCAATGGATTTTACCACTTTCAAATTTAAAAGTTAGGGAGAAAAGAAAAAGGTCATAACTCGGTAAAGTCTGACCGGCAATAGGAAGGAAGACCGAATGTACCACGGGTGAAGCTAACCGCGACGACCAGCACGCACTGAGCGCTTCCGTGTGCCAGGCGCCACACTCGGCGCCTGACGTGCAAGTCCCCCTGAACCCTGGCAGCCCAAGCAGGCAGGTCCTGTCATCACCCTCAGTTTACAGATGAGCAAATGGCAGAACAAAGATTCTAAATGCAGTCTAATTGCAGACCTGAAGCTCTATATCACTCTTCCCAAATGCCTCTCCTAGTGAATCTGTTTTATTTTAAGTACATCTGGAGAAAATGCTACAGGGGCCTAAGAACGGGGAATGGTTAAATAATCTGTGATACAGCCATTTAATGGAACATTGTACAGCAATTAAAAGTCATATTTTCACAGAGTATTTAATGACAGGGGAACATGCTCACAAAATAATGTCTGGTTTAAAAAGTAATGGTTCTCAAAAAATGGTCCTCCAACATAACTCTTAGTTACTGAGTTCCTTTTTCTGCAGGAAAACGGGAGTAGGTAAGCTGGTGAACTCAGGGCTCTTTAGCCTCATCTGAGTTATGCTAAATTTTTTTTGAGAACTATAATACCACATATTCTGAATTACGTAAAACTAAAAACCTATACACATGCAGAGAAATAAAACTATAAGGAAATACATCAAAATATCAACAGTGGTTTTCATTAAGTGGAAGATAATGAATCTTTAAATTCTTTTTCAGTTTTTGCCTTTTGTTGAATTTCTACAATGAACATGCTTTAAATTTTATGAAGAGGAAAACAAATTCTTTTAGGAAACTGAGTACACAAAAGACACCTGCCCCCAACATACACATTAAGCTCACAGATACCACATCTAATTATTTTCCTGAAATTCTATAAAAGTACAAACTAATGCCAATGAGGGGAAGCATATGACCAGAATTTAAAAGGAAAGAAGAAGAAAACAATGCAATTAAGGTATTCCAGGTTGAAAACCAATCATTCCATCAACAACTAATGTGTATTGTGTGCCAGGTTCTCCGAGACAAGGGGAACAGAGAATCCTGTTCTCAAGATTTAAATGTGCCAGGAAGAACTACCAGGAAGGTTACATTCAAAGTGCTGCTGGAGGTGGAAGAGTCCTGAAGAATGAAGACAAGTTCCAGAGGCAAGGAGGAACGTGGGACACATTTCAAACCACATGAAGGGTATATGCAAAGCAGAGAAACACAAAGAAATTCTGCTCTGGCCATATCCTTCTAATACATGGTGTGTATTCTTGTAAAACAATTTTAAAATTAATGCCTGTGGTAGTATAAAACAGAAAGAATGGGGAGGGAGGGTCGGAGGGAGGGAGAGAAGGCAGGCAGACAACCACAGCATAACAGTACTGCAGTAGTGCGCGTAATAGGGAGGAGTTGAGACTGCGTCAGCATCTGGTAGGCAATGAGGAAGCAAGAAGAGGTTTATGGTGGAGGAAATGCCACGTAATCAGGATGGACTGAGAAGGAGGGTGACAGTGGGGCAGTGGAAATGAAGTGGAGGAGACAGAGCCAAGAGATGACAAAGGACAGCGACACACTTGGGAACGGATTAGATGAGTCAGAGAGGACCCTGAAGTTCCAAGCTTTTGGGTGTCAGGGTGAGCAGGGGTGCAATCTAACAGAGCTTTAAGAGAAGCAGCAGCTCAGGAGTGGCTGGTGGTGAACTGGGGGCAGGGTTGAAGAGGTCTTCGCACCTGAAAGGATTCATAGGTAGAAGAACACCTGTAGAAGCACAGGTAGAAGAGAGGCAGTGGACATAATAAAAAGCTAATCACAGGGCTTCCCTGGTGGCGCAGTGGTTGGGAGTCCGCCTGCCGATGCAGGGGACACGGGTTCGTGCCCCGGTCCGGGAAGATCCCACATGCCGCAGAGCAGCTGGGCCCGTGAGCCATGGCCGCTGAGCCTGCGCTCCACAACGGGAGAGGCCACAACAGTGAGAGGCCCGCCTACCACAAAAAAAAAAAAAAAAAAAAAAAAATGCTAATCACAGTCTAAGAGTCAGAGAAGCAAGGTGGGTATGGCAGATCAAGCCCACAGATGTGCTCAGCGAGAGGCATGCGGGTAAAATTCAGGCATTTGGTGCTACCACAGGTGAGCCAGTCAAAGAGCCCACTGAAAAGGGAAGCTCACCCTGACGGGAGAACCCTAACTAATCAATGAAGAAGGAATTAGGGTGATCATTGTCTCAGGGAAGAATCATCAATGCATGCTAAAACTAGTGGGTGAAAATATTAGGAGAAAACAGATACTTACACAGTCTGAAAGCATTTCCCTACAAAATACTTATTCATACAATGGGGGAAGAGTAGCTTTACAGTGGAGAAGCTTGGCAGACACCACTACCTTAATCAAGGGATCAAAGAGAAAATCTCCAGTGATGGGACAAACTGACAACACAAGCCAACTGGTCTGATGCACCGAGAAGGACACAGCCTCGCTTCCCTGCTGTTACTGCCACAAGTGCAAACATGAACCTAATCATGAAGAAACAGAAAAAAAAAATCCAAGTTGAGGAACCTCCTACAAAATAGCTGATCTGTATTTTTTAAAATTATCAAGACCATGAAAAACAGATAAACTGAACTGTTCTAATTAAAGGAGACTAAAGAGACTTGATAATTAAATGTACCATTTAATGTGGTCTGAGATTAGCTCCTGGACCAAAAAAAAATTTGTCTTTTGCTATTAAAGGATGTTAATGTGACCAATGATGAAATGAAAACGTCTACAGATTAGATAGGTTAGTATTGGGTCAATGTTAATGTCTTAATTTTGATAACTGCATGGTGTTTATATAAAGGGAATGTTTTTAGTAAATACCCACTGAAGTATTTAGAAGTAAAGGTGCATCATATCTACAACTTCCAAACATTTCAGGAAAAAAGATACACACACACACACACACACACGATACAGGGAATGTGGTAAAATGTTAACATTTAAGGAACCTGGGAATTGTAACTTTCAATTTCTTACAACTTAAAATTTTGGTAACTTTCCTATAAATCTGAAATCACTTCAAATTAAAGTTAGGGACCCCCCAAATGATATAAACTATCTCTCTGAAGTGAGAGAGAGGCTCGAGTCACTCAAACTTTCTTCCTGAAGATTTCCTCCTTGCCCAAGGCAGAGGTGCCAGGAAGAAACTGATATAAAACCAATGTCAAGAAGATGGACACTGACAAAAGGCTTTGGGTACAGATGGTCTAAACAAACTACAGATCTGCTATGATTATGCCAAGTGCTTGCTGTGATTCAATCCTGGTGTGCTACTGAGAAAACCCTGGAAATAACTCCAGAGTCTTTAGAGAGCTTCAATTTGAAACCCATTTCCCCTGATTTGGCACATCCTGAGTAAATATGAACACCACCACTCAGCCTAACATGACGCTGCTGAAATTAGTAGCAGAGCTTGGTAGGCTGTCCACACCACACAATACTTAATATCATTGCAGGTAATACCGGAATTAGAAAGAACACATAGGGAGGTTATAATCCCTACCTTGGTTTCAAATTAGTAGCAGCCTATATCCTTGAGCTCACCTCTTAATGCTCAAGGGTCCACATAACCATGTGCCCACTATACCACCTCCTCAAAGCTCATCAGCTTTGAAAGTATCCAGGAGAAAATCAAGGGAAACAATGACATGGAACTGGAAGCTCCGGGGGTTACAAAAGAAATGCCAAGGATGGGAATTCCCTGGCAGTCCAGTGGTTAGGACTCTGAGCTTCCAGTGCCGGGGCCTGGGTTCAATCCCTGGTCAGGGAACTAAGATCCCACGAGCCATGTGGCATGGCCAAAAAGGAAAAAAAGAAAAGAAAATAAAAAAATGTCAAGGAGACAGGTTATGGGAGCTCTAAATGAACAAAATAAATGTTTTTAACACAGGTAAAACTTTAACATTTCAAGAGCAATACAGAAAATCTTAAGACAGTCAGCCTTTGTGATAACACCAAGTTGCCAACAGAATTGAAATGCAGCTGCCTGACTAGATGATATCTAAGCATCTTAGCTGCTTTTTTATTGCAGGAAAAAATTGCTATCAATATATGAATTTCAGGCACCTGATCAATGGCCATCTACACATTCCTTTTATTAAACCAAAATGTGTTAGTTTGGGTCCAGTACATTGGACATTTGGGTCCAGCACAGCGCTGAAGTCACTGATAAATAAAACCCCTTCGCTGCTGGGAGACCTGTAGGGGACAAACAGGCTACACGCTATGACAGGGAGCTGCGGGACCACAGAAAAGGTATTCCAACCAGCCGCAACTGCAGTCCTGACAACAGGACTGCTCCCACACACTGAAAGGCCTAACATATCCCGCACGACAGCCTCAAAACTACATGAAGATGGAGGATCCACAAGTCTGACAGCTGTCGGGATTACTCAGCTCCTTCCCAGAAAGCATCTCACGGAAACAAGAAATAATTCCAGAATCTCCAGATGGCTCAGCCCTCTAGAGAGTGTCCTGTAAACAGTGAAAGCTGTAACTGGCTCTGAGGCAACACTTACCTGTGGCTTCAATGTACTCAATACATCGCTCAATAAATACAGGAATCGGTTTCTCTGGAGTCACCACGGTTGTTAAGGGCACCCCAAAATAGTTACTCTCCCAGGTCGCCTTTGTGATGGATGGCCGGGGTTTGGGCTTTGGCTTCTGTCCAGGAAAGAGAAAAGAAAGCACAAAAACAAAGTGATTCTCAACATACAACTCCAACTTCAGTAAGGCTTCCAGAGGGGAACTCTCAGTGGTGTGGAAACTGTTAGAAAGATTCCAAGCAGGATAAAGAGACCCACTTACTCATCTCATTCGTCCAAGTATCACACAAGATGCCGGCAAGTTGCCACATAGTCACACCTTGGGTGTGAAACTGCATTATCAGAACAAAGGTGTTTATAAGAAGCAGGCCATGTTTATTTAATAACAATGAGATGACTGTCCAACATCCTTTATCAGGGGTACAATGGAGTAAACAGGAAACTTTCCAAACATTCCATACAGATAACAGATACTATACACTCAAGGATGGCTAAAATCTTTTCAAAAGATTAAAAAAGTGGAATTGAGGGCTTCCCTGGTGGCGCAGTGGTTGAGAGTCCGCCTGCTGCCTGCTGATGCAGGGTACGCGGGTTCGTGCCCCGGTCTGGGAAGATCCCACATGCCACGGAGCGACTGGGCCCGTGAGCCATGGCCGCTGAGCCTGCGCGTCCGGAGCCTGTGCTCCGCAACAGGAGAGGCCACAACAGTGAGAGGCCCGTGTACCACAAAAAAAAAAAAAAAAAAAAAAAAGTGGAATTGAAAACTAATAATTTCCTCCTTCGAGAAAAGAGAGCATGCATTCTGCTGAAAGCCCAAGAGAAGAATTCCCTTTTGATACATCAGCCTGGGGTTAATTCCCAATGGCTTCTGCATTAGGAAAGGGTAAAACCAACTAATCAGACATGACAAATAGGATAATTCTTTGTCCTTTCCTTCCCAGCAGTCACCTTCCTCATGTAGTAGGAGTAGCAGCAGTAGCAACAACTACTTGAGAGCTGCTACGTACCAAGCCAAGTCCCAGCTACTATTTCTATTAAACCGTATGGCATTCCATTTTACCAAGGAAAAATGTCTCACATGACACAACTAACAAGTGACAGTGCCGGGATTCAAACCCAGGAGGGTCTGTCTCCAAAGCCCACGCTCATAAACATTATTGAGATATTTTGCTCCAAAATTATTCAATCCTTTTATTTTGAAGATCACATGAGGAGGAAAAAATGCTCTAAACCAATGGTAAATTTCCTAAAGCTACAGAAATACACCTAAAATTTGGGGCTTTTGTTAAAATATCTACTAAAGAGGAGGATAACCAAATAGAATCAAGGTAAATGGACCCAGGTGTATCTCCAGCAACTCAGTTTCATTTGCAAGTTAATGAGACTAATTTAGAAGGGCAGGTTTATTTACAAATATGTCCAACTTAAAACTTAAAAGTATTTAGGGATCTCTGCATAAAATCCACTAAAGAGGACAGCTAACTAGCTTCTAGGTCAGGGTCAACCATTCCCTTTCCTTATCCTGCTCACCCTCATTCCTTCTGGTACCCCCTTTATATGAGAACAAATCACTTCCTGTTTAGTCTGAAATTCGCTGAGGACTTCCTGTGCAAACAAGTGGCAAAAAAAAAAAAAAAAAAACAGTTGAGAATAAACTGTACATGAAAGAAGGAACGAGGCCATGTCTGGACTGCTGGCTGACACCATCTGAAATGACAACCCAAAGGCAAAGATGATCCAGTCCTCACGCAGCCTGCTAACTGATCTGGTATGGAGGACTGTAATGCAATGTGAATGGATCCCAGCGTCCCAGAGAAGAACACGCACTCCACAAAGCCTGTCACTGCAATATGCCTGCTCCTGGTAAAACCAGTGACACAGCCTCTCAGGCTGCAGGGAGTGGCTGCTGCTCTCTCCCCTGTATAGACTGCCTGAGGCAAACAGGCTCTGATTTCACACTTTTTACCAAAGAAGTATGGAAAAGCAAATTAATGATTCATCTTTACACGAAATAATTTAACCAATCTAGACTCTCCCTAGCATCTTCTACTTAGATGAAGTACAACATAAAGATTTAAGCTTTCAAATCTAACAGACCTGGTTTGAATCCTGACTGAGAAGTTCTGTGACTTTGGTCAAGTAATTTAGCACCTTGGGGACAGTACCCTCCTCACGAGGTGGTCCTGAGGGTGAAATGATATGATGTACTGGAAGTGGCTCAGTGCCTAGAGCGCAGTAGTTGCCCAACAATGTAAGAAGGGCTGAGTGTTTTCCATTGTTACACACTGTAGCAACCAGTAACAATGCATCAGGTGAGGCTCTCCCTTAAAAATGCCGTACCATTTAAACTGTTAGCTGAAGAATCTGAACACACAAGGAAGACCATCCGGATTTAAGCGACATTCTTTTGGCCGACCCCAACCAGGCAGCAATTGCCAGTCAAAACTAACATAACAATAGCACTGTTCTTCAATAAAACCTTGAAGCTTCCAAATAAACTGCTGTTATAGAATTAAAAAAAAATGGGAACTTTAAGAGAGCTGCCAGGAAGCTACTTCCAATCACTATAATGCCTTCTGACCACAGTTCTAGTAAACAGACAATAAATTTTAATCTCATACTTCTTCCACCCTCTCAATACTAGAGCAAGATGATGAGGTGTGTTCTAACAGTCTTAAGTTAGCTAGAAAATTTAGCCTCCATCAACTGAATACTTACTAAGCACCGGATCCTTGCTTAAATTCTCTTTTTTTTTTTTTTTTTTTTTTTTGCGGTACACGGGCCTCTCACTGTTGTGGCCTCTCCCGTTGCGGAGCACAGGCTCCGGACGCGCAGGCTCAGCGGCCACGGCTCACAGGCCCAGCCGCTCCGCGGCACGTGGCATCTTCCCCGACCGGGGCACGAACCCGTGTCCCCTGCATCGGCAGGCAGACTCTCAACCACTGCGCCACCAGGGAAGCCCTGCTTAAATTCTTTATATGTATTATTTCATTCCAGATTCACAACAGATCTGTAGATATGGGTGTTAAAACTCCATTTTACAGATGAAGAAGCGGAATCCCAGAAAAATTCAGTTACTTGCCCAAGTCAGTTCTGACTACAAAACCTGCGTTCTAAACCACTATGGTTCACTACCTTCCTCTGAAAGTTCTTGGGATATGCGGAATAAATAAATGGATGATTAAATAAATGATTAAGGGTACACTGACAATCTGAAGAACTTCTAAAGGTAATAAAGACTCACATAAAATGCCAGGGATCTTTAAGCTGGGCAAGGGAAGAATGGGGCGTGATGACAGCTATTTCAAATAGCTACAGGACTATCTCATGAAAAGAGAGCAGATGACTTTGTATAGTCATGTTGGAAGAGATAAGAGGAAAACAAAGAGGCAGTTTTGGCCAGAGAAATTTAAAAAACAAAAAAACCCCAGCTGTTTAAAAAGGAAAGGACTGCTCCGTAAGTATTCGAAGCAGAGGCTGCAACCTACCTGCCATACTCATTGTCAAGGAGATTCTGCTGTCAGGTGGAAGGCTAAATTAGACAGCTGCTCTTTTTTTTTAAAGGTAACTTAAAAATTTATTTATTTATTTATTTATTTTTGCCTGCGTTGGGTCTTCGTCGCTGCGCGCGGGCTTTCTCTAGTTGCGGCGAGCAGGGGATGCTCTTCGTTGGGGTACGCGGGCTTCTCACTGCGATGGCTTCTCTTGCTGCGGAGCACGGGTTCTAGGCGCGCAGGGGGGCTTCAGTAGTTGTGGCGCACGGGCTTAGCTGCTCCGCGGCATGTGGGATCTTCCCAGACCAGGGCTCGAACCCGTGTCCCCTGCATTGGCAGGCGGATTCTTAACCACTGCGCCACCAGGGAAGTCCCAGAGAGCTGCTCTTATCCCTCTCACCTCAAAGAGTCTAATAAGATCTAACCTAGTTCAGCACTTCAACTTACAAAGCAGAGAGTAAGCTTTGGCAACGGCATCAACTCCCGTTGTTGACTGACATGGATATTCATTCTCATTCTCTCTAAGATTTAAACAAACTCTGCTTTACAGAATGTCAAAATACTTCCTTGAAATAACTAAAGGCTCTCTAGGGTGTCACAAAATCAGGCAGGGATTCTTGCACAACTAATTCTAAACCTTCCTAGGAAGGAAATCAGACTTTGTGGTGCATGCCAAGAATTGGACCGGACTGTTGACATAACAAGCAACACCTCAGGCATCTGAAGGGTTACTGGGCACATGTCAAGATGGAAATGCCATTCTTCTGAGTGGCCTGCCAGATGTCTCAGTCCCAGGTCAGATATGTGTCACTCATTAGGGAGTCAGTGGAGCACCCTCAGCAGCAGGTCCTTGGAGAGAAGAAAATAACACCATCCCAACATCTCTCTTCTTTTAGGCTCACTCATTAGCAGGCTGAACTGAAAAAAGCATCTAGCCAGAGGAAACCAAGCCCTGAGAACAAACTACACATCTGCAGGTCTAAGTTTAAGAGTATGACTGGGTCCAAAATGGAAAATAATAGTGATTAATCACGAATGGCCATGTGCTAGACACACTGTGCTAGGTGCTCTACACAGGTATCTGAAACCTCACAACCACCCTTCGAGGTAAGGGTTATTAACCCCATTTTACAGATGAGAGAACAAAGGCTCAGAGAGATTCATACCCAGCACTGAGAGAGCCAGGATTCAGAGGCCAGTGATATACGAATGTCAAAGCCCCACGTTCCTTCCCCTACATGAACTATCTCCATGATGAAACACACCGCTGACAGAAACAAAGGACTGGGTCAGCTCAAATCATCTTCACCTTGTCCTTTGGATAGATATTTTTTGAATAAATAACATAGTCCATTGTTCTTTACTTCACAGTTTCCTTAAAAACATGCCTGATTCTTAGTCTTGATACTAACCAGGTGGCAGAGGAAACAAAGAAATAAACCAATAGCTTATGCCAGTGTTGCACTGGGGAGAAATGGTGATTGGAATTTGCCTCTGGCCTCTTGGCCTTTCTGAAACAAGAACAGAGCATAAAGGGGAAACTCCTGCTTATGGGACAGTACGCCCACCCCAAAGCTCCTCCAAGTCCACAGGGCAAGAAAATGATTAGAATGCCAGCCAAAGAATAGTAACAGCCAAGAGAAGGAGACCTTCTATCAGCCTGTAAAATGACTGGGTTCCAGAGCCTGATGTGCAATTGACACTCAATACATTTCTTGAACAAAAACAGTTTCCAGTAATGTACAAGGCCAATGTTTCTTTATATTTTTTTCAAGTTTAGCTGAGATGATGACTATCTCTGTGGGTACCAGAGTATTTTTTTTGTCTTCTAACATTGTTCTGCTCTTACTAGGATGTGAGGTGAGGCTCAGAACCTCATGTTCATACTGACAGTAGTATATCACAGACTCCATTTTAAAAAACAGATGAGGTCATGAATTCCCTGTATCACTCTGTGAGCACTGAACAAGGGATAGTCATCTACATACACATATGACCATTTTCCTAATGGGCTAAGTTTCCAGTGTGCAGGAATCTAGGCATTTTTCCTTTTTAATGAATTATACCCAAGGTCACCTAACAGACTAGCAGCAGAGCTAATACTAAAGTCATCTCTCGCCCTCAGTGAACTTACAATCTAATGGGTATTAGAGAAGATATATGTCTACAGCAAGCAAAGGTGATCTAGATATCCGATAAAAACCAACTGAGTCACAAAGAAAAAAGAAGTCTCCCACAGCCTCAACGGAGAGGTGAGCCACTCTTTCTGGATAAAGAATATTCTATCTTCTATGGAAACAGCAGGTACAGCTATTCAGTGATCCTAAACTGCCAACTTCAAATGTTCTCTCCCCGTCTCCATAGATACCCTTATCCACGTCAAATTACTTATCCAGATTTTAGGGTCAGAAAACGCGGTCACTGGAGGTGTACCACCTAGCACAGCCTTTTAAATGCTTGGTAACATACCTAATAAAGCAAATAAAAAACAGAATCCAGTCTGCGTTTCTGTTTTTCAGGAGGAATGCCATATACAGAATGTAGTCTGCAACAGGGACGGTGTCCTCTGAGTGGGGCAATTCTCCCTCTTGAGAGTGAAACCGATACCAGCAAAGCCCTAGAGGGTCACACACATGGTCTGCCAAGTTGTATAGTGGCACACCCTGAACTAACTGTAACTGGTAGGAATCTTAGAAAAAACAAAAGATTCCATAAACTACATTACTCTAGGTTTCCCCCAAAGTGTTTTCTTGCATTCTATATTCAACATTACAGCTTTCTGATTGGTGATGATTCCCTCGTATTTCCAACACAGCTTCAAAAGGACCTTTTCAATTAAGTTACTCGCTCATGCCCCACATGTATTCTTGGCTGACTGGTGCTCCCCCTTCTGGCTCTGAAAAAAATCTAAGCCCAAGTTCAAGAGAAAACCTGGGGACGGATCTGTTCTGACTGGCAAAGTCTATTATGAAAGCACAAATGCTTAGCCTTGTCTCCTTCAAGCTGGCAGTCAGTACTATGACCCGGCCACTCTCCCACTTGGAGCATCTTTATTTAGGGATGAACCAGGAAGTAGCACGAAGTCTCCTAGCATCCCTAACCCTCCCTCTGGCACGGTGGGAAAAGAAAGGCATGTCATCCCCTCATAGGCACCAAATAAATAGAGACCATAGCTTTTTGCCCTATAAAGGCAAGAATCTGGGTCAATCCCTGTTGCCTTCTCAGGCTGAATGGCCAATGCAGTAGGGGGCTAAGCAGGGAGGAGGGTCCACTAGTTCCAGGAAGTGTTTATAAACATTCCTGCCTGGTTCGACACCCACTGAATCTGGACTTTCCAGAGCTGTGGGGGTCAGTTTTCACCTGCTAGCCTCCTCTCAAATACTGTATAAAAAGCATTCAGAAGGCCTTTCTCTATGGAAGTAGAGGTGATCCCTGATTCGAGCTGAAATAATCTGAGTTCCTACAAAGATATTTCAGTATCACTAGGTGGTAGAGGAGAACAAGTTGGCCCAGTGAAGATCAGAGCAATTCTCTGTTCTTTGAAAAATAGATTTGGGTTGACTATTGTAATTTTTTTTTCTTTTTTAAAAGAACAGGTGTGCTCTAAGCTAAAGCAGATAGTTAAAGATAGCCTATTTTTGTCACCAAAAACAAACTACAGCAGTTCTTTGGGCTTAAAATAAACTGAGAACCGAGTGACACCAGTTCAAAACAATTTCTCAAAGTTCCAGTTGCTATTTCAGTGTCTCCATGCCTTTTTTGTCCTCTACTCAAGTAGACACTGAAGCAAGAAACAAACAGCACTATGCTGTTCTTAGGGGGCAGTGTGGGGAAATAGGTGTTGTTAGATAATAAGCAAAGTCCTTTGTCTAAAATGAACAAATTGACTGGACTGACTGAGTACTCCAACTGTGTGCCTGGCTATGGAATAGTACCATCTTTCCTGGAGAAGGGACTCTAAAAACCCACTGCAAGCAGAAGGCAGAAGACTGGGGTTCCAAAATCTCAGCTTCCACTCAGGAACTACACGAATTTGGGGGCACTGAGACTCAGTCTCCTCATCTCTAAAACCAGGATTTTAAAAAATCACTTCCTTAAGATTGTTAAGAGAAATAGATGAAAAATTGATGTGAAAATGCCTAGTACTGTACCTGGCATACAGTAGGTATTCAGTAAATGTAGGAAAGTACAAAGTCTTTCACATGGGATCCGCAGCCCTCTGTTATTCTGCCCAGTTCTCCCTCACCCTCTACAGTAGCCGCTCTAGGTCTCTTTCAAGTCTTAGCACATGCCACATTTTTTTCAGCTCCAAGTTCCACACTGTTTTCTCAAAAGCTCGACCCAGGAAGCCTCCATCTTCACTGACTTTGCCTGCTTCATCCTTTCAGTCTCAGCTTTATATATCATTTCCTCTGGGAGCTTTCCCAGATATCCTAGGTGAGGGTAAAACTCCTTGCTATACAATTCCTTAGCACCCTGCACCTCCACTCCGGCAACATTCAAAATGCACGTAAATACATGTATAAAATCTATCATTCTCTGTTACGGTAAACTAGATGGACGCAACTACCGCACATATGATACTTAGCACAACACCAGGCATACAAGTGCTCAGGAAATGCCCGTGCGAGGAGTTGAATGTTTCCTTCCTAAAAGAATGAATGAACATGTGCTTTGGAGCAAGAGTACTTCTTTTAAAAGATAAAATTCTTTCGGGATTCAGAAAATCCAAGGTCAAGTCAGCACCCCTACCCCACTTTTAAGACCAAGGTATTTATCTGGACTTAGAGCTCATGGGGCAGGGCTTAGCCTTTTCTGAAGCACACACTGAGAGTCTTTCCCGAGCAGGTTACAAAGAGCTCATATTTCATACCATTTCAGCTTGTCAAAATGCAACATCCCTCCCTGTGGAGCGAGCAGTCCAATTCCCCAGCTGGTTTTTATTCACACTAGAAACTTTAACTCCGTTCTAGGCCTCACAAAATGAGAGCTGTGTCCACACAAAGCCACAACAACCAGCCAATTCACTGAATCCAATGAAATAAGCCAATTCACTGGGGGGGGGGCGGGGGGGACACAAACTGTCAAACTGGTTACTTGGTGCCTTATAGACCAAACAATGCGTGATTGAATTGGTTTGCTTTTCAATAGGTTGTCTTGTCATGTGGTAGCTGGAGTGAGTGAAAGATTTTCTTTATCATTCTGTTTTTGTCTTTTTTTTAAAAAACCCCACAAAACAAGAGCACGTCAGATAGAAGGGTAAAATAGCCGGTAACGTCTCCTCTAAATCTGTGGCCAAGCACAACGAATTCAGCAGTTTGAGCTTGCTCGAACAGCACATTGTGTGCAGCAAGGCACCCCAGCCTGTTTTTTGGCTTTAAAATAAGACCCTGCTGGTCCTGATCTCATCTTTGCAAACGCATGGCACTGGGAGACAGAGACCATGTGCAACGACAACTCTTTACAAACAAAGCATCTATTCATGGACCCCACTGAAGTGCAAGCGTAGATTTTCAATTTCATTCAGCTGAGTGCGGAAGGCTCCCACTATGAGGGTGGGTTACTAAATGGTTCAGCTGGGAAAAGGACCCAGAAAGAGAGTCAGCTGCTTTACAGTTTGCACTTTCATGAGCAGAAATGAAAGCCATTCTCTCACTCTAACTCCAGTTTTACAGTAAGGGGCTAATCTAGCATATGAGCCAAGGGCACTGAGCAATTTCTCTTTCTCCACATCACACAGGTACCCAGAGCACAGCTTTTTTGGTTGTTGTTAGGGCTGTCGCTAGGGTAAGGGCGGAGAAAGCAGCCAAGTAACACACAGGGTTAAAACTTATACAAAAGGGAGGGACAATGTTGGTCCCTCAAGCTCTCAGCTAGACCAGACCAGTTTTCTCGCATCCTTGAATACAACATGCATATTTTCACCTTCAAGCCTTCCCCTACCTCACACCACTTCTTCAATTCTACTCATTCTTCAAGGTCAAGTTAAATAATAATAACTAACGCTTATCCAGCGTGCACTATGCTCAGTGTCTTACAGGCACAATCTCATCCCGTCTCCCACACCGTATGAGAAAGGTGCTACTAAGTCCGCCCCTTTTGCAGAAGGGACGCGGAGAGGTGAATCAAGTGCCCGAAGGCCCAGTAAGGAAGTGGAGGAACTGGGTTTTGACTTAGGCCCCCTGATTCCCAGAGCTCCTGATCACCACACACTGCACTACCTTAACCACCCCCAGCACAGGATGTCTGCTCTGCCCCACACAGACCCCCTCCCCTCCCCCTCTTAGGCAGACCACCTATTTTCAGAAGCTGTGTAGGTCTTGCTGCCTCAACTGGGTGCTAAGGTCTGGGCAGGACGGGTCTGTGCCATTTCCCCAGTGGTGTGTGGCATGCAGGAGGAACTAAGTGTGTTTCCCATTACCAAATGGCTCTCCCCTCACTTCAAATAAATACTGTACTGCTTTGTCATGCCAATAAAAATCAAAGGCCAAATCCCCCACGTAGGGGGTGGCTTGGCATTCTCTGCCCCATGGTACCTTGCTTTCCCAGTAAACAAGCGTCAGTCTGATTTCTTAACGGCAGCAAATTTTAATAGGAGGTTTGCTCCAACCAGGAACAGAATGAAAACTTTGCTTATCTCTGCACTAGGATGACAAAGCAGCTACGCTCATTTTAAGGCACCATTTTCCAAGGCAGGAAAAGACAATTTCACCTTTTACTCACTCTTTCCAAAGGATACTCCTAAATGACTTCTGGCACGCTATTGCTCCTGGGCCAGAGGTATCATTTTTATTTGACTAGGAGAGGTGTGGCCCACGTAACCAAGACAGACGGGAAGCCGACCACTTCTTGCGTGCTGACCCGGCAACCCGGCGCGAGGCAGCTCCGGATTAGGAGGCACTCATTGCCGGCGTGGAGGCGGCCATCCCAGAGGCTCAGGCAACCAGCTGCTCCCTGCTGAGCCTACTCTTTAAAGCACAGCTTGTCTGGGAGTGTGTTTTAAAAGCTTTATTTCCAACAGTATTAAAAATGTAGCGTGAAGTCAGAAAACCCGTTATGATTCGCAATGTGGTATCATGCCACCTTCCTAATTCCCAGGTGTGCAGACACCTCCACACTCAAAAAGACTGTCAGCGTTTAGATTCGCTGTGCTAGCAACAGTCTTCACTGGGAGTGGAGAAGGAAGAGAAGAAAGCCAAAATGTTCAAAATGTTTGGATTCCAGTACCATCAAACAGGAGAGCTCTGCGGAAATACTGGCAGGCTGGTCAGGCTACTTTCTGGCTTCCTAATAAGAACTGCTTTCCACTGGTCTGCCCGCTAACTTGGAGAACAAAATACTGCAGGCGGATAAAGGTATAGAAATGTAAACGCAAACCACAGGGAGAGCAAACAGAAGAATGCCTATGACATTTACTGATATACAGCTCAGAACGGCAGGGGAACAGAACACACAAGGATACTGCCCTGCCCTTTCTGAAATTCTATAGGTAGGAAAATTCTGGAAGCTCTGGCCAGTGGTGATTAAGAAGCATGCTGTAGGCTGTCAGGGAACACAAAGTGAATAGGTCTTCCCTGTGAGGGCCATGGCACCATGTTCCTCCGTCTCCATTAACCGATATGAGCTGCAGAACCGGCCTCCAGATAATACACAATGCTGGGGGCGGGCCCGCACCTAACAGAGTCAGTTGACAGGGTTCTGTTGTGGTGTCTCACCAAGATGTCTTTCTCTGAAAAACAAAAGGTATTTCCCCTACTCTAAATGGGGAAAAAATAAAGTTGAGAAATACCTTTTCTATCTCAAAGCCTAAGCCCAAGAGGACAGGGCACGCTGCCCTGCACAGCGCAATTCCACGCAAGATAAAGAGACTTCATTTGCTCCTACATTTGGGGCTGCTTCCTCTACATCCGACAGCAGGCCTGACGTTCCTAACACACGTGGTTTACTTTTTCCTTCTTTTCCCCTTCCTGCCCCACTTGTGGTTCCTAACTCAAACCCGAGGCTCTCACTGATGGCAGCAGCAACTCACTCCAGGAGCTGGAGGGCACTCCAATTTTACAAACACGGGACAGGTTTATAACTCAAAGAGACAAGATTATTTTTCATTTAGGTACTTGAAGACCCTTCACTGATTTATGTGTGCAAATAAAATAACCATCTAATTTTTCCTAATCTAAAATGCAGCAACCTTTACAGATCAGCAAGGGGGAAAAGGAGCATTTAAGAGATGTACGGATGAAATGTTTGCTTCTCAGTCAAAGACTGAGGACTGTGATTCTGGGTTCTGCTGTTTAAGTGAAGAAAGGCCAAGCACACTGTCACCGGCCTGGCTGTTTGTCAGGACACTGACAAGTTCTGCATGATCTGCTCATTTTGGTAATTGCCTAACTATTGTTTCGGACAAAGACAACTCGGGCTATCTATCCCAAGCCCTCACTCCTTGAGAGCTACCAGTAGTAGCTATCTGAGACACTGCTTAGTTTTTAATGCTAAGTCAAAGAGTAAAGACACACACACACACAACACACACACACAGGGCAGTTTTTTACCAGAGTAAGCTGTCCTTGAAAATCTTCATCATCATCAATGAACTCTTACCAAGGCACTGTGCAAGCCACTCCTATAACTCACTCCTAAACTTGGGTCTTACCTTAGTGTTCCTTCTTAGACTGCGAAGAATATTCCTCCTCCTTGGGTCTTCATCTGTCTCATATGGAATGACGGCGCTGTCCCCTTTATAACCCTGGGATGCCTGATCCTCCTCTTTTTTTCGGATGGGCCCAAGCTCATCATCGCTCCCCACGGTGAAGCTGGTTCGATAACTAGCAAACCTCCCCAGCCGGCTGCATCTCGTCCTGTACAGCACTGGCTTGCTCACGATGGATACCTTGCGTCCTCGCTCTAGAGAACTAGTGTCCATTTCGCTGTCGGAACCATTCCCACTGCCATTGGACTGGGCTTTGTTGATATTCCGAATGGTGATGATCTTGCCTTGGGTGCTGTCGTGGGGCACTGAGTATATGTTTTCTTCTTCATTCCTTGGCTTGACCACAGCATCCATGGGTTCGGCATAATCAGAAGGATCGAACCCATCTGGAGGTAGCCAGGTGCTAGAAGACACAGACTTCCTCTGTCCATCTCTATGGCCTTGGTCTAAATAAGACAGATCCCCCTTGGTAATTTCAAAATGGACAGGAGGCTTTGGTTTGACTGGCGGAGGTACTTTGTTGTTCAGTTTACTCTCAAAATTGCTCATGATGAAAGACAGCCCGTCATTTCCCTCCAGTTCCATAGAGAGCTTAGAATGGTCTTTGGACAGAGAGGGCAGTGATGTGTCTTCTCGAAACAGGCTATAAGAAGGGGGCTCGATGTCTTCTTCAGAATCCTGCAGGTTTGAGTTGCAGAGCGGAGAGCCTGCCCGGGGGGAGTTAAACACCTCCTCTGTGGTGCTGCAGGCCTCGGCAGCATTGTCGTACATATGAGTAGCCTCGATTATGTTCTTCTTGTCCACCACATCTTTAAAAAATGGGTGGAAGATCTCAAGTTTATGCTGGGGTTGGCTACACGGGATACTTGTGAACTTTCCGTCAATTTCTTGAGCAATCTCCTCCCCCTCAGTCAGCTGTTCCCGACTTAAGTCATTATCCAGGACATCTATAGCGCCGTCAGTGAGTGCAACCAGCTGGATGGGGATAATATCCTGCACTTCACAAAGAAAGGCACGTAACATAGCCAAGGAGGCCTTACGTTTGGCTGAATAGAAAACAATGTACCCATGGACCAATCGGCTTTTTCTGATGCTAAATGAGGAATGGTATGAAAGAAGAGACAGTTCAATGCGCTTCTTGTGTAGTCCGATTGGTAGTTCAAGTAAAACAGAGTTGTTGCTTCCGCAATGGGAAGACTTACAGGTTTGGGACTGAAGGACAGGAAAGAGTATGTCGTCTGCACTAAAAGGATCTCCACACATCAGACACATGACAATTCGCAGGTCAACATCAGCCAGATCTTTGATGCTAGCCGTAGAACTGACCAGGTTTAAGTTACGCTTGGAGTCCAGAAGTCCTTTCAAAACTTGACTGATTTGCTTTTCGTTAATGTTGCGTCCGTAACCAATGCCAGCGGAAGCAGGGTCGAGAAAGACACACTGAAGTTTGCTAGCAATCTGCTGACCTTGCTGTATTAAGCTATGCAGGGTCTCTCCACTGGTGTCTCCTCTTTTGTTAACCAAAATTAAGGTCAGAGGGAGATGGACTAAATGATTATCTCGCCTGCCAAGTGTGGACTCTCTGCTCTTCTCTATACTCTCCACCACATAGGATAGAGACTCCTTTGAATTGTAAAGGCAGAGACAACCATGGGGCTGAAACGTTGGTGTTTGGAAAGAGTTCACAGGAAGCCTGACATTCCCTTCTATTGGCCTCAGGGAGAGCTCATACATTTTACCGTCTATTACATACTTATCATCATTTGTACAAAGAGCTCGAATCTCATTGGCCAACTCTCGTGCAAGGCCATCCTTGCCCAAGATCACCAAGTTGATTCTATCAATGTTGGGGTCAGAAAGTGAATTTTTCTGATTCCGGTCAGATGGTCGGATAAACCGAGAACTAATCAAGTGCTCGATCTTAGCATCCACGCAGGCGGGGCAGCTAGGGCATGTTTCCTTTGTTGGGTGGTACACAAAATGAATGTGCTTCAGAATAAGGGCATCACGCTCCGCTTGGAGCTTCTGTAGTGCCTTAAATCGCTGTTCCTCCCCCAGAACATCCTGAATGACACCCATCTTCTCCTTGCTGGGCTTAGCATCCAGCTCCAGCTCATAAAACAATTCCGAATATTCCAAAAGCAGCTCCTGAAACTCCTCCTTCGCTTTGTCTATAATTTGCTTTTGGTGTTTGCCATAAATATCCAAGTACACAGACTCTTCTAGCCACTGATAGAAATCTTCATTCATAATAAAACTGCGGGCCTCTTCCCACGGCTTTCCAGGAGTTATGAAAGGAGAGGTCTCCAGGTTTTCTTTGAATGCCCTTCTCATCTCAGCTCTTTTCCTCTCGTTCCGCAGCTTCTCTAAGTGGGCCTCGTACAGCTGCTCCGCAGGGACGGTATCCATTAAGTCAAAGGGAATCCGCTCGTTCTCGATGTTGTCAATGTGGCTGGTGGCATCCCACGGTGTCTCTTCAAGCACAACAAACCACTTCAAGAATTCTGGCTTGGTCTCCAGGAGCTTTTTGGCTTTTATGCAGCTTAGGTGGTCTATTTCATCTAGATTGGGTATAAGAGCTTCAAAAGCTAGCGGGAGGGCTGCCAGGTACAGCTTCCTCCTGCGCTCAATATGCTCATGCTTGAGGCGATGGATGTGCTGGAGAAATAGCTTCTTGGCTTTCTGAGTCCCTTCCAGGTAGACATAGTCCTGGTACTCTGGAGAGGCCTGCATCTTTCGGCTGACACTCAACCAATTCTCATTGTGGTTTTTCACAATGCGACTCACCAGCCACTCATACTTGTCTTTTGCTGTAGCTATCTGCTGACTCTGCTGCTTGAGAGCTTCAAAATAAGGAATGATTTTCGTCTTTCCCCGACTTTTATCAATGAGTTGCACTAAGGTGCTGAAAGCTAAGTCCACATTTACATTGGATCTTGCTGAGGTCTCCACAACCTGGAGGTTCTTTTTGCTTAAGGCAAAAGTATGTGCATCTCTAATGTACCGCTCCACACCCTCATCACACTTAGTCAGGACCACCACTATGGGCTTTTTTGTTTTTGCAAGCTGATTGTAGAGATTAGAGACAAACTTGAGCTGGTCATCAAAGTTCCTATTCATGCCCCTGCTAACATCAATACCAAGAAGAAAACCATCAATTAGCAGCTTTCCATCTGGCATTTGTTTCTGCTCAAAGTCCTGCTCCAGCCCCAGCTGGTCAGTGCAAAAGTACATGAGTTTTTCAGCTGATGCGAGCTTGGTTGCAGCAGCTCTCTTGATATAGGGCTGCAGGGCCGTGCTCCGGTGAGGTTGAAAAGTCTGATCATCAATGAATTCAGTCTGCTCCACAACGTGCATCTTACATTCCACACAGTCCTCCAGGGAACGGCTAACTTCTCCCCAGTAGAGAAAGTGGTCATTATTGACCACTCGCCCACCAAAGTCACTGGTGCTGAGGACAGAGGTATGGTCCAAGTGAAACTCGTCAGCACTCGGGCGCACAAAGCGGTTGCACAAACAAGACTTCCCAATGCCGCACTGGCCCTTCTCCTTCTCCGTCCCAGACAATCCCACCACACTGATGTTGTAGGTGGGAATGCGGACATCTTGCTTTCTTGCCATCATCATCGTCGACACATCCTGCCACAACCAGCTACTTCCAAGATCAGATTAGTGTTTTCCAGTGGACCCAATGGCTTCCCCACATTATCAGTGGGGGCCGGCTGCCCACGAAGCAAAAGTGTCAGATCTCATCGTGCTTGTATACCAGTACGAGGTTAGTTTTTGCCACTTCTCATCACCAAATAGCCAACATTTCTTCCTAGGTGGGGGAGGAAAAAAGAAAACCAATCAGCATCATAATTTTGAAAACAATTTTAATCACCAAACAATAGGAAAAATCAATTTTATTGTTCAACAAATAATCATAGTGAACATCAAATGTACGAGGCCTTAAGTTGGGTAAAGACATAAGAGCAGATAAGACTGACATCTGGACTTCCCTGGTGGCGCAGTGGTTTAGAATCCGCCTGCCAATGCAGGGGACACAGGTTCAAGCCCTGGTCCTGGTCCGGGAAGATCCCACATGCCGCGGAGCAACTAAGCCCACGTACTGCAACTACTGAGCCCACCTGCTGCAACTACTGAAGCCCACATGCCTAGAGCCCATGCTCCGCAACAAGAGAAGCCACCGCGATGAGAAGGCCGCATACCGCAACGAAGAGTAGCCCCTGTTCACCGCAACTACAGAAAGCCTGAGCACAGCAATGAAGACCCAATGCAGCCAAAAATAAAAAAATAAATAAAAACGAGAATCTGCCAACAGCAAAGAATGTAAGAAGTGGTGAAATAACCAAAGCATTTGCACTAAAGGCAATCTACAAAGCAAGGCAGTTTACAATTATTCAAGAAAAAAAAAAAAAAGACTGACATCTGTGTACCCTCAGAGGTACAATGTCATCTAATGGAGGAAGACACGTAAGTAAGCAGTGTGCTAAGGGCTAAAACAAGGGCTTGCAAGCTCCTTGTTAAAATGGCTGATTCCAGGGCTAGGGCAGGGTTGGTACAATATGAGCCTGGAACATCTTATTATACAAGAAAGGAAGGAAGTGCCTGAAAAAATGATAGGGTACTTCACAAGGACACAGGAGCCAGTTTGAAGGGGCACCCATTGGTCAAATCTGGGACACTCTGAACATCAAAATAATACAGTAATAGTACAGTAATAAATTACAATCCACTGCAAAAGTAGGAACTTGAGTTCATAATCCTAGATCAGACAAGAATCATCACTCGATGCTGATTGGGTGGGGGGGAATTTTGATGAGGAGCAGGATCTTGTGCAGAAATGAGGTCTCCTGAGAGACTACTTATTAGCTGCAAATGGAAGAAGGAAAACAAACACTAATTACACAGTGGAGATACTGGGCAGCACTTTGAGTAATGAAAATTATCACCACCAAAGAGCCAGAAGGACATCACAGGTCTCCAGATGTGATACCCCAGGAGGATACAACATCACTGTGCAGTATGATGGCCTAGAATGCACTACCTCAACCTAATCACAAGGAAACATCAGACAAACACAAAATGAGCAAGATTCTATTATGGCCGGGGGCGGGGGTGTGTGTGCATTTCTGTACTTAAAAAAAAAAAAAATCAGTGTCATAATAGACAGAGAATGGCTTTGTAAATAAATATTCCAGATTAAAGGAGGCTACAGAGACATCCTAACTAAATGCAATTATCTGACCCTAGACTGAATTCTGTATGGGGCGGGGGTAGAGGGGCAGGAGGAGGAAGGCTATTCAGAACATCATTAGATCAATTAATAACACTGGACTATGAATGGAATTAGATAAAAGTATTCTATCAGTGTAAATTTATGAAGTTTATAACTATCATGTGAGAGAAAAGCCCTACTCTTAGGAAATACACACTGAAGTATTCAGAGGGAAAAGACCATAATGTATGTGACTGGTCCAAAAAAAAAATCACGCCTACATATTGAGAGAGACTAAGAATGCAAACAAGGTAAAATATTAACAACAGGTGAATCTGGGTAAAATGTACAGGATATTCCTTTGTGCTATTTTAATTTCTGCAACTTCTCTAAGTTTGTAATTATTTCCAAATAAAAGGTTTTTTTGAAGGGTATGAATATGGGTGGTTCCCTGACGAGAACATAAGCCCTGTGAGGGTAAGGCCTACCCCTGCCTTCGTCACTCTGTGTCCTCAAGCTACGAGAACATGTTTGACACAAATATTTACTGAAGGAATGAACAGATGAATGACTATTAGAGCTTATTAAAGGGCCCCCAAACCCAGCCTTTTAGATTTAGGAAAGCCTTGCTGGAGGAAGTTCCATCTCAGGCGAGACCTAAAGTAGAGGGGCTGAAAGGTTGCAGACTCCTCTCTCTCCAGAAAAGGGCATTCATTCCCCATGGGAGAACCAGCTGAACTTAAGTGTGTATGGGGAGGAGATGGGTGAGATGCATTAGCAAGTAGGCAGGGACCAGATTAAGCCACTTTCAAAGAGCTTCGATTCTTCCCCAAAGGCTATGGGGAGTCACAGACTGTGGCTGTGAAGTGGCACCTTAAAGGACCTAAAGTTTGAATAGCTGAAGTCATAAAATGTTATGATGATGTCTTACAAAGTCTTTAGCAGCTTTCCAGCTGAAATAAGTAAAATATGTAGTCTTTGGCTGCCGCTACATAAATGTTCTTCTGGTTGCTACAGTTTATACTGCACTGCAGTCTACTTCCACACGTAAATATAACTGTGCAATTGCTGAAGCTGTAGCCAAATGAACAGTCTCCCGAGACACTCCAAAGAGAATTTAAAATAAACAGCAATTTTCTTTTGAATCTCATTTATGCTTGGTAGGAACCCAGCATTTCCACAACCTTCATATTTTTCTGCGAGCCTATCTCACAAGAGGTGCCACAGGAAGTCAGACCACGATACGTTATTCTGACTGATACAAGGGGGCAACAAATGGGAGAGCACAACTGTCCCCTATGATGATAACCCTGAAAGGTCAAAGACCTTTCCCAAAAATCCGTGTCTTCCTTTGATAACCCAGAAAGCCAAACCCTCTACGGAGACAAAATGTGGCTACATGGTATGTAAAAATTGTTTGACCATTTCTCAAAAGAGAAATCCCAATGCCTGTAAGTAATCGCCTCCAGATAACCTACTGGCATGCTCCTATAGAAGCCAAGCTCCAGACTTCAGGAGGAGCAAGCGGGACAGCTATGGGAAAGAGAAGAAAACCCCAACCTTCCCCATCCCCCATTTCCCTAGGTGATTGCGTACATAAGTAAAATTATAAGACGCTTATGAACATCTAAAGCATGTTTACACACATCCTCTGAAATACCTGAAAAGGAAAGATTTATATGAAATCAAAGTGCTTTTTGCACACTATTCTGTAGTACACATATACAATATTTTTTTAATTTATTAATTTGTTTATTATTATTTTTGGCTGTGTTGGGTCTTCCTTGCTGCGCGCGGGCTTCCTTTAGTTGCGGCCAGCGGGGGCTACTCTTCGTTGCGATGCGTGGGCTTCTCATTGCGGTGGCTTCTCTTGTTGCGGAGCACAGGCTCTAGGTGCACGGGCTTCAGTAGTTGTGGCATGCGGGCTTCAGTAGTTGTGGCTCACGGGCTCTAGAGTGCAGGCTCAGTAGTTGTGGCACACGGGTTTAGTTGCTCCACAGCATGTGGGATCTTCCCGGACCAGGACTCGAACCTGTGTTCCCTGCATTGGCAGGCGGATTCTTAACCTCTGCACCACCAGGGAAGTCCCTACAATTTTTGTTTTAATGAGGCTTTAACAGAGTCTCAGGTAGGAATGCTGACGAAGGTTTAAGAAAGTCAAGGGTGCTCACCTAACAGAGCCCTTCTCTATCATTCCTCATCCCAGCGTCTGGCAGGAGCCAAGGCCACCCACTTGACCAATCTTGAAATGCAACTTGGCGACACAGGTCCTACTTCAAGCAACTGCTGCATGCAGCTGGCAAATCATCCCCCTTACCCTCTGTAAAGCGGGCCGAATAATCTACCTCTTCACAGAAATCTCAGGAAAACAAAACCCCAACCTGCTCTTAAACCTCAAGAAATAAAGATATTGGTTTAATTTTGAACTAAACTAAAATGCATAGTCCATTCAACACCTTGTTCCTTACAATTTTTTTTTAGGCAGGATATTCTATTTAGTCCATTCAAATCAATGTCTCAGTTATCTGAAGGATGCTACAGAAAAGAAAACACTCTCGACTCTCAAGAATGGAGCAACTGATATTTTAAACCCAGAATGCTGCTGGCTGAGCTAAAAAAGCTACAAAAATGAGAATTAAGTGGCATGGGAGTGGTTAATTTTTGGACACCTGGTAACTTCCCACTTGTCAGAAACCTAACAGTTTCCCTGGTATAAGTATACTCTTCTTACACGTCTGTCTTTGATGTCTAGATAATGCAGTTTTACTAGTTCCTCAACTGGACTGAATTACATGGTAAACAAAGACTGTTATAAATCTAAAAACGTCTCAAACACTTGGTTTAAAGGAAATAACCTTAAGTGCTTGGTCACAAACACGTTCAACTTTTCTAAGAGGTGGGTAAAAAAAATTAGCTGAGTCACTAAATTTAATGATCTGAAGGCCACAAAGAAAGAGAAAGTAGAAGACAGGGCATGTCCAAGACTTCGCAATGTCTTCAGAGTGTAAATCTGATGGGAACTGGTGTTCTTAGTGGGCAACTAAGCTACTCAAACAGCAAAATCTGAACACCCATTCTAATAATTTGCCAATACTAATCCTTTTAAAACTGAAGAGTTACAACAGAGGAGGAAAAAAGTATTCTTTAAAACAGTAACTCCGGGCTTCCCTGGTGGCACAGTGGTTGGGAGTCCGCCTGCCAATGCAGGGGACACAGGGGTTCGAGCCCTGGCCTGGGAGGATCCCACATGCTGCAGAGCAACTAAGTCCATGCGCCACAGCTACTGCGCCTGCGCTCTAGAGCTCACGTGCCACAACTACTGAAACCTCGTGCCACAACTACTGAAGCCCATGCTCCTGGAGCCCGTGGTCCACAACAGGGGAGGCCACTGCAGTGAGAAGCCCGCACACCACAACGACGAGTGGCCCCCGCTCGCCGCAACCAGAGAAAGCCCATGCACAGCAGCGAAGACCCAGTGCAGCCAAAAAATTTAAAAAATAATTAATTTAAAAAAAAAACCAGTAACTCCTTTTATCTTTAAGCTTTACTGAGCTACTTGTATTAGAAAAATAAAAACACAGAACCTAACATTTAGCTTCACATTTGAAGCCATAAGTCCACTTCTTCAGGAAGAAAAATACTCCAGGAGTATTTTCAATTCTTTGTCACAAATATAGGCTGAACATAATGCAGGGACTTCCCTGGCAGTCCAGTGCTTGAGACTTCACCTTCCCATGCAGGGGGTGCAGGTTCGATCCCTGGTCGGGGAGCTGGGATCCCACATGCCTTGCAGCCAGGAAACCAAGACATAGGACAGAGGCAACACTGTAACAAATTCAGTAATTTTCAATTTTCAATTTCCACTTTGAAAATGGTCCACATCAAAAAAACAAACAAAAAAACAAAACCATAATACAAACATCTGAGAGCTTTTGTAGAACTTGTCACCAAGCTTCCGGAGTTATTTGACTTGTTTAACCAAGACAGTAGCTCCACAAAGAGCGCCTCAACTGGAAGGTAGGAGGAGGGGTGTTTTCTTTTTTAACACCTCTACAGAACACCCAGGGCAAGAAGAGGTAACATTCCCAAGATAGTACACATTTCATAGGACACAGAAATGCCACTGTGATCCAGCATTAATATGACTGCTCAAGTTCAGCAGCCCAGTGTGTGTTTCACCCTTCCATCCACAACCTCACACCCCCTACCCCCACCCCCAAGAGGAAATGTTTCTGGGCTCTGTGATCTAGAATGCCCTGTTAAGACACAGATCTACATACCACCAGTATTCATAACCAAAACTACTCTCTCTGCCTGTGAGACTAGCCAACAAATTCTGAAAATGCATTCCGTTTCGAACAACCATATACAGAACACCACCAAACTAATAATAATATAACACTGTATAATAATTATATATAGGATAATATAAGGAAATAATTTCATAGTGAGCTACTAGCAAAGGAAGCAAAATCCTTGTTACCATAATTTTTCTTAATTCTAATAGGAGAATGGAATGGAAATACGCATTTTAATTTAACAGAAAGCAGAGCATTTTCTAAATGTCCTTAATACCTCATACTTCTGAACACATTAAATTTCTGAATGGATTTTCAAAACTATGAATTACCATCAACAGCTGGTTAAAATGTCTGCATTAAGTAGATACATGATAAGACTCACTGCTCTACAGAGGGGAGGGGAAGAACAAAAGGAAGGGATCTAACCAGGAAGCATTTTCCCTGTAAGAAAGATTCCTTAAGAATTTTTCAGAGGAATTTACTTTCCAAACAGGCCAGGAAGGATGCGATATAAAAGCTCCAGTAAGGGCTTCCCTGGTGGCGCAGTGGTTGAGAGTCCGCCTGCCGATGCAGGGGACACAGGTTCGTGCCCCAGTTCGGGAAGATCCCACATGCCGAGGAGCGCCTAGGCCACGGCCGCTGAGCCTGCAGGTCCGAAGCCTGTGCTCCGCAACGGGAGAGGCCACAACAGTGAGAGGCCCGTGTACCACAAAAAAAAAAAAGCTCCAGTAAGAAGAGAATATGACTCTCTGGTCTACTGAACCACTGAATTTAAACAAAATAGTCTTTAAAAACTCAATGTTTCTATTTTCACATTATTAAATGTTAAAGTAAAATTTCCTAAGGTTTTTGTTTGTTTTCCTTTACAAAAAGAAATTAAAGTTGGAAGTGGAAGCCAAGGTCCTCGTTTATCCAATTAATTCATCTGTGAAATCCAAATAGATTTACAGAACCTTAGAGTTAGTGATGTGCCCAAATGATGCATCAGAGTATTTAGCTACAAATAGGAATTATCATCCTTATAAATCTGACACCAAAATACAGAGGGAGTTTTCACTTCCTCTGTGTAATTTCTATTGAAACGTGAAGAAATGCCCTTGTTCTGCTCATCTCTTTACCGCATGAGAAGTATCTTTTGAAATGACTACATCTGAAATGACAACATCGAACTTAAACAAGCACAACACAGCCTCTAACACTGAATAAAAGAGAAAGGTAGGCCATTTGATGGCCCCAGTTACAGAGCAGCTAAATTCTCTCCTTCCTTCATAATATTTCAGAGACGTTAACCATTTTTGTATCACTCTAGTCTCTAATCCTTAGAATTAAGAACTGAACTGTCCATCAACCAAATCAAATACATATTTATATCTAAGACAATGTGATGAAACAAAGAAGAAACAGGACCCTGTCCTTGCTGGTGAGAATCTAATAATTTACTAGAGATACAATATTTTAACTTAAAAAATAACTAGATCACAGACAATAAATGGCATAGACCAGACTTCCCTGGTGGCGCAGTGGTTGGGAGTCCACCTGCCAATGCAGGGGACACGGGTTCGAGCCCTGGTCCGGGAAGATTCCACATGCCAAGGAGCAACTAAGCCTATGTGCCACGACTACTGATCCTGCACTCTAGAGCCCGCGAGCCACAACTGCTGAGCCCACGTGCCACAACTACTGAAGCCCGTGTGCCTAGAGCCCGTGCTCCACAACAAGAGAAGCCACCGCAATGAGAAGCCTGCAACAAAGAGTAGCCCCCACTCAACGCAACTAGAGAAAACCTGCGTGCAGCAATGAAGACCCAATGCAGCCAAAAATAAGTAAATAAATTTATTAAAAAACAAATAAATAAAAAATAAATAGCATAGACCATTTCCTGGGATCCAGAGAAAGGAAGAGGGGATCATTCAGATCTGGGATAGACTGGGAATGGTGTCAGAGCAGAAGTAAAATCTGAATTGGTACATAAAAGACTGGCAGGGCTTGGAGAGATGGCCCAGGTATTCTAAAGACATGAAAGGGTATGAATGACGGTGACCAAAATGGAACAGCAGCAGATACGTTTTGGGACATACTGACTGGCACAGAGTTTTCGTCCGTGGAAGGTAGAAGACAAGAAGGTCAGCAGGGCTCAGACTATGAACAGACTGTATTTTTACCTGTGAGAATCTAACGTGAAAATAGTCTTTTATCCCAGCAGTGTTACTTATTGTTGGTAACACTGCTACCTCAACTCCACACCTAACAAATTAACACAGTCTAAGGAGATGATCATCTTACGTGAAAGAAAACACCATTTGAATATGGCAATTATATTTCTACCGTTCAGTCCAATGCAAATTCAAATAACGTGGTAGGGAAGGGGCAGAAAGCCACGGATTTTACAAAGGAAGCAAACAGCAAATATTTGCCCAGAATAGTACTGGTGGTTGCTCCCACTAGCACAGGCTACATACACCTACTCCTGTTTAGCGTAGGAGGGAGGATTTCCTCAAAGCCACAGAATCTTACTATATCCCCAGGGCTCTGGGTACAGGAAATCTCTGAAATGGGTCATCTGGATCTTTGGAAAGACTGATTTAAGTGTTTCACCATCTGGTCTTGAAACATGTAATCTCATACAACAGATGGGCTATTCTTGGACAATGGGTATGTATGTGCACTCAGCTCTTACTATGCGCTGTGCAATGGTCAGCACTCTCCAGAGGGCCCAATGAAGAAAACACAAAGGGATCAAAAACAATTTTCAAGGACTGATAACTCAGATGACTGTTTTGAAAATAATTTGGCCCAAAGTTAATTTTTTAAAGAACAGCTATGGAAGAGTCTCTGACATTACATATATAATTTTTACAAATGTCTCTTAATGCTCCTTTTTATTTTTTTAAGATTTATTATTTACTTATTTATTTTTGGCTGCATTGGGCCTACGTTGCAGCATGCGGGGTCTTCACTGCGGCACGCGGGATCTTTCGTTGAGGCGCACAGGCTCTTCGTTGTAGTGCGCAGGCTTCTCTCTAGTTGCGGCGTGTGGGTTTTCTCTTCTCTAGTTGTGGTGAGCAGGCTCCAGGGCACGTGGGCTCTGTAGTTTGTGGCACGTGGGCTCTAGTTGCGGCGCAAGAGCTCATTAGTTGTGGCGCACAGGCTTAGTTGCCCCGTGGCATGTGGGATCTTTTTTCCCTGACCAGGTATCAACCCGTGTCCCCTGCACTGTAAGGCGGATTCTTTACCACTGGACCACCAGGGAAGTTCCAATACGCCTCTTGATTTATTTTCCCCCCAAACCCCGGTAAAGGTACCTCAAATTCCAGCGTAGAAAAACACAGCTCTGTTATCCTACCATCATAGCCAGCCCACACAGAATAAAGCAAATAGCCCATTTTTCACCATGACACAGTTCTCATGCAGAACTCTACAAGCCGGTCCCAAAGAAACAAAATTTCTAAGCCAAGTTATTCACAGGATGAAATCAAATTCCCCTGATGAATGAAGGGAGCTGCTTTCAGCAAAAGCACTTCCTTAAACTTTATCCTCAGCAGCTTTCTCTCAGGTAACTCTGGAGTTCTGATCAGGCTATCTGATCAAAGCAACTATAAACAAAGACAAAAGTGAAGGCTGAGAAATCTTTCTCACTAATGCAGCACAATTTCCCTGGGTTACCTATATTAAGAACAATAACAACACACAATTTCTGATAACCTGCAAAAATATTCCACGCCAAAGGAAATGCAACACCAAGGCCAACTGGAAACTGAAATTACTCGAATCCACCTTGGTATCACAGCCTATCTACCATCAATACAGTGAGCTAAGATTCTTACCAAACCAAGATACAAAAACACAGCCACATATACGTATAGCTGATTCACTTTGTTATAAAGCAGAAACTAACACACCACTGTAAAGCAATTATAATCCAATAAAGATGTTTAAAAAAAAAAAAAAAAACACAGCCACATCTTACCTCTGAATTTCCTGGTATTTGGGCCAATTTTACATTGATTTTTGAAATGGTAAAGAAAACCTATAAAATTATCTCAGCAGTTACTTCTGAGCACTTCTGATCTATTCAGGTTTTTTTTAAAGTTCAGTAGAAAACAACAAAGTTTTTTTGAAAGAACATTCTCCAAAACAATTTATCTGAATATACAAAAGTGGAGGTACCGTCCAGCCAAATGTGTCTTGCAGAGGAAGAAACAGGCATTTCTGTCAATTGGGAAAAATAGGTCGGCTTGTTTTCAAGTCCAACAGTAAGCCTTACTATTCTGTTCCCCTGGTGGCAGTCTAAGATGACATGGGGATTTCAGCCCATTATCTCTAATTATTCCTCACTACTCATTTGCATTACTCTATAAGTTGCCGGTCCTAAAGCAGACTACTGCTAGTAATAAAAATTATGCCACATGTATGAACTTTTTTAATAAGAACGGTTGGTTTTATTTAATTCACCTGTACTGAAGATAAGAACAATGGTCACAGAGAAACATAAGAGAACAACTTCTAAATCCAGCAAATTTTAGTAGGGAACAATCTGAATTCACAGATTAAAGAACTTATTTAGGACTCACACTAGTAAACCAATACTTATATTTCTCCTTTCTAGCCTCCACACTTACTTATATACTTGCCTTGCTTCAAATAAAGTTAAAAGCAGAGGTCTGAGAGAAATGGAAAATGAACAGTTACAAGACAGAACATGGGAAGGAGGCTGGAATTAGCACAAAATCATGCCTTAGGCTCAATTCATCATATTTGAAAATCTGCTAAATTGAGGTGTTTATCCCTATCTTCTAGAGGTGATGGATTTATGAATTAATACATTTAACACAAAATGGATTTTCTGAATGAGAAGATGTTACACGTAGGCACTATTAACAAAAAGGTATTATGAAAAATATTTCTTACTCAAATATTTATCACCTCACTATCTGAAAAGCATATCTCAGGTTCCTACTTTGAGGCTAGGAAAGGAGGTACGATAGAAAAAGGATACGAGCAGAGCTTCTGTTCTATTTCTTGACCTGGGTTGGTTACACGGATAGGGTATTCACTTCATAATTGTTCAGACTGTACATGCTTTATACACTTTTCTCTACAGTTTTTAAAAAAGGATACAATTCAGAGAAATGAAGAAACACAGGTTCACATAGCTAGGAAGTAGAGCTGGGATTTGAGCACACCCCTCTCTCAACCACTGGGATTCTCTCCCTTGTATACTAGGCCTCTCTGCCTGGGGTCCTGTCAAACAGGTGACTCTAATCCTCACGTACCAAAGAGAAGAACAGTTGAGGAGCAGTGCCCTGGAGGGCCCCGGATGTAACTGGCAGATCTTCAGGGCTATGGAGAAGGCTGAACAGGTGGAACACCAGACCTTCCGGCCTTAAAACAGAGCAACTCAATTTGATCTATTTTATATGTTGGGATTCCACATATAAAGAAAAGAATTTTTTCAACTTCTATAGTTTTTTAAAAAGCTCAAAAAACTTCATGGTTCAAAAACCAATTTAATAAGCAGACATTTGGTGGTCTAATTCCCAAGATTTTGCCAAGAGTCAAGAGTCAAAAAGAGTCTCCTGTCTGTCCCTGAAAGGCTCCCTTCTCTTCTCATTCAGGAAACTTATGCAGATTAGTGAGAACCGAGACAGAGAGAAGGGAAACAACTTGGCTAGTAAGGGATGGTGCCCGTCTGAAAGGCCCAGGTCTAACACCTCCCCACCCCCGCCAGGCCTGCCCTCCTGCTCTAACATGCTGTCCTGGCCAGAGAACTGGAACGGCGAGCATGAGGTACGTATGGTGGGAGAGGTCGGGGGCAAACCTGTTTTGTGGTAGGCCCTATCACAATAAGGAGAGTCTAGACTTCATCCTCTGAGGAACCCCCAGGATTCTGAGCAAGAATGGCTTGGTCAGTCTGGGCTGAAAGAGGGAATTCTGAAAGCAATCTTTGTACTCTCCCCCTCCCTCCACCTCTCTCTCTGATATTATACCCTCACCCTACTGGGTAAACGCCTTCCGTGTAAAGGCCACTTCAAACCTGGTCATAATAAGCACCATGAAAAACAACTGCTTACGACGGAAACGCTGACACAGTGGTGGTGTAAGATGCCCCTTTGAAAAGCCTTGTCAGGGCTCAGTCTTTGTAATTTAGTGGTGGCTCACAGGAAGTGCCTGAGAGCCAGATTCTTTCTGACTGTGCTCAAGGCCATAATTTCCTTCCCATACTTAAACCGATGACCCTGTGTCTCACTGTCAAGGGAGCTGGCCAAGGGGAAAGGGCAGATAAATAAGAAGCAAAATCTGAAGAAAACTGGCCAAAAAAAATTCCTAAGATTCTTCTTGGGATTAACGACTAAAAAGGCTTCTAGATGAACCAATCCGTTGTCTCTCCAAATGAAAGCTCCTTGAATGCAGAGCTGTGAGAGCTGTCAGCCAACTCCTTCAGGTAACAGATGAGGAAGCTGAAGAGGAAAAGGGAAGTCACAGAAGCTGCCGTCAGACCTGTGCTAGGGCCTCTCCCGCGTCTCCCCACCCCACCCCACCCCAGGGCTGTTTCTACACACCACTCTCTGCCATGGGTTAATGAAACCCTTTTCATAAGGTTAATGAAATCTGAGAATCAAAATGATCAGGAAGGGGACAAAAACAACCTCTGTCCCTCATCATATGTATACTTTCATGAGCTTCTGCTATATGTTCCATATAGCACCTATCTACTACCCATTACTTCAAGATAAATTTCAAACTATAAAAGTAACATGTCCTGTTGAGGAGTCCAAAAATAACTAAGAAAACACTTGTAGTCATATAAGGAATTTAATAAATAGCATTTTCTATAAAATGCTAGCTTCATGATTTTCCCTTAGATAACAGACCAGAATAGTAACTAGTTCCTCCTTATCAACCACCATTCCTTGAAAGTCCTTGGCCAGTAATTTTCATGAAAACTAATGAGTCATCTCTTACCACTACTTCAGCCCTCATACTTAAGAAGGAAAACAGGTTCAACCTACTCTTCCATGACAGCTGTCCTACCTACAAGAGGAAATCACCTTGACCTCATGTATTTGGCTGCTATTCAGAAAACAATGTCTCTGAATTCAAATTATCAAAAATATACTTACATTGGGTGACAACATACCTGTCTCAGTTACCTGTGCACATAACGCTCACACTGTTTCATCCCAACATAAACCCACTGACTGTTTCCCTCATTGACCTCACCTCCCACTCCCCGGGTTACACATGGCCCCGGGAACATATCACAGCTACTTTCTTTGGAAAAGTCTTAAAATCAGTGTACAAGAAATAGCTACTGATTTCTAACTCACACGAGAAAGAACGGAATAGAAAAATATACCACCATTTTAAAACCTTGTCAGCAGACTGACTTTAACTACCTACAGCATCAGCTATGCTTAAATGAAAACTTTTATAACATGGCTAATGTGACTACTATAGTCTGCAGAAGGAAGAGAGGGTTTGGTAACGAACTGAGGTGACTCAACCAAGCTCCTCCACTTTCTGCACGTATCTTCCCAACTCCTCAGACCACTCACTTGCTCCTGCAATCCAACTGCTATTTCAACTTTCTGCTCAGAAAACCCACTGTGTTTCAGAGAGCCTGTCAGGGGCTTAATTTTGTTGTCCATAACAGGATGATCCCTCTGGCTATCGACTCCCCTAAACAGCACAGGTGTCAGCCTGTAAACTTATATAACGTGTCTATACCAAAATACTCTGTCAAACACACCAGGCCTTCAGGTCTTCCTCATTAAGGACATCCCGAGTTACACTTGGATGAAGAGATAATATACACTTTCCCGAGCCTTTTTGCCCAGTGAAGAACGTTACACAATACAGATACAGTATGGTGGGATT
This sequence comes from Aethalodelphis obliquidens, assembly GCF_003676395.1. Classification (NCBI taxonomy): domain Eukaryota; kingdom Metazoa; phylum Chordata; class Mammalia; order Artiodactyla; family Delphinidae; genus Aethalodelphis; species Aethalodelphis obliquidens. The sequence continues at coordinate 12,436,105 of NW_020837987.1, read as the reverse complement.
TCTCTCACTGTTTTTATTTTTAGAGGTGGGGCGGGCAGGGATGGTTGTAATAACTTGTCAGTCCTTGAATGTATATATTCCTCCACTGTCTTATTTAAAACATTAGAGCAGACCATTTCAAAGATGACAATTAAAATCTATGTAATCATGGCTTGTCAAGTCTTATAATTACATGAGTTAAAAAAACTTAAGCTACTGAACTCCATTTTCCATATTGACTACCTAACAAAAGCTCAACTCAACCAGTTGAATCATGAGAACTAAAAGCCTAGTCAGGAGCAATCAAAAGGCAATTGAGCTTGAAAGCTGTATGTCCACATTCCACACAGTTAAGGCTGCAGTAAGCCAATGGCCTGGACAGGGCTAGAACGTGTTCGATACAGCCTTTTCACACCCCTTCTTGATTCCTCCTCCAAAACCCATATTCCTACAGGCGCAAACCACACTCTACAATCTAATACAGTAAAACCAGTGTTGTCTGGAGTCACAAAGTTTTATATGTGCTTGCTTCTAATTAAAGACCATTCGATTTTCAGAACTTAATAAAAAGGCCAAACCTGTATCATTCCACAAGAATGCCAAGAATGCTAAGTACCTAAATAATATTCTTCCAAAGTGACCTTTATTAAAGGCTGCCTCTACTACTTTGCCAACTAACACGTCAGGAGGCAGAAACATTCCTACCTATCACAGGCTACTCAACTCCGTTTTAAAAAGCAAAGTCAGGGCTTCCCTGTTGGCACAGTGGTTAGGAATCTGCCTACTAATGCAGGGGATACCGGTTTGAGCCCTGGTCCGGGAAGATCCCACATGCCACGGAGCAACTAAGCCCGTGCGCCACAACTACTGAGCCTGTGCTCTAGAACCCGCGGGCCACCACTACTGACGCCCATGCGCCTAGAGCCTGTGCTCCGCAACAAGAGAAGCCACCACAATGAGAAGCCTGTGCACCGCAACGAAGAGTAGCCCCCGCTTGCCACAACTAGAGAAAGCCCACTCACAGCAACAAAGACCCAACGCAGTCAAAAATAAAATAAATTCATATATATATTAAAAAAAAAACAGCAAAGGCAAGTGAAAAGGCCTTCCTCAAGTAACCACAGCAACTCAAATTCCTACAGCGAAAAGTACTAGTACGAAGTCTTTAAAGTGGCAAAATCAAAGTTTAAAAAACCACTTACAGTGCCTGCAAATGATTCAGAAGAATTCTGAGAAAAGTAATATCAACATTTTAGTGGTAGAACACTTGGAGAGTAGCCAAGAGGCCTGGACTTTCTCCCTAACTAGGTCATTAAATCTCACAGAGGGGAGGGGAGGGGAGGGGAGGGGAGGCACACACAGACACAAACTAGTTAAATGGCATCTAACAGCCAAGCTGTCTTGACAGCTTTCTTCCGTCAGCAGGATCCCTGGACAATGATGTTCTTCAAGGAGACAGGTAGGTCTCTTGGGGCTAATGATAACCTAAGTGCATGCAATTATAATCAGACTGATAACAATCAACCCCTACCCTTGGAACAGACACTCAAACTCAACAGCTGAGAAAGAAAACATATCTGCTTCCAGGGAAGCTAGATCCCTACAGCGTCAAGTGTTCTTCCCACCCTATTCTTGCTCTCTGCAATCCATACTCTGTAGAGTAGCAAATCATCTTTTTAAAGTACAGATCTGTTCTTGCTGATCTCCTGCTTACAACCCCTCAGAGCTTCCCTCTGCCCTTCTAATAAAACCCCCAATTCTTATACATCCCTATGTGATCTCATCTCCACCACTCTACTTCTTTCTCAGGGACTCTAACCACTGTGGCCTTTATTCAGTTCCCTGGGTGCCCCATTCACTTATTCTCATTCAACCATTCAACAAAAAAATACTAAGCCTTTGTAAATTACCTACTATTGTGCCAGGCACTACACTAGGCACTGGGGATATGGCAATGAACAAAAGAGACAAAGATCCTTGCCCTCCTGGAGTTCATATTCTAACAAAGGGTAACAGACAATTACAAAACAGAAAAGTGAGGGAGTTAATAATGTGGGAGGCTGGTTCCAGGTAAACAGCAACTACAAAGACTCTTAAGGCCCGGTAGGGCTTCCCTGGTGGCGCAGTGGTTGGGAGTCTGCCTGCCAATGCAGAGGACACGGGTTCGTGCCCCGGTCCGGAAGGATCCCACATGCCGCGGAGCGGCTGGGCCCGTGAGCCATGGCCGCTGAGCCTGCGCGTCCGGAGCCTGTGCCCCACAATGGGAGAGGCCACAACAGTGAGAGGCCCGCGTACCGCATAAAAAAAAAAAAAAAAAAAAAGACTCTTAAGGCCCGGTAATATTTTTCCTTTAAAGTGTTTCTTGTTAAATTGTTGACTCCAAGAAGATGGGGACCTAGTGTCATATCTATTCCCCTCTCCATTCAACCTCAGTACCGCACATAATACCTGGCTCAATAATTACTTGCTGAATGGGATACGTGAAGTTGTGTCTAAAGAAAAAGCCAGAAAGGTGTCCCGAAGTAATAGAAGTGTCACCTCAAGCTATCAAGGCCCCTGCAGAGGTTACACAGGTTTCAGATTTACTAATAAAGTTTATGACCAGAGTTAATTTAGTGCCACTTTGAGACAGATCCACACGATACTATGATGAGTCTTACTCACTAAGGTACCATCCCAGAGAGAGGTAAAAGCATAAAAAGTAGAGAACAGAGACCTTCAAAGATCCTAAAGTAATTAACACGTTCAACTTATGTGGAAAAACTAACAGAAAATGAGAATTCATTATTTCTTCCAATGGCTTGCCCCAACCCACTGATATATATACCAGTTAAAAGCTTATCTCGGATTGCATTTTCCTCTCCAACTCCACTACCGTAGCCTTAGTTGTGTCCTTGTTATTCCAAAACTTGGACCATCATGTGGGTTTCCTCACTGGTCTCTCCCAGGCCAAAGCATTGCTCTGTGTTAATTTTAGAACAGTTTTGTCGCAACACCTCCAACCCCAATTTGACTCCAACCTACCTTTCCAACCTTATTTCCAACTATCCTTCAATAAGAATTCCAAGCTCCAGATAAACTGTTCCCTGAACCTGCCTTGTACATTCCTGCTTTCACACCTCTACCCAGGCTATACCCTTTAGCTGGAATGCCATTACACTTTTCCACCTATCTGAATGTTATCAGTTTAAAATAATGCCTTCTCCGCTCAGGTCCACTATGACAAATTCATCATTCCCAAGTAATGCTAGCATTCATTTGGCCATACCTACACTTTCTATACTCTTCTCTGTATCACCAGAACTGAAAGCCTGCAAACTACATTTCCCAGACTCCTTTGCTAGCTGGCTTCCAGTTAAGAATCTGCCAAAGGCTAGAGACTGGATGGCAGGAAGAGGGATACAACACTTTTCCTGCTTCTGGTTATGTCTGCAGCAGCAATGAGCAACTGTGGAGGACTGCAGGCAACTGCACACACATCACAGGTTCTAGCAGCATCAGCGGAGCACTGGTTTCTGGGTTCCTGCTGAACTGAGGCAATATGGCTCCAAGCTCATCTGTGAGTGCAGACTCCTGGGCTCCAGCCCAAAGGCAGCTTTCTGATCTTTGGCTAAGAACCCCCTTCTCCCTTGTGCTCCCCACCGCACACCTCCTTTCCTCCTTTTGCTCCTCCAGCCCTTCCACAACCTCTGTAACAAATCCCTCTCTGCCTGAAGTATCTAGAGTGGTTCCCACTTTCCTGATTGGACAATAACTGATCCAACAGCAGATAATGAAGAAATAAAAATAGTAATATCAACTAAATGGAAAAACATAAAATGTCGAAAGAATGAAGACCACCAATTTTTTTTTCCACCAATTTTTTTTAATTTCATAAAATGAAATCCTAGAAAATGTCTCCCTAGGTACATTACAATGTCAGTTTTGAGTTCTAAAGATTAAAATGCTAGTTTAGCTGTATATTTATTTAGGTGTACATTTTTTTTTAAAGGAAGTCAGTATCGCTTCTCTCTTTGACTCACTGAGTTTCTAGGGAATAGAGAGAATCCTTCTATGTGTTTCCTTCTATGTTTCCCCAGAACCTCACACACAGGAGGTACTTCTTAGATGTCTGGTGTCTGACTGATGTCTGTTATACAGCTGTGGGATTCACAGAGATTGGGGGTGAAGGCCAAGCAAATAGCCTAGTTCTAAAAAGCAACTTGAATACAAATCTCACCCAAAGCACTCAACAAAGGATTCCAAAGCTCTTTCAAGTCCTGAAATGCAGCCACTAGGGAAGGAAGGCGGAGGAGTTCAATTGGCACATGAGGCAGGGACTTTTGCCTCCTCTTTGCCGAAGTCACCCTCAAACCTCTACTTCTGATGAGGGTCTCTATTTTTTTGTTAAACATCTAGCCTGAAGACCCCATTACAAAAAACTGCCCAGAACACAGTTCACCTTTCTTAGAAGGATGAAGAACTGAATCAATCCAGAGCAGATGCAAGCCTCCAGCTCCTGAAAGTCCGTGTTTCCAACCTGCTCAGAGGCCACTTAGACAGCTCTAAGTCTTATCTTAAATTCAATTTCAGGTATTATTTTAAGCCTAGATAAAGGTAAGAGGTGCTAGAGAGTGTACATTTTTTAAAAGGCCAAAGAAAAACCCGGTAACTCTGGAGGTTAACAATTATTAAAACCACACCTATGGCCCTTTATCACATCATCTGCTGACCCAGTTTTCCATTAACAAAAAAATGTTTCATGAAATGGAAACCTTAGAGAAGATATAACCTCCAACCAGAGCACAAAGAAGCTTGATTCTCACTGATTTCCAGGCTGACTGATGAAACTGGGCCATCAGCTGTTGTCATTTTCATACTTCATCTGCCAACAAACCTAACAGATAAATGCTTTAACATTTTTAGCCAGTCCATTATTACTTCTAACAACCTTACCACAGGAAACCATGCTGTACAACCCAATATAAACATTTTCCAAGTGTTAGGCACAATAAATTCCTTTCAGAGACTGGAAAATGAAAAGGTCTGATAAAATGGGATTTACTGAATGCTTCATAGATAATCAACTCTCAACAAACTGGAATATACAAAAATATATCTAGCAATTACCACAGGAAATCACATCTTTCTCTGATAATTAAGCCAGCACTTCACAATGAGGGGCTTCGGGTTCATCACTTAGTTAACATTTACTGAAGGCCTTCTTGGAGCCAGATGAAAAATAAAAGGACAGAGCAGGAGTCCCACGCCAACATGAAGTCTTCCCATTGCACAGTATGTGGGGTAAATGAGGGAACAGAAAATGCACTAGAATTGGCTTTAAATACACACACACGCCTACACTAGTTGTTTTCCCATTTAGTCATCTCTCTTTTATACAAGTAATAATAGCAAATATTCATGAGCCAGGCACAGTACCAAATAAACAATATACATATATGATTTCATATCATTTTTCACAATAACCCAAGTCAGGTACTATTATAATCCCCATTTTACAGATGAGAAAACAGCCTCGGAGAGGTCAAGCAACTCATTCTAGATCACCCAGCTTCGTGTGGCCCTAGCTGCCTGCTTCTGAAACCTATGCACATGGCTTAACCCCAACACTGCAGTGTTGCAACGGCTGAATGGACAAAACAGCTGTGCAGCTTGAGCCTTCTGGAGAAAACAGAAGCTACTATCGCTATAATCCATTTGCTATTTCAGTAGAGCTCTCCACTATAAGAGGAACAGGCTTTTATCTACCTCGAGGCAAAACTTTAATAATATGCTCCCCATAAAAATGTGTGTGCGCCTTATGTTGCTCAAAGTACTATTACATACCTTGTCTTACGGCTTCTTAAACCCACTTGGGAAAGAGAAAGTAGGTCAGGATTCAATATGCTGTCTCCTCAACGGGCACACTGATGTCACCCAAGACTCAGAAGAAACAGAAAGTCTCTCGTGTTTTAACCACAAAGACCATTTCCAAAATAAGACTTGATGGAAAATGGTTGTCTTTAAACTTCAGTAATCTGCAATTAAGAATTAATATGACTTCAGTCATCTGAGCATTAAATTGTGAGAAAACACAAGTACTTGCACCTTTCTTCAGTTCTCAAACAATGTAAGGGAGAAGATGCTATAAATTTCTGCCCTTGAATTCAACCTCATTTTTTTTTTCTCAACCCATTGCAAAAATTGATCTCTACTCACACAGCAAGTACACCTGAAAAGTCACCAAAAAAAAAAGTAATTATGTGACTCCACTATTATAGAAATACTCTTTAAAGGCTCTGGAAGAAGCATCTTCCTTACTGATCAGACTGCTTTGTTCATATGAATCCTGACGGGGTTAGCCCCCAATAAGGACAATCATAAAATTAAATTCGATGGAAAGAAAGTCAGTCTCAAATTTAAAGGAATTAAAATATCTACACTAAAAAATCAGTGGGTAGGTAAAAATTCATCTTTTATCTCAATCCCAAGAACTCACAAACAGCAGAGTTAAGACGCAACACAGGAGACAGCAGGAAAGGATGGAAGTCTTTCCTTTCACCAAAAGTGAAAAACACCAGAATAGTGTAAACAAAGTCAATTCCATTTAAAGTTTCAAGGAAAAAAAGAAAAGAAACATCTCAAAGAATGAATCAGAAGTGACATTTTATTCATAAATCAGAGCTATCTTAGAAATTTCACAGCATTGCTTAACACTCAAAAACTCTAACCTCAAGGTAAGAATCTCACCTTATCAGGTCATTTTTGACAAAATTCACCAGATATAAAAGGAATCTTGACTTTACCCATGAGCTTCCGAATTGTGTAGAAAATGATTTCCCTTGAAACCCACAGGCAATGGATTGCATCCTAATTGCATCATTTGCTCTCTGTTTTGAGGGTTCTGGGACAATTTTAAAGACAAGGGAGTTGTGCTTTAAAATTTTCATCCTAGGGGCTTCCCTGGTGGTGCAGTGGTTGAGAGTCCGCCTGCCGATGCAGAGGACGCGGGTTCGTGCCCCGGTCCGGGAAGATCCCACATGCCACGGAGCAGCTGGGCCCGTGAGCCACGGCCACTGAGCCTGCGCGTCCGGAGCCTGTGCTCCGCAAAGGGAGAGGCCACAACAGTGAGAGGCCCACGTACTGCCAAAAAAAAAAAAAAAATTTTCATCCTAATCACAAAATGCAAGCACTTGAAGAAAAACTATCTCCTGAATTTATGGTCAAACACCCCATATCAGTAGAGAAGTTTGATTTTCCCCAACATGCAGCCTTCACCAGCATGAAATTGCATTTAAGAATTTAAGAGACAGGGCTTCCCTGGTGGCGCAGTGGTTAAGAATCCAACTGCCAATTCAGGGGACACCGGTTTGAGCCCTGGTCCAGGAAGATCCCACATGCCGTGGAGTAACTAAGCCCGCGCGCCCCAACTACTGAAGCCCGCATGCCTAGAGCCTGCACTCTGCAACAAGAGAAGCCACCACAATTAGAAGCCCACGCACAGCAACAAAGACCCAACACAGCCAAAAATAAATAAAATAAAGGATTTAAGAGACAGCCTGAAATCTTCAGGGGGAAAAAAAACAGAACTCAATTAAAAGGCTGAAACAAACCCTACGTAAAAAAAATTCAGAAACATTCATAAGTAAATGTACTCTCCTCAAATACATTTTTAGTTGGGGAAGATGGTATTACAAATCTATATCCCAATCCTGTTAAGGGATTCACTTATAATGGAAAGAATTAAGTGCCTGACTCTACCTAAACCCTGGGATCATTAGTTCATACTCCTACTGGTGCAATAAAGCTTCTATCCAATCTTCCTATGTTAATGTGCTTACAATATGGCATGAAAACCTCACTGGGGATTGGCTAATGTAAAAATGCTGGCAGTGACCTTCATACACATTTTAAACATTTTTAATCTGTTTAAGTTATAGGTCAAAGACGGGGGGGTGGAGGGTACTCAAAATATTGATAAATAAGAGAAGAGCACTTTATAATCTTCAAAGCACTTTCCCATTTAATCCTCACAACAATCCCAAGCAGAGATTGGTGCCCCATCCTCCAGATCACAGAATTTTAAGGCTGATGAAGGGACTAACCCACCCAATACTGGGTGGGACAATACTACTGGAACAGAAGCAGGGGGCCTTGTCTGGTTGTTCCCTATCATATTCTCATAGCACCTGGTACACAGCAGATGTTCATTAACACCATCACTATTACATATTCAAAAAAAGTCCAACCCACTTTCCAGAGAAGATAACCCCAGTCCAGAAGTGATATTACCTGGCCAAGGCCATAAGGTTGGCTACCTATTCCCCACACTCCTGCTTCCTAATTCAGGGTGGGTTCTTCTCCCTACGCAGGCTGTCACTGAGGCTATAAAAAGGGTTTCCCAAACTCCCTCCCAGAACTCAGAACTCACACTGGCATCTGATCATTTTTTCTGTTTTCAGTAATTTTTTTAAACATCTTTATTGGAGTATAATTGCTTTACAATGGTGTGTTAGTTTCTGCTTTATAACAAAGTGAATCAGCTATACATATACATATGTTCCCATATCTCTTTCCTCTTGCGTCTCCCTCCCTCCCCCCCCATCCCACCCCTCTAGGTGGTCACAGAGCACCGAGCTGATCTCGCTGTGCTATGCGGCTGCTTCCCACTAGCTATCTATTTTACGTTTGGTAGTGTATATATATCCATGCCACTTTCACTTTGTCACAGCTTACCCTTCCCCCTCCCCGTATCCTCAAGTCCATTCTCTTGTAGGTCTGTGTCTTTATTCCCATCTTACCCCTAGGTTCATGACCTTTTTTTTTTTTTCTTAGAGTCCATATATATGTGTTAGCATACGGCATCTGGTTTTCTCTTTCTGACTTACTTCACTCTGTATGACAGACTCTAGGTCCATCCACCTCACTACAAATAACTCAATTTGGTTTCTTTTTATGGTTGAGTAATATTCCGTTGTATATATGTGCCACATCTTCTTATCCATTCATCCGATGATGGACACTTAGGTTGCTTCTGTTTTCAGTAATTTTAACCTGTATCTTTTTCCTCCCTTTAGCAGATATTCGGTTCCACCTTATGCATCATTCTTCACTTTAGTGCCTAACTCTATACAAAGGACTATGCCTCTGGAGGACAAAAGATGAATGAGAGTGAGTGCTTTCAAGGGATGTATAAGCTGATGACAATTAAGAAAGGCAGCATCAGGAAGGAGCTCTGAAGCACAGAGAACTGGACCTGCAAATTATGGGAGAAAGCAGAGGCTAGGCAGAGGGACCAACATGAGGTGATAAAACCTTAAAACATGTCTGGAAGAAAACAAGTGATTCAGCCTCATTGGAAGTTACAGTAGAGGGAAGAGGAGGCTGACTGATGACCTAGAATCAGTCTGTGGAATATGTGGGCAAGAAGCTGGCATTTAATTCTTCAGGTGGATTCTTACTCCCTCTGATACCTCTCTTCCTTTCCTACGTGTCCCCCTTCCTCCCAGCTTAAAGAATAAATAAATAGATAAGGGTGGCACACAAAAGCTTTTGAGTATTCACTCTATATCCTCATTACGTTCTTTTTATTTGGATCAGTTCTCTCAGTAATATCTTACTATAATGGATAATTTCAGATCAAGGGTACCAATTGTGACTCTCTACTGACCTAATAGGTCAATTAACCAATTCTTAATCACTTGGCAGTTAAGGATCCCTTTGACAATCTGATGAAAATATGGACCCTCTCTCTCAGAAAAATGCACTTACACAAAAAAATTCAGGAACCCAGATTAGGAACCTTTCGCTAGTAAAAAGTATGGAACAAACAGGACTAACCAAAAAAAAAAAAAAGACATAACCGCAGTTTCTAATACTAACCAGGAGTACCCAATTCCTCCCATTCACATATGTAGAATCTCTCTTCTGAGTGATGTAGTAATTATCATTAGTGAATAAATAAAATGAGAGAATTTCTCCAAGTTTTATAATCTCCATCAGCTAGTAACAAAACAGCTTCTACTTATTGGGCTTGACTACGTCATGACAGGCCCTCTGCGAAGCAGCTGATATGCAGTCTATAATGCTAAAGTCCTACATAATAGTTATATCTCAGAAGAAACCGAAGCTCAGAGGGATCAACTGACCTGACTCAAGGCTACTCAGCTGGCAAATGGCAGAGCTGGGTTTAGAACTCTGGCATTTTGACTTCCAAAGGCCATCTATACTGCCTCCCAGCAAAAAGGACCTTGTCACCATATTGATTATGGGGAGCGATCAAAAGATACTGCCATCTCCTAGTAAGTAAACAGTCCAGTCAAAGGTTCCAGTCCAGTATTACACACCCTATGTACAGGTGGCCAATAAATACATGCTGAGTGACTATGGGCAAAGAGAACCTTGTCCACAGAAGGGGGGAAATGGTGTCAACAGTCTTTAAAAGAGTTCCACGTGAATGCGTGTGTCACAGCTTGGACCTCAGTCACTGTTGTATTTCCAACTGGGCCTCTCCAGCTTGTCAATGACCCTAAGCACCATGAGGTGCTATGTTACACCCCTGCATGTAAAGGTTTGCAAAATATCAATGACGTAATGAGATAAATCAACAGTGAAATTTATTTTTATTTATTTATTTATGGCTGCATTGGATCTTCGTTGCTGCGTGTGGGTTTTCTCTAGTTGCGGCGAGCAGGGGCTACTCATCGTTGTCGTGTGTGGGCTTCTCATTGCGGTGGCCTCTCCTGTTGCAGAGCACAGGCTCTAAGTGCGCAGGCTTCAGTAGTTATGGGTGGCGGGCTCTAGAGCGCAGGCTCAGTAGTTGTGGTGCACGGGCTTAGTTGCTCCGTGGCATGTGGGATCTTCCAAGACCAGGGCTCGAACCCGCGTCCCCTGCATTGGCAGGCGGATTCTTAACCACTGTGCCACCAGGGAAACCCCAACGGTGAAATTTCAATAAAATAAAGTCTGGATAATTTTCCCTTTATGATCCTATTCTACCCTGTACACATCTTCCAAGACTACAGCCATGACACTACATGACAGTTGTTCCCTTGAGACTATTAGCTACCATTTCTGAGCACTTACATTGTATATCACTGAAAGCCTATTTAAGGCCAGAACCTAGTCATTTTCATCTTTATATGACCACTGCTCAGCTACTTAGACCTAGCAAAGTAGTAATCATATTTCAAATACAAAGACATTTTTACTAAACAATGAGAGAATACATGAAGGCTTAAGAGCCATAAACCAAGCTTCCAAAAAGAAAACTTACACACTCCTCCCTCCCTTAGATGTTCAACAGTAGACGCCTCCAAATAAATATCAGGGAAAAACAAAACGCAGGGCCCAATCTAAAACGGTGAAATAAAAGGGAGACAAAATGAGGCCATGGGTGTCAGTGTTACTCTAAACCAGTGGTTCTAATCTTTTCTGGGTCATGGATTCCTTTGAGAATTAAAAGAAAGCTACAGATCCTCTCTTCACAGAAAATAAACAGAACCAAAATTCAGCACATACTCTTGACAGCATCATGGTCATTCCCCCATCTCAATCCCTTAAGGGTCCACAGACCCTTGAGTTCGTAACTTTTCCTTAGAATCCGCATCTCTAAGCCCCGTCTAACTAGATGCAACCCAAATTCATCAACCTTTTTGTTCGTTAGAGGTCATACCGACATAAGGGAAATTGAAGACAGAGGTAATAGATTTAGCACTGGCAATGTCTCACTGCCCAGCGCAACAAAGGGCGCTACTCTCACTACCTGATTCATGTTATTATGCCACAGTAAAAAACTGTGGGGTAAGCATGTTCATTCTCCCCCAAATAGAATGTAAGAAATTCAAAAGCAGGCGTCATATCTGACAATATTATCTAGATAATGGCTTACTTAAAGAACAGACTTAAAACAACCTACACGTTATCTCTTAGTGTAAAATGAGGTATAAATTAATGTAGTACAGGAAAAGATAGTCTGGTACATAACTAGCAGATTTTAAAACAAAATATTTTCCTGAATTGGACCCCTGGGAGCTTGAAATACAAGACTGAGTTTGTTAAAAATGTGCTCTCTCATCTCTAAAGTCCTGATTTCTCTCTCTATGGCAGGGATTTGGCCATCTATGGCATATGTGCCACTATACAGCAAACTACAGCCACCATTCCCCTAAAGGAATGAGCGAAACTGCCAGTGGGGTCTGAGAGGGTGAGGGGGTGTGAGCAGGAGTCTTGCTTCTTGTTGTAAAGATATTTATTCAAGAAACATTTCCTGAACATCAATGATGCCTAGATTCCTGGGTTACATGCTTAGAGATAAAGTGGTGAAAAGCACAGCCCCTGTCTTCAAGGTGTTAAGACGTAGCTGGATAAAGAGAGAAGCACGCAGTCAGTCAGAGCACAGAGTAATAAGTAAACTCGGGCAAGGGGCTGACCACTGCAGGCCAGGGGAGGCTTTCTGAGGGAAATAAAACCTAAGGCAGACCTAAGGAATTAAAAGGAATTAGTTAAGTTTTGTGTTTTTGTTTTTTTGGTTTGTTTGTTTGTGGGGGTTGTTTTCGGTTTTGTTTTGGTTTTGGTTTTGGTTTGGTTTGGCTGGGGGTAAGGGGTGGCAGGAAAATATACCATAAAAAAGAAAACAGTATATGAAAAGAGTCAGAAGCAAGGACCTCTGGAAGAGCTACAGTCATCCAACGAGACTGGAACACTGACTTTAACGAGGGAAGTGGACACAGAGAGCGGCAGAGCTCCCAGAGGGCCCTTATATAATCTAAATCTATGTAAACCCCACCTCACTTAGTGAACTCACAGCCCTTAAATGCTCTTGCTCTTCCTGACTTTTTCTTTAAACTTACTTTAGAATAATTTTAGACTTACACGTGTCAAAACAAAGAAATTATCTCCGGTACAAAAAACTAAACTGCAGACTTTATTTGGATTTCAGTTTTTCCATTAATTCTCTTTTCTGTTCCAGGATCCAATGCCACGTTCCACTTAATTCAAAGACTTTAAAAAATTCCTTCCTTTACTCCTGAGCACCACAGTTTTATCATTTTTCATCACTCTATCCATGCCTCGCTAGGCCCCAACATCACCAGCCCGCTTACAATGTAAATACTACATCATTTCAGAACAGAACGGAAGTTCCCAAAAACAAATGATTTGGAGTAGGGAAAACCATTAGGGATTCAAGGAAATTTAATAAAAACTAAATCAGGGCTTCCCTGGTGGCGCAGTGGTTGAGAGTCCGCCTGCCGATTCAGGGGACACGGGTTCGTGCCCCGGTCCGGGAGGATCCCACATGCCGCGGAGCGGCTGGGCCCGTGAGCCATGGCCGCTGAGCCTGCGCGTCTGGAGCCTGTGCTCCGCAACGGGAGAGGTCACAACAGTGAGAGGCCCGCGTACCGCAAAAAAAAAAAAAAAACTAAATCAGTGACCTTTTTACATGGGAAAAGTGTATGCACGTGAGCACACACATACACACACGCCCCCTACCTCCCCCTTTACAAAAAGCACACACATACACACACGCCCCCTACCTCCCCCTTTACAAAAAGAACTTGGTGCTGCTTCCACTATGGAAAAGAAATGACAGCAGATCCGTTTCTGCTTCTTTAGTCTTGCTAGCAAGTAATAAATCCTTAAATCTCTCTCTCTTCAGATACCCCAATCATCCCAAGAAGGAATCAAGCCAAAAACACCGGAACACCCGACTTATCCTCAAAACAAAATGCCAGCAAAAGCATCTGGGATGTGGAAGTGGAAAGAATGATGATTCGTCCTCTTAAGATTTTCACCAAGGACTCTAATCATTAGGACAGAATTCCATCGTGTCACAACAAGCTTCATAAAGCTACCTGACCAATATTAGTCATACTTCTATTAAACGTATGACCCTATTATATTTATTTTAAGCCTCCATCTCCGAAAATTCCCAAACCTACAACAACCCTGGTGAATTTCAATTTGTAGAATCCAGGATGAATCCTTTGCAGAAATCACTGAAATGCCAATGAAAACTGGCAATTTTTTCTACAACTAAAACACAATTCTTAAAAATGGCTATTCCTAGGAAGTAGAATTTAAGGAATATTTTAACTTTCTTTACATATTTCAGCTATTTATCTGAGGGCTATTTATCAAACATTCATCAAATACATAAGAAGCATGGTCCTATGTCAGAGTTAGGAGAGGGAGGAAAAGAATCATCTCTCCCTTGTGGAGGATACAGTCTACATCTGCACTCCCTAATGCTTTGCCCATTTAAAGTTTAATCAAAATTAAATAAAATTTAAAATTCTGTTTCTCAGTCCCACTAGCTACATTTCGAGTAGAAACACGCGGCTGGTGGCTATTGTAAAGGACAGAGGTGATTAGACAAGGCTGATCTAAAAGAATCCCTGATGCTGATTCAGAGCTTGGAAATAGAGAAAGGATCTGGGCAAGGTTTCCGGGAAGACATGCCTCTGACATGGTTATTAAAGTGAGCATTCCAGGCTGGCTGATGACACACAACACATGCCACTGGCTTTCCCCTTGAACATCATGCAATACCAAAATTCCCAGGGCTATTCCCCAAATATCAAAAGCAAATTTTTCAAGGAAGCATAACAGAAAGAATTGGGTAACAGGCTTTGACTGTATTTTGCTAAAGTAAGATTAGATGAAAAAACTAGATTATAAAGTCCAATTAGGACCTCACTAAAAAGGAGGGGCAGAAAATGGAACTGGAATTAACTGCTAGATCATTCTGGAAATCTTTAACAGGTAAGCTAAACTAGAGATCAAGGGGACAAACGAAAGAATGTACCATGTTCATCCAAATACCCTTCAGTGGGAGAAACATTTCCCAATAATCAAGGTCAATAATTAAGGTGAAACTGCAGAGACACAGAGAGAAAAGAGAGCACACACACAAAACCAGCCTGGTAAAAAACTGTGTAACAATTTGGTACTTTCTAAGGGGCAGGTGTTTTTTTCTTACTCTCTTTTCTCTGAATCCACCTACATTACCTAAACACATGCTGCCCTCAGTTCCCTCATCTGTAAAATGGGCACAGGAATAGTACCAGTACCTATTTCCGAGGTCTGTTAACGTGGATTCCTTGAGTTAATACATGTAAAGTGCATAAAACAGTGCCTAGCACTTAGAAAGGACTAAAGAAGTATTGGCCATTATTACTGCAGGAGTCTCTGAGGACCTAGTTTCACTGGGTGGAGAGTAAAAGGATTTCCCTAGGGGTGAGCTCACAGGGGAGAGGGATATTGTATTGACTGTCATATTGGGAGGGGGGTTTTGAAAAGTCCCATCTGTCCCAAGCTGAGCGAGCTACACAGACATCTTCCAACCATGTCCTATGGGCTATTATAACACCCAAAGCCATGGGGGACAGCTGCCAGAACTTCGGCAAGCTTTAGGATTTAGCTGTGGACCCCTGATATCAGGACTTAGGATATCAAAGTCCAGTTTGTTTCAAAAATCCATCTTGGCTTACCAGCTGGACTATTCTATCCTTCATTCAGGCATTAATTAGGCACCAGTGACAAGTTAGGCACTTTATGAGGAAAAGTGAAAAACAACAAATTCCTAGCTTTCTTTTTTTTTTTTTTTTAAACAAATTCCTAGCTTTAAGAAGCAGAAGACAGGAATTCCCTGGTGGTCTAGGGGTTAGTACTCGGCGCTTTCACTGCAGTGGCCCAGGTTCAATCCCTTGACAAGGAACTAAGATCCCACAAGCCATGGCAGCCAAAAAAAAAAAAAAAGAAAAAAGAAAAGAAGTAGTAGTAGAAGACAACTATTCTACTAGGAATTTCTCCTCCAGGTATAATCTCACACGTGTAAAATGACATATATTCACGTTTCCCCTATGGCACTGACTGCAAAAGCAAAGAACTGGAAACAAATCCAATATCCATCAATAGGAGACTGGCTAATTACAGTGTATCTGTGTAGTGGAATACCACGAGGCTGTAAAAAAAGAACAAGGAAGTTTCCTTTGTGCTAACACTGAATATCTCCCAAAATATTAAGTGGAAAAAAGGAAGATGCAGAACAGTAATCATAGCATGCTACTATTCACGTAAAGGGGGCGGGGGGGAATGCATACATACTTCTATTTGCTTGTTTATATGTGCACAAAGTATCTCTGGAAGGAAAAAAATATCTCCGGTAGAACACTGATGTCTCCAAAGGGGACAGGTGAGTGGGTGGCTGAGGAACAGGGATAAGGGAATAGTATGGGTGTTTTGTGACTGCTGATTCAGACATACAAACATATCACTACACACACAAAAAAGTGATATGTACAACATCACCAGCAAAGTGCTAATGGAACAGAGCTGAGGAACAACCCCAGGAAGAAAGGTCTCAATAGTGTACACTTGAGAGGATGCTGAAGAATGAGCAGGAAATTCACCCATCAGAGGATAGGTAAGGGAACTCTCAAGAGGAACCAGCTTCATCAAAAACACAGAGGCAGAGCTTCTCTGGTGGTGCAGTGGTTAAGAATCCGCCTGCCAATGCAGGGGACGTGGGTTCGAGCCCTGGTCCAGGAAGATCCCACATGCAGCAGAGCAACTAAGCCCAGGCGCCACAACTGAGCCTGCGCTCTAGAGCCCGTGAGCCAAAACCACTGAGCCCACACCCCTTAGAGCCTGTGCTCCGCAACAAGAGAAGCCACCGCAATGAGAAGCCCGCGCACCGCAACCAAGAGTAGCCCCCAATCCCTGCAACTAGAGAAAGCCCGCACAGCAACAAAGACCCAACACAGCCAAAAATAAATAAATTAATTAATTTTAAAAACACACAGAGGCAGAAAAAGAGCAGAGCGTGTTCTGGAGACTGGGAAGGCACGATGGGCCAAAGCGTATAAAGGATTCCATAGAACACACTAGTGATCTGGACTTAATCTTACAGACCATAGAAAAGCACCAAAGGTCTTAAAGCAGGGGAGCAACAGTCAGGTTTTTGTTTAGTGCCTCCAGTGACTTGTTGAGAATAAACGAGAGAGGAAAGAATGAAGAGGACACCTTTGCAGGAAACTTCTGCAATCAAGCACAATACCCTACTTCTCGGAATTCCCAGTGGCACAAAGCACCGGGGATTTCGCTTGACCGGCTTAATACTCAACTAATCATTTGAGGATAACAAGTTCTATCAACTGAACACTTACTATATGCCAAACATTTTTCATACATTACCCCGGTTTCTCAAAACAACCCTGTGAGATAGCTATTAGTATCTTTACTTTACACATGAGAAAACTAAGGCTCAGAGAAGAGCTTAAGGTGACAATAAATGGAGGAACTGAGACAGGTATCTATTTAATACCTGTCCACATACTACTCGTGTTGGCCTGTGGCAGTTTTCTCCAGTCTATGTAAAAATGAGAATTAGAAACATACACCTACATAGTCCACGTAAAGCTGCCAACTTCCTTGAAAATGGCTATCTTTTGGGAATTTCCCGGCCGTCCAGTGGTTAAGACTCTGCGCTTCCACTGCAGGGGTCCCTGGTTGGGGAACTAAGATCCCGAAAGCCTCGCGGCCAAAAAAGAAAATGGCTGTCTTCTATTCTAATAGTGGGTCCTTTTTCTTCAAGGAAATAATGGTGAGTAGTTTCCCTTTCTTTCTATTTTTTTAATGTCCTCCCTGACGAAACTAAAAATTGGTAAATTAATTTTTTTTTCCCCACCACCATATTGTCAACTGGTCTGTAAAAGCCAAGTCTGGAACTACTGCACTAATAATGACATTACAGAGCATTTACCATGACGCAGGCATGATCTTAAGCTTCTTAAATACACTGTTTTAATTTGCACAGTGATCCTATGAGTAGACACTATTATATGCCCCTTTTTATAGATGAGGTGCCTGAAGGCACCAAAGTTTAAGTGTGTTGTCTGAGGGTGCAGAGCTGGCAAGAGGTGGGACTGGGACTCGACCCGAGGCCATGCATCATGATGGGAGAAAGAGTAACTGAGGCCTCAGTGCTAACACTGTGAATACTAAACAGACCTCAACAACTGCTACCTGGCCTATGACCTACAACATTTAGACGTGTGAGACCCTGCTAAGACCCTAAAATTGGCTGCTACCTGGGGTGGGTTACAAGATTACAGATCAATAGCATGTGCTGTTCTACTGATTCAAAACTTCATCAGGCTTCCTCTAACATGCTGGCCTACCTAAACAGTTTAATTAATCAAACTGTGCTTTTTCACCCTCCCAGAAAACTGAAAGACTGTCCAATGTTACAGAATTCCACATCCACTGTTGGCATTTAGTTCTCCAAAAAAAATGTGGACACAAAAAGCCTTTGTAGCAGGCAGAATAGGTATTTAGGCCCATTTTATAGACAAGAACTCAAGATAAATGACTTGTCCAAGGTCACAAAGTTGGTAAGAAGCAAAATGAAAATGGCAGAAAGGGTTTTTAAAGAAGTTTAAAGAAGTTTCTTGAAGAAACCCAAGAATCTAAGGACTAAAAGATTCCAGAGACTTTATTTTTCCTAGTTTCTCTCAAAAAATAGTATCTTTAATTCAACAAATACTGTGCTCCTAATGACGTGTTCTAGGACAAATGTGATGGGTTCACAGAATAAATAGGGAAACAAAACAAAAAAACCCTGTGGAGCCTCCAAGCTACTTTGCAATTTCTTCCTCATGTCTAAACGTAAACCCCTCACACTGCAAATGAACATCAGGTCTTCGATGCTCTCCCTTGTGAAAGAAAGAATGACCAATAAATGAACAGGTATATGTGTGTGCAAATGTCCTGTTAATAACAACAATAAAAACAAAGAAGGTAAAATTTTTAATTTCCAAATTATTCCGTATTCAAGATAAAACTTGGACCACTTTCTTTCTCATAATAAGATGATATCTGTCTTCCTAGTCAACGCATTCTTGTGTTGAAATGTTAAGTCGCACTTAATTCTTTAAGATAAGATCGGGGAGAAAAAAAAAATCAGGCCACTGGCCTTCTAAATTTTTTACTTTCTGGTACAGAAACAGGGTGTTCCTTGTGTCACCTGTAAGGGAAGAATTGCTTTTGTTTTATAAATGGCATATAAACTCTCAGAGAGGAGGAGGCATGTTTTGTACAACTGGTACTCTAAACAGTGTAGACACCCAAACACTGGTTGAATGGGGAGGAAAAGGGAAAAATAAAACTTGTCTCCCTACACCTCTAGCCTTTGGAGCTCAGAGAACCAGTCTGTTCCCTCTTCTGCTTAATAGTCCTTAATTATTTAAGTTATTTAAATATTTAAGTAAAATTAATCAACTATATTAAATAAATAAAATTATTTAAATCTGACCTAAAGAATTTTTCGGCCCATAAAAGGGAAGATGTAACTAGTTCCATGTCCATTCCTGATTTTGACCAAGTTAAGGAAAAAGTAATGTACTAATGGCTCCTTTAAAACAAGCATGGTTGGGGTGGGGGACACCTTGGTATAGCTACAGCTATCAGCCATGAAGTAGACTTTTATCTTCCTCATTTCTGGGGTAAAATCAGTTCTGTACAGTGTACAGCACACCAGAGAAAGTGGCAGAAAGCAGGGGCTCCAAGCAAAGGCTCTGAACCAGACTGCCTCAGGGACCTATCAGCCCTGTGGCCTTGGGTAAGTTCCCTCAGGAAGCCTCAGCTCCCTCACTAGAAAATGAAATATCACCCACCTCAGAGCAGAGGATTACTGCGAGGAGCATATGAGGGAACACTCAGGAGTCTCCTGGTACTCAATAAGCATACTGCTGTTATTAACTGGTAATACTGCTATAATTTATAATTCAGTTATTGTGCTAAGAAAGGGTAACTGCCTTACCTTCAAAGGTACTAGAGTCCAACAGACCTCACTATTACTAATTTCTTGCTTTTCAGCTCAATTTTTCCTTCACATGTTTTCAAGAAAAACCAAACAATACAACTGCTATGTCAAAAAAAAAAAAAATTGTTTAACCTTTTTTTCCTCTGAATCAAAAACAGTAAAATCATGGAAAATGGGAAAACTCAGAAAAAAAAAAATTTAATCACTCAAAATTCTACAACATAGAGATAAATACTAACAGCACTTTGGCATATTTCTTCCACTTTTTCCCATATATATTTTTAAATAACTGGAACCACACTGTTTATAGTTCTATATCCTGCTTTTTTCTCATACTTAATTTTATTTTGTGTGCACTTTCCCATGTCAAGAATTCTCCAAAAACATCCTTTTTACATGACTCCAGACTTTTCCATAAAGTGACCATTCCCTTAAAGTTAAAACATTTAGATTGCTTCTCTTCTTTCCAATACACATCACTATAATTAACATCTTTGTATAAAATCTTGGTCCTCATCTCTAGTTTTTGGTCCATATAGATACCTATAACTAGATCAAGGATTGTGTCTCTTAAAACATTGCCAAACCGCTTTCCAGAGAGTTCACACCAGTTTGCGTGCCTGACAGTCCCATCATGATGTCACAGCAGTGACCATACCTATTTCCTTTCAATTCCAAGTAAACAGAGACCCAAAAACTCTGGAATTACAACACAAATAGGAAAGATCTGTTATTACAAGATGCTTTCGACACTTGTAATTGGTACGAGATCACTATTATCCCATTCATTATCAGGTATATGAGCCCGAACAAACTTGGAAAAGTTATAAATATGATCCTACACATTCACATTTGTATACTGAAGTCATGACTGAAGTGCCTTACAGACAGAGACTCTCAAACAGTTTCCAAATTATGAACAATTGTGTGGAAAGGAAATTATGCCCCATCATATGAAAAAGGGGTCTGTACAAGATGTAGAAAATTCAGAAATGTACACTTAAGATTTATGTACTTTTCTACATGTAAGTTGCTCCTTAATTAAAAAAAAGGTAAACAAAAAGAAAAAATGTTAAGGGAATCTGTACATAAGAAAATATGTATTCCCTGTATATACACATACAACATCAAATCACAAGTACTTTAGCTCAACTGACCATTTTTAAGCCTTCATGGCTGTTGACTAATACTAGGCATATGCCATAACCCACTCCCGCAACAGTCAGCGTCCTTTTTCCTCATTTATCAACGGTTTTATGTGCATTCCTCAACTGACTGACCAATCAGTGAAAGAAATTTCCTATAGGTCAGCAGCATTAAAATATTCAATGATATCAGCCCGTTAAAAATGATATTACAAAAGCAGCATCTACCAGTCTTCCACCTAAAAACTTAATAAGCACTTCTGAAAAATAAAGACCTAGAGATACTTTTTTTATTCCCCAATAAATTTATTTATTTATTTATTTTTGGCTGCGTTGGGTCTTCGTTGCTGCATGCGGGCTTTCTCTAGTTGCAGAGAGCGGGAGCTATCCTTCACTATGGTGCACGGGCTTCTCATTGCGGTGGCTTCTCTTGTTGCAGAGGACGGGCTCTAAGCACATGGGCTTCAGAAGTTGTGGCATGCAGGCTCAGCAGTTGTGGCACATGGGCTTAGTTGCTCCGTGGCATATGGGATATTACTGGACCAGGGCTCGAACCTGCGTCCCCCGCATTGGCAGGCGTACTCTTAACCACTGCGCCACCAAGGAAGTACAAGACCTAGTACTTTTAATCACCAAGCATTTAGGTACACTACTCCCAGTGACACAATTCCCTTGAAGTGAAAGCCACTCTAGCTGAAGATGCTGATTTCAAGAATCTAATAATCTTATATTAATGCAGTGCTGACTTTCATTTGAACACAATCAATTTGTTACTGAACAAAGAATCCTTTTTAATTGCCCGTGGCAATTAACAGTAATCATTTTCCTTGTCTTATTCCTAAGCAGTGCAGGCTGCAATAGATGAAGCCTCGGTTTTGACCTTTCTTTTAAATGGAGATGGGAAGAAGTACAATGCAACAATATTTTTTTTACACTTCAGGAGGCTATTAGCTGTAGCTGGAAAACACTCTCTCACCCCAACATTATTTAATAACTTTCTGAATTGAAATTTTTAAAAAAAAGTATTATAGGGAGCTCCACACAAACAAGTCAAGGGGCAAAGTATATTTTTATCTATACATTTGTAGTTGTCTAGAGAGTTTTCTCAGAAGAAAATCAATTAAGAGCTATTCAGATACTTTTCTATTTGCCAAAGAAAATATAGATTTTTTTTTTCTTGGCTGCGCTGGGTCTTCGTTGCTGTGCGCGGACTTTCTCTAGTTGCTTCGACGGGGGGGGGCTACTCTTCGATGCGGTGCGTGGGCTTCTCATTATGGTGGCTTCTCCTGCTGCAGAGCACGGGCTTCAATAGTTGTGGCTTGCGGGCTCTAGAGCACAGGCTCAGCAGTTGCGGCACACGGGCTTACTTTCTCCCCTGCATGTGGGATCTTCCTGGACCTGGGATCAAACCCATGTCCCCTGCATTGGCAGGCGGATTCTCAACCACTGGGTCACCAGGGAAGTCCCAAAATATAGATTTAAGGCCATAACGTGACCAAACATTTCCATCTTATTTCTGTTAGACAAATTTGCTTACAGTTTTGTTATACCTGGGTGTGAATCCAGGTCAGAAATAAAATGCTCAACTTCTTCAATATGCTGACTAGAAAGACAAGCTGGTACTTGTGGCTGTGGATTCCTTTTAAAATACTGTGATATGGAACCTAATGTGTGTTCAGTCTCTGAATATGAAAATCTTTAAGATTAATATGGGGCTGCCTCCAAAGCAGCTAGAAATTAATAATAGTCTATTGAACATTCACTTCCCTCACCCCACCCCATATTATATACATAGTTAATTGTTTATAACTGACTATGAATTCCTCAATGGATTAGAAGTACAGCTTATTCTTACGTCCTAGACAGGCAAGGCAGTCTAATAAAATAAACACAAATTTTAGAATCAGACAGACATGGATTTATAACATAGCCCTAGCATCTATTAGCTGTGTAGCCCTCATCAAGACGCTTACGATGTATGTGTGTATGTATGTATAGGGATTAAATGCTGACCAAGAGGGCATGCCATCTAAGAGTTTCAAGCCTAAAAATAGCCATTATGGTCAGTGTACACATCTTCCCAACTCCCCCCCCTCCCCCACCAAAAAAAAAAGTCATTGGCACCAGCTTGGCTTCAATCAGCAAGTACGTAGTGGGGGCCTACTATGTACAAGATATTTTGCTAGGTATGATGGGAAATAATGGGAACCAACTGGTAATAATCCCTTCATTTTTCTAATGAAGAAACTGTAGCCCAGAGAAGTGAAAATGATTTGGCCAAAGTCACTCAGCTAGTAAGCAGCAGAGCCAGGGCTAGAACCCAGGTTTCTTCTTTATCAATTCAACATTGTTTACGCCATAGGAAGCTGCCTCTCAATTGTTCAAGTTTGATTACCAAACGCAAATATTACAATAGTGACTAGCAAGAGAACATTTTCCAAATAAGAAGGCAGACACTAGGAGAGCAAAAAAAGTATGAGGGTAGGAACTTCCCTGGTGGTGCAGTGGTTAAGACTCCACACTCGCAATGCAGGGGGCCCAGGTTCGATCACTGGTCAAGGAACTAGATCCCACATGCATGCCACAACTAGGAGTTTGCAAGCCATAACTAAGGAGCCCATGTGCCGCAACTAAGATCTGGTGCAACCAAATAAATAATTAAAAAAAAAAAAAGTATGAGGGCTTTCCTGGCAGTCCAGTGATTAAGACTCTGCCCTTCCACTGCAGGGGGCGCAGGTTCAATCCCTGGTCAGGGAACTAAGATCCCGCATGTCGTCCAGCGCGGCCAAAATAAATTAATTTTTTTAAAAAGTATGAAATACCTATAGATGCATAATGCAACATCACAACTGCCACAAATTTCATAAAATGAAAATGCTCATTTCAAAAAGGATGAAGGAGATAGGCAAGTCTGGCTACTTTTAACTAAAATAAATATTACTTTCCTGTGAGGATGCTTCATGGCTGGTTCTCTGCTAATATATCAACTTAATGGTGTCTCTTAACATCAGCGAAGCAAATAAATGAAGATTAGACTGACAGATGCCAAGTATTATTTTCAAGAATTCTTCATAGATGAAGCCTGATAAAGCATGTATCAAAAATTAAATTGAAATAAACTTTCAGGAAGATGAACATGAATGATTTGTTTGCATTTCTTAATTCCAGCATTCAAGTGCTATTCAGACCACTGCTATTTGAGAGCCTAGGTCAACAATGACTCAGCTTGAAAAATTCCATATTGTTTTTAAGAGGTATATGGTCTTAGTTATGTAGTTAATACTACATAACTGGATGCCCCTTTCTCCCCAAATTGTAAACTAATCTTCATGTGAATGCCTGAAAAAGAGGCAAGTGTTTATTTTATTTTTGAAAAAGCACAAAACAAAGGTAATTCAATTCATTTTACCGCATCCCCTGGGGAAAGAGCCCCCCCACTGCCTGGCCCGTTCTGGGTTACGGGACTTGATGGTGGGGGTGGGGGGGTGCAGTGGTTAAGTGTAGCACCAGGAGCCCAGTCCCAGTCCCAGCTTTGATGTGGTATGTGATCCAGGACGAGAATCTACAATCAGAGCTGAATGGCACACAAGACTTCAGGCTACGAATGTGAAGTCCAGAGAGGTAAAGCATTCTGTCCAAGTGTCCCTCTAATTAGGTTAAGGCCTAGACCAGAAGGTCTCCTACCCGTATGCCCACTACTTTTTCAACTATGACAGGAAGCCTGTCAGCATGCCCCTTGCAAGCTCTCCATTTCCCCAACTGTAAATGAGGAGGCTAGACGAGGCACACTGAGCTTCAAGCTGTTGTTCCAAACCCAACGGCTTTCCGCTGGTCACCTTCCCTCTTCAAGCAGAGAATCTCCAAGTTTATCTATTTCATATAGTGTGGAAAAGAAATTTTAAACGACTGAACTAGATGATAAATAAAATGTCACAGTGACTGAGTATGTTAACACACTGTTTAGACTGCCAGTTGGTGAATGACAAGAGTCAAAGCAGATCACAGGAAGGCCCTACAAGAGACCTAACACCTCTCAGAACACCACAGCAGACGGAAGAGGGGAAAGCAGACAAGACTAGAGGGAAACAGACAACTAGTCTCATCTTTTCAATCTCCAACTGTATTGACCTGATGTGTTTCCTCATCACATACAGACTGACCAAACACCCATGAGGCTGTAGTTTACAGTCACCTATGCAACCCTCACTCCTCCCAGACTGTCCTTTGTCAAAAGTCACCATTAGGCCCATGGATCTGCACAAGGACAACTTGCATGTGTCCAGTATCAAGAGGATTTCTGATCTTTTTATTGTCCTAAATCTTTGGCCTTCATCATGGCAAGAAAAAAGGGGCAGAGGATAAGGGAGGGGGTCATAGCCAAAAAGAAAGGCTAGTATAAAAAAAAGACAGGAACTTTAATCAGGCCAGTAATACAAAGATTTTCTAGGCAGGGCAAGAGCCCTTGAAGACCTATTACTAGGTCTACCACCATCCCCCACTCCACACCCCACCCCCAACTGGCACATTAAATGTTCCAGAAGGCCAAGGCTACCACCTCAGATTTCTGTAGCACCCAATTCCTTCATGAAAACAAATGTTGATACAGGAGTTGGAGCCTCTGCTACCATCAGAGAAATCTGACAAGCTCTGGAACATCAGTTACCAGTTTAGGAAGAAAAATCAGCTCTTTGTTCTTCTGTCTCCTCTCCTCCTATTATGTAAACGTAAGCTTTGGGCACGCAGAAACCTTCTATGCTGCCAGTGATGTTAAAACCCTGGAACACGAATTTAAGCAGTACTGCATACACAGTTGTTTTTATTCTTAATTAGCTGCCACTTCCACATTAAGAATAAAAAACAAAACAACTATTTATACCAACACGAGGAACATAAACACAAACAAATTCAGAGAATTAATCATGGTTCACAAGGCCAAAACTCAGAAATGAACAGAAACTAACAGAAATAAACCAAAATTCTTAAAGTCAATAATGGTGAAGACAAATGCCACAGATAATTAAAATTACCAGACTCTGCTTGTCACAAAACTTAAAGTCCTAAAAACTTAGAAACTAAAGGAGCCATATGGACCTACTATCCAGCCCCCCTCACCGTCTCACATACAAATGCCCTAACATTTGATGAGTCAATGGTTCAATTCTGTAGATGACAGTGAATGTTTTTTATTTCACAAGCATTCACACAGAACTATTCTAAATAAGTGCTGAAGTAAACAAAGTTTGATTATAGCTCAGTTAAGAAATAAAGTCCTTCCTGTAAACGCTCCTTCACAGCTTGATGGCTGCTTTAACATGCAATTGCCCTAGGCCACAGGGGGGAAAAAATCAGGCTTTTGATTTACTCAAGAAATAAAATAAATAAACCTAGAACATGCAAAAGCTTCCTTCTCCCAAGGTAAGGAAGGAAAATGCTTGTCTGGTTTTCTGTAAAAACCACCTCTTCCTCTGAATGAATTAACTAAACCCCACCCCCAACATAAGATCACTAAAGCTCAAGGAAAAGGCAGCAAAGGTACATTTCGCAGGTAATAAACCAAAAACCCAATCATATCAGACAGTTCCTGGCACCCATTTCTCACTCTACCAAATCAGGGCAGTCAAAAGGCTGGAGGAGGGCTTCCCTGGTGGCGCAGTGGTTGAGAGTCCGCCTGCCGATGCAGGGGACACGGGTTCGTGCCCAGGTCCGGTAGGATCCCACATGCCGTGGAGCGGCTGGGCCCGTGAGCCATGCGCTCCGCAACAGGAGACGCCACAACAGTGAGAGGCCCACGAACCGGGGGAAAAAAAAAAAAAATTTAAAAAAGGCTGGGGGAGTGTCAGGGTCCACCCACATACTCCTGGTACAGCAATGAGCCCCCTCCCTTTCCCAAACATAGATCTACCTATCAGCATTCAACTCCTGTGGCTGGGAGCGCCTGCAATACCAGAGGGCAGAAATCTAAGTGACACTTGGCACTCTGTTTCAACAAACAACTGCAAAGAGCTTTCCAAACCCAGGCCCTCACCATTTTGAAGACCAGGAAGCTGAATCCTTCCTGGGGCAGAGGTGAAAAAGAAATAAGCCCACTTTCCACCACCCTTCCCAAAGGTCACAAAGCAAACCAGAGGCCATTAGGCAGCTTCTGCAGACCCACAGCAGTAAACAGCAAGTGCGACCACAGCCCCCGGTGGGACTGGGGAGAACTCGAGAACTGGCATTTTCCCAGCCGAAGGTAAAACAAATATGACTCGTCAGCTGGAAAAAAACAAAAAAGCATACTCCTAAATTCTCCCAAAGGGTGCTGGCTTGGAGGTGAAGGGGAGAGAGGGTACAACTGTCTCAACAGCTCAGAGAAAGAGGGAGGGAAAGTGAGAAAGAGAAGACAGACCTGTGAGCAGCTGCACTCTCCTTTTCCGAAGGACACAAAACTGCAAAGCCCAGGGACCCGAAGGGGCTGGGGAGCAAAATGGGAGCGGGAAAGAAAGCGGGGCAGTGGAAAGGAGATCTACTCCCACCACCACTAACCTTGGCAGAAATGGGGGAGATGGGGGAGACACTCCCAGACTCGAGAGCAGTAACCAATCAACCAGCCCCCACCTATTTACTCAGATCTCACAGGATCCCTCGAGATAAAACCCTCAGGGTCAGAGAGCTGAGAGAATCTGCAGTCTAAACCTGAGCCTGCAGAAGCCGAGGCCCAACCCAGCCCCTTCCCCTCCAAAGCTGAGGGATGGAGACCAGAGCAAGGCATGCCTGAAGAAGGGAAGCACCCAGTGGGAACGGGCAGGTCAAGCAGGGGAGCTGGGAGAAGCAAACCTGATAGAAACTAAATGGGAAGAGAAGAAGCCTCGCAAGATACAAGGGGAAAGAAAAGATGAAGAAGAAAACAAGGCAGTGAAGAACAGATCTGGGAGAGGGGTCACAAAAGGGAGGGAGACTCTAGCCCAGAACTGAGATAGCTCTAAGAGGAAGCTGGGGTGGGGGGAGTGACAGGTAGGAATGATTGGGAAAACATCTCTATACTGGGCAGAGCAGGGGGAAGGAGACTCAGTAATGGGGCAAGAGGTAGGGCAAAAAGGGGAGGACAAATACGAGGAAGGAGAGAGTGGAGGTTGAGAGCTGAATCAAAATGGTGGGGGGATAGAAGATCAGGTGGAAAACTTGGAACTGAGAGGCAACAGAGGTGCGAGGCAGTCACAAGATGACCAGAGTTAAAGAGGACCACACCGAGAAGGGACAGCAGTAAGAGTTAAAATGGGTCCAAAAAATAGGTGGACAAGTGGACAGCTCCAAAAGGGGCAGAGCTGTGAGGAAAGCATTAAATAGAGAGGATGGGGCGGAACTGAAGAAATGAAAGAGCAGGTGCAAAAAGGATTGGGGGCAAGTCTGAGGTGCAGAATGGGAAGGGAAGGGGGTGATGGATCAGAGACAAGTTATCGACGGTTCAGTGAGGTAAAGGACAAATCTAAGAAGGGCCAAAATGAAGAGGACAGGACTTGGAGAAAGGCTGGAAGCAGGTCTTACACAGAGAAGTACTGAAGGGGAGACAGGTCAAAGGAAGCCGGAGCAAATGAATGGAACCGTTCAAAAGAGGGCCAATAACGAGGGGGGGAAGAGAGGAAACAGCAAGGAGAACACTGGGGTAGAACTGGGGACTGCAGGGCTTGAGGCTGCGGAGAGGCTGAGTTCGGGAGAAAGGTCAGAGAAGTGAAAGGCAGAAACGAGAGAGCTGCAGGGTCAGAGAAGGGGGAGGAGGCTGCCTCATGGAAGGCAAAGTCGGAAAGCAAGCAGGCTGGAGGGCACAGCAAGATCTGAGATTGGATGAGGGGCAGAGTGGGGAGGCAGAAAGGTCTGGAAGAGAGGAAAGGCTCTGAATGGCAGACGGGAGCAAGGTCTGAGCAGGGGAGGAGGCAAGCATGGTGCATCGGAGTCCGAGAGGGGGCAGGGAACTGAACTGAGGCAGACGAGGGTCAGAGAGTCCAGGGGTATGGCGGGGGGAGCAGGTTTTGTCAGCAGGCAGTAGGGCCCAAGAGGGACGTGGAATTAAGTCCAAGGAGAAGACCTGGGAGCAGCAGTGCCAAGACGAACAGGGTTTGGATGAATCACCAAGGAGGTGGAACCGCAGGTCCTAGAGGGACAGCTCCTGGCGGTGAAACAGCGGAGGGTAACAGAAGATTGGGTCAAAGAAGGGGACAGATCCAGGGTGGTGAGAGCGGAATCGAAGAAGGCAGAAGAATCACGAATCTCAAAGTGCGGGTCCAGAATTAAGGGATGCGGAAGGGTCACTGAGGAGGTGGATCCCTTGAGCACTGCAGAGTCTAGGAGGGGCGAAGGGCATCACTGAGGGGCGGAAGAGGGAAGGGGGAGGCGCAGAATTGGGAGCAGAGTTGGGGGGGAGGCCGAGGCAGACACCGAGATCCCAATGGGTTGGAGGGCGGGGGCAGACGCGGCGACAGCAGGGCTGGGCGGGCAGGGGCAAGTCCGAAGGGCAGACGGGCCCCGGCGGGCCGGGCCGCAGCACGAATCGGCGGGGCCGGCGGGGCCCGGGGGGCTGGGGGGCCGCTCCCTCCCCTCCCCCTCCGGCTCCTCCATTGTTCGCGGGCTCCGGGCCCCGCCGTCCCCGCCTCCCCTTGGACCCCGCAGCGGGGCGGCGCCCGGCCTCGCGGCCGGGGCCCGCGAGCTCGCGCACTCACCAGCTGGGCGCCCTCAGCGCGGCCCTGGCCTCCGGGATCTCGGCAGCGGCGACGGCGGCCCCGGCGCCATGTTCTGCTGCTCCTCGTTCAGCGGCAGCTGAGGCGGCGGCGGCAGCTCCGGCGGCGGGGGGCCGGGCGGACCCTCCCTCGCGGACTCCCTCCTCCGCCTCCTCCACCTCCTCCTCCCGCCGCTCCGCGGCTCTCCCTCGGGGCGGGGGGCGGGGAGGGGAAGGGGGGAGGGGCGGGAACCAGGGGGAGGGCGGACCAGCCTTGCTCGCTCCTTCCCTCCCTCCTTCGCAATGGCGGCGGCGGCGCCTCCTTCCTGCGGCCGCCGCTCCCGCGCGCGCTCCCCCTCGCTGCTGCGCGTGCGTGGCGCGGGGACCGTTGCAGGGGGATAACGGCCCGTGAGGGCGCGCAGCGAGGGGATAACCGGCGCGTGGCAGAGGAGAAGCGAGAGCGCGTGCGCGCCCGAGGGACTCACTGCCACTGCATCGGCCGCGTCCAGGGAACGGGTGCGGAGGACGCAGTGCGCGTGCGCCCCCAAGAAATGCCGCTAGTGCGGTGGCTGCGGGTCGAGACAGAGCGCGAGGCGACCCGCGACCGGGCAGAGGAATGGGGTGGCCAAGTGCGCGTGCGCGGGAGGGGGTGCCAGCCGCCGCGGCTACTCGCACGAGGCGGAGGGAGTGGTCCTCGAGAGGCGCGCGCACCCTTGCGCGCGCCAGAAGCAGCCGAAACCCTCCTCGCCCTGGCTCTTGGAGAAAGCGGGAGGGGAGAGGCATGGCCCAGCTTTGGGGGCGGGAGCGAAGGGCGCGATCCCGCTCGCGCGGGACCTGACCAGCCAATGAGAGGCAAGGGGCGGTGGGTTTGCCGCGAGCTCAGCCCCGGGGAAAACGGAGGAGGAGAGAGGGAGCGACGTAACTTGGGGCGGTGGGGCGGGGCTGAAGAGGAGGGAGCGCACCCAGTGGAGGAGTTGATTGGGGAACACGAAGAGGCGTGGCCCGCCTTAGCCCAATAGGAGCCTCAATTCGTCGATCCGGAAGAAGGGGCGGGGCTGAGGAGCGCGTGCTCTTTTTCCTGGCAGAGAAGAAAATCTGCAGGTAACGAGTGCCTTATTACAACTTGCTTTGGGTTCTGTGATCACCTGATCCCGGAAGAGGCGCGGAGGCCTGGTCCCGCGTGCAGCCCTGGCCTCCAAGTCGGCATTGTGTAAATGACTGCAAATCAAATGTCAGTTCGAGAGCCCGGAGGGGAAAGAGTAGTGATGGGAAGGGGCACCACTGTAACCCCTGAATTCCTCTGAACTGAAGAGGGGTTCCTCTGGGACCCCTCCGGAAGTACGGGTCTTGGAAGATGAGCGTTCTGGGAGCCCAGTCAATATTCAAAGAATGCATGAAGAAAAGCTATGCTTCTTATTGCATTTTTCATTTCTTTACTCAGTCTCCTCATCTAAAAAATGGAATGATAATCTTAGCTCTTTAGTAAGGTTTGCAGGGAGAATTAAATGAGTTCTACTTGTAAAGCGCTGAAAATCATGCCTTGCTCTATAAACGTTGATAAATAAAATTACATGCGCTCAAGTTTTGTTTTGTTTTTGAGGTCATATCTCAATGCTTTTTTAAAAAATTGAAGTGTGGGGCTTCCCTGGTGGCTCAGTGGTTAAGAATCCGCCAGCCAATGCAGGGGACACGGGTTCGAGCCCTGGTCCGAGAAGATCCCACATGCCGCGGAGTAACTAAGCCCGTGCGCCACAAGTGCTGAGCCTGTGTGCCACAACTACAGAAGCCTGCACGCCTAGAGCCTTCTCTAACAAGAGAAGCCCTCGCACTGCAACAAAGAGTAGCCCCCCGCTCTCAGCAACTAGAGAAAGCCCGCGCACAGCAACGAAGACTCGATGCAGCCAAAAAATACGTAAATAAATAAATTAATCTATAAAAGAGTAAAATAAAATGAAATTGAAGTGTGCTCAAGTTTTAAAGCATCCCATCAAATAAAGGTTTTCTGATTACTGATGACGGTCGTTTCCATTGACTCCCTTTTTTTTTTTAATTTAACACTTTTAATGCATGAAATTTGATTTTTAGATGCTCGTGACTTGTTTTCTGGGGGGGCGCCCCACGTGGCATGCGGGATCCTAGGTCCCCTAGCAGGGATCCAACCCGTGCCCCCTGCAGTGGAAGCGGGAGTCTTAACCACTGGAAAGCCAGAGAAGTCCCCGTTCATGACTTTTTTTAAAGTTTGTTTTTAGCGCTGTGGGCTAAAGAAATCCAATGCGTGGGCCAGATTTTCTTTAGGTGCCACTGCAAGCCCTGGTTTGTAAGTGATTTTGAGATCTATCACTTGAGAACACCAGAAAAACGGGAGAAGGGACATCGGATTCCCCTACTTCAAATTAATACGTGTTCATAACTCCAGTGCCGTATTCTAGGTCCTTCCAATCTTGGGGAATTTTTGAACTGGCAGCACCTAGAGAAGAGAGAAGCCTGGGCTCACTCTGGATCCAGATGCCCCTCTCCCCTTTTGGAGCCCATCGACCCTGTCTTATCATTCAAGTCTCACTCGAAGTCACTTCCTCAGGGTGGCCTTGCAGATTTGGCCTAACCCTCATATTTTTATAAAAATGGGCACTTTATGCTAGGCAACATTCTAAAGCACTTTAAACATATTAACTCACTTAACCCTCAGAACACCTTACAAGTAGGTTAGAGTTGTTATTCTGCTAAACTAAGGCACAAAGAGGTTACACAGCTAGTGAGTGTCAGATGTGAGATTCAAACCCAGACAACTGGGGTCAGATAGTTGCACACCTAGTACTTCTTCACAGCACTCCGTCAGGGGTTGAAGTTCTGAATTGGTATCACCATTTTTCTTTCTTTCTTTTTTTTTTTTTTTTGGCTGTGTTGGGTCTTTGTTGCTGCACGCGGGCTTTCTGTAGTTGCGGAGAGCCGGGGCTACTCTTCATTGCGGTGCGTGGGCTTCTCATTGCGGTGGCTTCTCTTATTGTGGAGCACGGGCTCTAGGCGCACAAGCTTCACTAGTTGTGGCATGCGGGCTCAGTAGTTGTGGCTCGCAGACTCAGTAGTTGTGGCACATGGGCTTAGTTGCTCCGCGGCACATGGGATCTTCCCGGACCAGGGCTCAAACCCGTGTCCCTTGCATTGACAGGCGAATTCTTAACCACTGCGCCACCAGGGAAGTCCTTGTTATCACCACTTTATGTGTGAGCCCTTTGAAGGCAGGAATTCTGGCTAGTTCCTCAGTCTGGAAAATGGCCCACAATAAATAATTGCTAATGAATAAATGAATGAATCTAATTCTAAACAAAGGGGATGATGGCTGGCACTGCAGGCATGGTAGCCAAGACACAGTCCTTGTTTAATGACTAACTTCTTTCCCTCTTTCAGATACTAGCTCAGATGTCCCCTCTTCCGGGAGGCCCTCCCTGAGGCCCTGTCAGTCTCCCTCTAGGCTTCCACAGCACCTTCGGGTCCTCCAGCCAAGCCCTGACCACCCCTGGCTTGTTCCCCTATACTGATAGGTCTCTCTATCCCACTGGACTGTGAGCCCCATGAGGACAGGTTGGGGGTGTCCCTATCAACGTTGATGTTCCTAGCACAGGTCCAGGCACAAGGCAGGGGCTCAGGCAGTGTTTCCCTGGATGAACGAAGGGAACCAACAAGGAGGGCCTTCCCAGCTCTGCATTTCTTTCCAGTGCACAAGAGGGCGGGTGTTAGTTGAGCAAGCCAACCACAGGAAGCAGGCTTCTCTGGGGGCAGCCGCCTCCGCGCACTCGGCTAACCTCCACTCCAGGATAAATAGACAAGCGAGTAAACAATTAGCTGACAGAGAGAGGTGCCGACTGCCGGCCTAGGCCACTGTCAAGATTTCCCAAGCGTGGACCTAGAGGCCCAAATAGCTGGCACTGGAGGTCACACCAACCGTGGAGCTGGAGTAGGTGTGAGGCGGGACCTGGGGATCTGGATCCGCATCGGGGAGATGCACAGGCAGAAAAATCCACAAAAGAGTTCTGCAAAGAGGGTGGAGGTGCTGGGGCATATTCTCTCTCCATTCCTCAGAGTCAGAAAGAATCAGAGGGTGGGGACCAGGTCTCAGCTTGACCAAGGAGTTGGTGAGCTCACAGCGCCGCCTACAAACCGAACTGAGGAAGCTGCAGCTAGCTGATGCTGCGGCTGTTATGGCAAAGAGAGGTGAACTCTTCCGCCATTGGCCGGAAGAGCAGCCAATCACGAGGAAGGAATGGGAGGCGGGGATGCCTAGGCTCAGTGCAAAATCCCAGCGCCTGGCCAGTGTTTGACACGTAGTGGGCACACGCTAAATGTCTGATGGAAGGATGGATGATGAACCTCCCAATTTTTATAAACTTTAAAAATGGAGGGAATTCCCTGGTGGTCCAGGGGTTCGGACTCCGCGCTTCCACTGCAGGGGGCACGGGTTTGATCCCTGACGGGGGAACTAAGTTCCCTCATGCTGCGTGGCACGGCCAAAAAGAGAGAGAGAGAGAGAGAGAGAGAGAGAGAGATCCCATTAAAAAAAATAATTTAGGGCTTCCCTGGTGGCGCAGTGGTTGGGAGTCCACCTGCCGATGCAGGGGACGCGGGCTCGTGCCCCGGTCCGGGAAGATCCCACATGCCGCGGAGCGGCTGGGCCCGTGAGCCATGGCCGCTGAGCCTGCGCGTCCGGAGCCTGTGCTCCAAAACGGGAGAGGCCACAACAGTGAGAGGCCCGCGTACCGCAAAAAACAACAACAAAAAAAAAATAATAATAATTTAATAAAATAAAATAAAACATGCACACCGAGAAGTGCACAAATCACAAGTGTACAGCTCGATGAATATTCCAAGAGAACACGCCCTTGTAACCAGCACCCAGATAAAAAAACAGAATGTGACCAATCTCTGAGAAGCCCCCCAACCCCGTCCCCTTCCAGTCACTCCTCTTCCCCCTACAAGAAGACCCCCTATCCTGATTTCTATGCTTATTTTAGTTTTAGTTTTGCCTGTTTTAATTCTTTACATAAACGGAATTAAGTGGTCTCTTTTGGTCAACATAGTTTGTTGGATTTATCCACGTTACTTTGTGTAAATGGAGATTGTTCATTCTCAGTGCTGTGTAGTATTCTACTGTGTGAAGAATCCACGATGTATTTTTACATTCTATTGTTGGTGAGCATCTGGGGAGTTTCCACTTTTAGTTATAATGAACAGCGCTGCTATGAACAGTCTAGAACATGTCTTTTGGTAAATATTTGTACTCATTCCTGCTAGATATGTACACGAGAGTGAAATTGCTGGTCACAGGGTGTGCATGTGTACTTCAACCAGTTTCCCAAAGCGGATGCACCTATTTACATCCCCAGAGACATGTAGAAGAATTTCAGCTGCTCCACGTTTTCCCAAACACTTGATATTGTCCATCTTTTTAACTTTGGCCATGCTAATGGCTGTGTAGTGGTATCCAGTTGTGGTCTTAATTTGTCTTATCCCATTGATTAATGAGGTTGAGTATCATTTCATATATACATGAGCCATTTGAATAGCATCTTTTGTGAAATGCTGTTCAAATCTTTTGCCCACTTTCAATTGTGTTATGTATTCTTTTCATTATTCTATTACCAATAATACATGAATTTCTTGTGCTTACAAAATTTTAAAATACACCAGATAAGATGCAGTCTCCTTGGACAACCCAACCCCATCCCCTCGCCTTTTGAGAAATGTGTTTTCTTCCAGACTTCTCTATATAGTTGCCTGAATGCACACATTTTGTTATGTGACTGCATATGAACTAGCTGATTTTTCCCCTATCAATGCATATTTTGTGTCTTTCCAATTTTTCCCTATGACAAGCATGTTGAAATGACACCTCAAAGGAAAGGGTCTTTCCAGGTTCTGTAGTAAAGAAGAAGTGCTGGGACTAGTCCTTTCTGTCTATATCTATATTCCATAGATATAGACAGACTCAGACTCCAAACCACCCAGGCCATGAGATTCTTGACAGCAGAAACAAGGTCTCTTCCCTGCTTGGACACTCTGCCTAGCTCTGTCCCTAACTCCTCAGCTAGGCTAGGTGCCTCTGCTTTAAGCAACTGTGGTAGCCAGGTCTCCAAGACGGACCCCGCTGATTCTCACCTGGTATTCAGATCCCCTCCTACCTTGGATAGGGCAGTTCCGGGTACCAATAAGATAATGTGGAAATAACAGGGTGTGACTTTGAGGCCAGGTCATAAAACATATTGCAGCTTCTGGCCTTGCCCTTTCTTGGATCATTCATTCTGGGGGAAAACGCTCATGTGTCCTTGTGGAGGGGGCCACCTGCGAGGAACTGAGACCTCCTGCCAACAGCCAGCGTTAATCAGCCAACGCCATGAGTGAGCCCCTGGGAGGGAGATCCTTCAGGTCCAGTCGACTGAGCCTTCAAATGACTGCATTCCCAGCTGACATCTTTTAAAAAAAAAAATTAGTTATTTGGTTGCACAGGGTCTTAGTTGCGGGAGGTGGGCTCCTTAGTTGTGGCATGTGAACTCTTAGTTGCAGCATGCGTGTGGGATCTAGTTCTCTGACCAGGGGTCGAACCCGGGCCCCCTGCATTGGGAGCATGGAGTCTTAACCACTGCACCACCAGAGAAGTCCCCAAGCTGACATCTTGACTGCAACCTCATGAGAGACACCAAACCAGAATCACCCAGGTAAGCTGCTCCCAAATTCCCGATCCATAGAAGCTGTGTGAGATAAGAAATATTTATTGTTATTTGCTCAGTAATTTGTTATTTATTTGCATATATCATTTAAGTCTATTTCCCCTGCTAGACCATGAATGACGTCGGGGTGGGGACAGTGTCTGTTTTCTTTTCTTTTTTTCTTTATTTTATTATGACAATTTCCAAACATAAAGTTGGAAAGTTTTACACAGTGAATGCCCATATACTCAGCATCTAGATTCTATAATTTTGTTTCTTTTCTTTTCACCTCTCTATCCTTTAATCAATCCACTAATCTAACTTACTTTTCTGATACATTTTAAAGTTAATTTCAGGTACTCCCCTGGTGGTCCAGTGGTTAAGAATCCGCGCTTCCACTGCAGGGGGCTCGGGTTTGATCCCTGGTTGGGGAACTAAGATCCCGCATGCTGCACGGCGCGGCCAAAAACAAAAAAAAACCCTAAAAGACAAAAAAACAAACCAATATGCATATCATCAAATAGAGCTCAATATTTACTGACTATTTTTGTTCAGGTAAATTTTATGTAAGGTGAAATGCACAAATCTTGTGTATCATTTGTTGATTTTTGATGTATATCTACATCCATATAACTAAAACCTCTTTCAAAGTATAGAATACTACTAAGCCAAATCCAACATAATCCTTACCTCCTAGCCCCCTGCCCACAGAGACAATCACTGTTCCTGTTTTCACATCATAGATTAGTTTTACCAATTTTAGTCTTCATGGTCATTCAAACAAATCGCATAGTAACTATTCATTCGTGTAAGACTTCTTTTACTTAGCATTACACGTGTCTGTTTTCTTGATACCTATTAATTCATTCATTCAGCAGATGTTTATCAAACAAACACCAAACTTGTGCCAGGCACTGAGCTGGGCACTGGAGATCAGGGCTGGGACCAAGGGGAGGCAAGCCAGGTGCTCACTTTCAGGCTCCTGCAAGGGCTGGGTCAGCACCTAAAGTGAGTGCCTTTTTAACTTTTTTTAAATTTTGGCTGCGCCCTGCGGCATATGGGATCTTAGTTCCCTGACCAGGGATCGAACCCACACCCCCTGCATTGGAAGCATGGAGTCTTAACCACTGGACGGCCAGGAAAGTCCCGAGTGAGTGCCTTTTTAAATTTTTCACCCTGGGCGCATTGCTTACCTGCATTGCAACGCTGTTGGAGATAAAGCAGTGCAAGAGACGGAAATGATCTCTGACCTCTTTTTGCCCCTGCAATTATTCAATAGCTATGTGTTGGTTCTTCTGCCAATACTACACTTTTAATTTACATTGTTCTACGATATGGTTTGTTTTTATTAGGGCAAGTCTCCCCTCAGTATCAATACCTTTACTGAGTGCTTACTATGTGCCACCGTGTTCTAGGTGATGTAGATACAGTTAATAGACAGGGTCCCTGCTCTCAACAGGGACCTAAGGGGAGATCCAGACAACAGACCCACACACCCCAAATAAATCATTAACAGTCGTAAAAAGGCTTAAAAAAATCAAACTAACTGCTGACCTAGAGAATTTGAGGGGTCGGAGAGGGGGACTTTTGTATGTTGGGTCCTCTATATAGTACTGTGGAGGTGCTGTTTAAGCTAGAGGAAGAGGTCAGCCAGCAAATAAATGGGGGAAGGATTTCCAGGGAACAGCGCAAAGGAAAGGCACTGAGGTGGGAAAGCACTTGGCCTGTTTGGGTAACTGAAAGAAGGCAGGTGTACCTCTGGATAGGAAGTAAGAAGACGCCTATTACCTGATGTATGTTAACAGTGAACATTCATGATTTTAATATTTATTGAGCACTTACCATGTGTTGAGCACTGTGCTAAGTACTTTGGAAACTTACCGAAGCTTTACAACAACCCTACTGAGGTTACCCCTTGATCACCCCTCTTTTACAGATGAAGAAATTGAGTTAAGGGTGAAATTGCTGGCCCAAAGTACTAGGAAATGCGATGGCAGGATTTGCACACAGTTCTGACTTCCAAATTCATGGTCTGAAACCACTGTCTGTCTCCCACAGAAAACACTCAACACATTTTAAACAAAGTACTGGGTGAACACGGAAAGACAGTTACATTTCTAGCTCCCCCAACGCAGTTTCTTATTTAAAACAACTATTCCCAGCTTGTCCTTTTCGCCTTCGCGGGGAGGTGGAGGGAGGCTGGAGGAACTACATTTCCCAGGATGCAGCGCTCGCCTCGCTGGCCGTCAAGCATATCGGGAATTGTAGTCCTCGGAGGACTACAATTCGCCCACGGCTCCCAGCATGCATTTGGAGTCCGAACCGTGCGGTAGGAAACGGACAGTCGCGCAGCATGCTGGGAAGCGAGACCGGCTCTTTTCCCAGGCTTGCCTCCCAGACAAGCGAACCCATTTTTTTCCGGACTACAATTCCCAGCGGGCTGTGCGCTAGAGGGCGGGCGAGTTCGTCTCCCGGAAGTCCGCTCTAGCCTTCGGTCCCCAGCAGCTGCCAGAGCCGGAGCCGCCCAGAAGCCGCGGGACCTGGGCCGCTGGGGTCCGGACGGGGGTCGCCATGGTAACGGGGGCGCGCCCACGCTGGGGACGGGGGAAGGGTGGGTCCACGTGCAGGTACTGGAGACTCGGTAGGATACTGACAAGCCACCCCTGCTGCGGTGCGATGGTCTGGGCCGGGCGCGGGCTCTCGGGATTGGGGCCGATCGAAGGCCGGGGAAGGGGAGAACCGGGAGGTGGCTCTGAGCGCTGGAGGGGCTCTCGAGGCCAGGGAGCTTTGGAGACCAGGTGGCAAGCGGAGAGGGCTGTGCGGGAGGGAGACACTGGAGGTGGCTGGAGGGTTTTGAAACAGGGAGGCAAGAGATCAGGGAGGATCTCAGAGATGGGCAGAAGGAATTGGAGGTGGGGAGGGGACATCCTAAGAGGAGGACTCTGGGAGCGTGGCAGGAGAGTTGAAGAATGGGAGACATTGTGATAGGAGAGAGGGGGTCTCTAGAGGCAGGAAGCTGACATTGCAGGTGGAGGGGGTGTTGGAACTGGGCCGGATACTGCTGATGAGAGAGGTATCTCGAGGGGAAGAGACTGGACCCTGGAGACGGGAAGTAGACAACTGTAGGGAATGGGGCTTTAATGTCAGGAAAAGTGTGCAATAAAAGGGAGAAGCCTTGGCGTAGGGAATGAATGCTAGAAACAAGTGGGGAGCAATGGAGTAGGTCTTTGCAAGAGGAGGGGTCTTGGAGAATAGGGAGTAGGCATGGAAGTGCGAGAGGTGGGGATGGGGCTTTGGGAACAAGGATTGGGCATTGGATTTGTCACTGCTCCCCGGGGATCGGGATGGGGCGACCTGACAGAGGGCACTGAAACGGAGAAAGCAGGAGTCAAAAGGGAACAGCTCCTGGGTAGGGGGCTTGGAGACAGAGAAGGTTGGGGAGCATCAAGAGGGGACATCAGAGGGGCGAGGATACAGGAGGGAAGGGACTTCTCATTGTGGATTCCCTGAGGTGGAGAGATTCTAATTGGGAGGAGAAACAGGAAGAGGTGTGTGAGGGAACTTAGGAGTAAGAGGCAGAGCTCTCCCTCAGCTGTGTAGACTGGCTTTTATGTCTCTCCTCCCTAGATACCCCATCTATCTCTGGCTCTGCTCCCAGGCTGTGGCTGTGTGGCGTGGGTCCCCCCAACTCCCACCCCACGCCCTTTCCCTGCCTGCCAGGACCCCTGCCCTAGGAAGTGGTTTTCCCTGGTTCAGCAGAAGGGGTTCTTGGAAGGAGAGTGTAATATCCTTTTTCTGTGCAGCCTGATTGGTTGGGGGAGGAGGGATGGAGTGTGTGGAGAGTGAGGCTTAGGAAAGAGAGCAGACTCTTGCCAGTGGGTGGAGGCTCCCACAGGTGAGGGTAAGGGGGCTCAGAGGAAAGCCTTTGGACTCCCAGCTCTGCTTTCTGGCTGTGAGCCTTCCTTTCTCTGAGCCTCAGTTTCTTCATCTATAAAACGGGCATAAGCATGCCCATCTCAAACAGAACTGAGCCCAAAGGCAGGCTTCTTAGCTACGTGAACCTGGGCCATGGTTTTCTCAAAGTCAAATGCCGATGAACTATAATATTACTAACAACTAATATTTGTATAACACTTAGTATGTACTAGTCACTGTATTATACCTCTTATATTTAATAACTCATGCAACAGTCTCCTGAGGGAGGTACTCTCGTTATATCCATTATACAGACGGAGAAACTGAGGTCCGGAGAGGTTAAGTAACTTGCCTGCAGACACACAGCCAGCAGTGCTAGGATTCATTCGGGCTCTGGAGTCTGTGTTCTTAGCCACTTGGTCAAATGCCTCAGTCATAATAGCTAATTTTATTGAGCACTCCGTATGTAATAGGCACTATACAAAGCACTTCCGGGATCAACTTGTTCAGTGTTCATAGTAGCCCTATGAGAGTTGAGCTGGCTTTTCAGAATCATAAAAACACATTTCCTAGCCATCACTGATGATGATCGTAGCCGACACCGAGCGAACCTGCTAGTGCCAGCTACTAGACTAAATTTCTAAACTTACTTAACCTTCAGAACACCCTGACAAAGTGGGTCTTCTATGGAAACTTGTTTTGCCGTGGTGGGGGTGGGGGGTGGGGAACTGAGGCTTAGAGGGGCGGATCTTTTGTCCAAGGTCAGGGAGACGAGAGTTGGTGGAGCCTGGGACTTAGTGCCCTAGAAATGACTGCAGAGTTGGCCAGAGAAATCACGGGGGTGTTGGAGGGACCTGGGACAGGAGCGTGTGGCCAGGCCAACCTGGCTGGGCTCTGGGGCGTGGCTGAGACCCTTGGAAGACAGGCCGCAGGGACACGTGGGCCCTGTCTTCTCTGTGGGGATGGGTGGGGCTGTTGGGCAGGGCCGCCCAGCACTGGCCCGCCCTCCCCACCCCTCTCACTCCCTCCTCCTCCTGCTGCCCCCAGATCCGCTTCATCCTCATCCAGAACCGGGCAGGCAAGACGCGCCTGGCCAAGTGGTACATGCAGTTTGATGACGATGAGAAGCAGAAGCTGATCGAGGAGGTGCACGCTGTGGTCACTGTCCGAGATGCCAAACACACCAACTTTGTGGAGGTGACGGGAAACTACCCCCCCCCACCCCCGGCCAAAATGCACCCCCCACTCCCTTGCTACCTTTTGACCCCTCCTTCCCAGCCTCCTGCCCAACCTCTAATGGCAATAACCCCTCACACCCTCCTTACTTACCGCATTCATTTATTCAACATACTTGCGGTCTTCCTTCCTTTGGGGGGGTATTTTATTTTTTTTACGGTACGCGGGCCTCTCACTGCTGTGGCCTCTCCCATCGCGGAGCACAGGCTCCGGACGCGCAGACTCAGCGGCCATGGCTCACGGGCCCAGCCGCTCCGCGGCATGTGGGATCTTCCCGGTCCAGGGCACGAACCCATGTCCCCTGCATCGGCAGGCGGACTCTCAACCACTGCGCCACCACGGAAGCCCTGGGGGGTACTTTTTAGTGTGAAATTTTTCCGGCGTACAGGTTAGTACAACAGGAGAGAAGTCGATTGCAAACTACCCAGATTTCATAGTATTAAGAGTTTGCTTTTGTTTTTATTTTTATAAATTTATTTATTTATTTATCTAATTTTGGCTGCATTGGGTCTCCGTTGCTGTGCGGGCTTTCTCTAGTTGCGGCGAGCAGGGGCTACTCTTCGTTGCGGTGCGCGGGCTTCTCATTGCGGTGGCTTCTCTTGTTGCGGAGCACGGGCTCTAGGCACGTGGGCTTCAGTAGCTGTGGCTCGCGGGCTCTAGAGTGCAGGCTCAGTAGCTGTGGCGCACGGGCTTAGTTGCTCCACAGCATGTGGGGTCTTCCCGGACCAGGGCTCGAACCCATGTCCCCTGCATTGGCAGGCAGGTTCTTAACCACTGCGCCACCAGGGAAGTCCTGCATTTTTGTTTTACCTTTTTTGGCCGAACAACTTTTTTTTTTCTGGTGCCTTTTAAAAACTTAAAATGCTCAAACACACAGCGTAGGGAATGGTATGATGAACCATCCCTTGCTGTAGTGTTTTCCATTAAGTTACAGAGATCACGGGGGAATTCCCTGGCAATCCAGTGGTTAGGATTTCTCACTCTCACTGCCAAGGGCCTGGGTTCAATCCCTGGTTGGGGAACTAAGATCCCATAAGCCATGCAGCTCAGCCAAAAAAAATATATAAGTTACAGAGACCATGACGTTTCATCCCTAAATGTTTCAGGATACATCTCAGAAAATAAAGACACTTCCTTCCATGACCAAAGTACCATCAGGCCTGATAAAATGAGTCATACTTCCTTACTACTATTACTCTAATACCCAATCAAGACTTAAATTTCCCCCCAAATCATCAAAACTGATTGTCCAAAGCCAGTCAAGGATCTTGGCGTTGCTTTTGGTTTCCATGTCTCTTTGGTCTCTTTACTGAGATGCCTCCAGCTTTAATTCCCAGAAGATTAGCCTGTTCAAGAGACCAGGCTGATTGTCCTGTAGAATTCAACAAATATTAATCAGGGGACTGCTGTGTGCCAGGCACTGTTCTAGGCACTGGTGATACAGCAGGGAACAAAACAGACCCAGTCCCTGCCCTTGGAGAGCTGACAGCTGACATTCTAGTGGGTGGGCGACTGTTAGTAAAGATACAGTGTATCGGGTGGTGATAGGTGTCAGGGAGAAAAAAGAAGCAGCTGTGGGGGGTGGAATTGCTGGGGTGTGTACAGCAGGGGCTGGAATGCAGGTTTAGATGGTTTGGTCAGGAGGTCTTCATTGAAGCGGGGCCATTTGAGCCCAGACCTGAAGAAATTGAGGAGTGGAAGGAGATGATATCTGAGAAAGGAACATTTCAAGCCCAGGGAACAGCAAGTGCAAAGACCCTGAGGCAGCAGGAATGTACGGGGGCATTCCTAGAATAGCAAGAAGGCCAGTGTATCTGAGGTGGAGTAAGCCAGGGAGGATGGTGGGAGCAGATGAGATCATTGCAGAAGGCGCAGGGCGTTGTGGGCCATGGTGAGGACTTGGGCTCTTGCTCTGAGTGAGACGGGAGCCACGGAGGGGTTTTGAGCTGAGGAGCAACATGGGTTGACTTAGGCTTTAGGGATCCCTCACTAGGGGACAAGAGCAGAAGCAGGGGGACCACTCAGGAGGTGACCTCTGAGGTCCAGGTGAGAGATACTGGTGACTGGCACTGGCATGGAAGCAGTAGGGGTGCTGAGAAGCGTTTTGATGGTAGAGCCAACTGAAGGGCCAAAGATTGGATGAGGTGTGTGAAAGAAAATGGAGCCACCAGTAGGGGGCGCTGTCACTTTCTCGGATGAGGCCGACTCAGGAAAGAGCAGGTTGAGGTGAAGATCAGCCCTGAGGTGTCTGTTCTCATCCCAGCTGAGATGTCCAGGAGGGGATGAGGGGAGAGGAGCGGGGACGTCGAGGGATGCCCGCTTTCCCGGGGCATCCTGCTGCCGGCGCAGGGTGGGTCCCACACTGAGTTCTAGAAACGGCAGCAACTGAGGGACCCAGAGAGGGGCAGGGAGGCCCGAATAGACAGGAGTAGCCAGAAAGACTGGCGGGTCAGGTGAAACTGTCACAAGGGGGCCTGACCATCTTAGGTTGCTCCCAATCCAGGCCCACTCCAGCATGTAGCCCTGTGCAGGGCAGTGCTGGTGACACAGTGGTGACAGGAAAGA
The DNA here is from genome assembly GCF_003676395.1 of Aethalodelphis obliquidens. NCBI lineage: Eukaryota > Metazoa > Chordata > Mammalia > Artiodactyla > Delphinidae > Aethalodelphis > Aethalodelphis obliquidens. The sequence continues at coordinate 12,392,074 of NW_020837987.1, read as the reverse complement.
GCCAGGAGGATGATAGCAGGAAAGGGCGAATTTCAAGAAAAGAAGAGTGATGCTCAGCGTCAGATCCTGCCAGGGCCACACCAGCTATGACAGTCAGTTGGTAACTTCTCCAGATCAAGTTTTCCTGCCCCCTTGGCTTCCTGTCTCGAACCCTCAACTCCAGAGCAGGGGCCTTCAAACATTTGATCATGGATCTGTATCAGTTTAAAAAAAAAGTACGGGGCTTCCCTGGTGGCGCAGTAGTTGGGAGTCCACCTGCTAATGCAGGGGACGCAAGTTCATGCCCCGGTCCGGGAGGATCCCGCATGCCACGGAGCGGCTGGGCCCGTGAGCCATGGCCTCTGAGCCTGCGCGTCTGGAGCCTGTGTTCCACAGCGGGAGAGGCCACAGCGGTGAGAGGCCCGCGTACTGCAAAAAAAAAAAAAAGAGTTAGCACCCTGATATACTCTTTTTTCTTTAATTTTTTTCATTACTATTTTTAAAATGGGGGTATAGTTGTTTTAGTTTTAGTTTCTACTGTTCAGCGAAGTGGAGTCCCCTGTGCTATACAGCAGGTTCTCATTAGTTATCTATTTTATACCTATTAGTGTATATATGTCAATTCCAATCTCCCAATTCATCCCACCACCACCCCCTTTCCCCCCTTGGTGTCCATATGTTTGTTCTCTATGTCTATGTCTCTATTTCTGCCTTGCAAACCGGTTCCTCTGTACCATTTTTCTAGATTCCACATATATGCGTTAATATACAATATTTGTTTTTCTCTTTCTGACTTACTTCACTCTGTACAACAGTCTCTAGGTCCATCCACGTCTCTACAAATGACTCAATATCGTTCCTTTTTATGGCTGAGTAATATTCCTTTGTATATGTGTACCACATCTTTATCCATTCGTCTGTCGTCAATGGGAATTTAGGTTGCTTCCATGACCTGGCTATTGTAAATAGTGCTGCACTGAACATTGAGGTGCACGTGTCTTTTTTTTTTTTGCATTGGGTCTTCGTTGCTGCACGTGGGCTTTCTCTAGTTGTGGCGAGTGGGGGCTACTCTTCATTGCGGTGCACAGTCTTCTCATTGCGGTAGCTTCTGTTGTTGCAGAGCATGGGCTCTAGGTGCGTGGGCTTCAGTAGTTGAGGCACGCGGGCTCAGTAGTTGTGGCTTACGGGCTCTAGAGCGCAGGCTCAGTAGTTGTGGCACACGTGTGGGCTTTCTACACTGTTCCATTGATCTATATTTTTGTTTTAGTGCCAGTACCATACTGTCTTTATTATTGTAGCTTTGTAGTATACTCTGAAGTCAGGGAGTCTGATTCCTCCAGCGCTGTTTTTTTTTCCTTAAGATTGCTTTGGCTATTCAGTGTCTTTTGTGTCTCCATACAAATGTTAAGATTTTTTTGTTCTAGTTCTGTGAAAAATGCCATTGGTAATTTGATAGGGATTGCATTGAATCTGTAGATTGCTTTGGGTAGTACAGTCATTTTCACAGTATTGATTCTTCTAGTCCAGGAACATGGTATATCTCTCCATCTGTTTGTGTCATCTTTGATTTCTTTCATCAGTGTCTTATAGTTTTCTGACTACAGGTCTTTTACCTCCTTAGGTAGGTTTATTCTTGATATAGTCTTACTAATCCATGGATTATGTGCAGGAACTACTGTAATAATATTAGAAAACATACTGGGAATTCTCTGGCGGTCCAGTGGTTAGGACTCTGCGTGCGCTTTCACTGCCAAGGGTGCAGGTTCAATCCCTGGTCAGGGAACTAAGATCCCACAAGCTGAGCAGCGTGGCCAAAAACAGTTAAGAGAACATACTCAAAGTATAGGAATTAACAAAAGGATACAGTAGGAAAAAAATAAATAAAAATCAGGGACTTGAGGACTTCCCTGGTGGTGCAGTGGTTAGGAATCCACCTGCCAATGCAGGGGACAAGGGTTTGAGCCCTCGTCCAGGAAGATCCCACATGCCATGGAGCAACTAAGCCCGTGTGCCACAACTACTGAGCCTGCCCTCTAGAGCCTGCGAGCTGCAACTACTGAGCCTATTTGCTGCAACTACTGAAGCCCACGCACCTAGAGCCCGTGCTCCGCAACAAGAGAAGCCAAGCATAATGAGAAGCCCACACTCTGCAACAAAGAGCAGCCCCCACTCGCCGCAACTAGAGAAAGCCTGCGCGCAGCAACGGAGACCCAACGCAGTGAAAAAAATATATATAAATAAAAATAAATTTATTAAATAAAAAGAAAAAAAAATCAGGGACTTGTGTTGGCTTTTGCAGTCACCACCAGGTGGCGACACACGCACACACGCCAGGCTGGTTTTTTCAGATTTTGCCCAAAGACATGGAACTTTGCAAGCCAGTATTCTATCTCTATGTGTCTATCACTTTATCTACTTACACATGCGTATAAAATTAGAGTCTGCGTCCCTGGTTCACGCATATTTATTCGTGGATTGTGTGTATGTGATAAGGTAGTAATATTTGTATTTATATTACGGTTCAGTTAAGGGCAAGGCTGAGATTGTCTTGGTTACAGGTGGTGAGTGTGCACTGCCCAGCACAAAGCCTGCCACACAGTAAGTACTCAGGCAGTGTTTGTGGAATGATTGAGTAGATTAGTTCCAGGCTGAGGAGTTTGACTCTCTCCAGAGGCAACAGGGAGCCACAGAAAGCGGGGAATGGACACCGTGGAACACCCCTGCCTCTCTCTCTGGGCTCTGGGCTTTTGCATAGTCTGTTCCCTCTGCCTAAAGCACTCCTGCCCGTTCACTCCTACTCATCCTCCAGATCTCAGTCCAGATGCCCCCTCCTCCAGGAAGCCCTCCCGGACCCCCATCCTGGGTCAGCTGCCTGCCCCCTTGGGGCTCTCACAGTCTTGCCCTGCCCACTCAGGGGATGACTGAGGATGAATCTGTCTCCACTGGACGGTGAGCCCTAGGCAGGGAGGGCCAGGACCACTGTGTCCCCAGCACAAGGCCAGACACAGAACAGGGCCTCAGGGACCACACGTGGAACGCAGGACTGAATACGTTGGCTCCACCCTGCCCAGCACACTGGGTCCTGGGCACACCCTGTCACTGACTATCTGCCTCTCTGCTCCGCAGTTCCGGAACTTCAAGATCATTTACCGACGCTATGCTGGCCTCTACTTCTGCATCTGTGTGGATGTCAACGACAACAACCTGGCCTACCTGGAGGCCATCCACAACTTTGTGGAGGTGCGCAGGCGAGCGGGCGCCATCCCTTGCATCCCCTCTGTTGGGATGCACGGGCCCTCCTTGCCCTCCCCTTAGAGGCGGGGGGCGGAGGGCCACTGTCTTTTTCTGCCCTCCTCGATGTTTCCTCTGGTCTCTGTCTCTCCCCTTTCCTCAGCTTCTCTCTGCCTTTTTGTTGCCGTCTCATTCTGATGCCCTCTGTCCCTGTCTCTGTGTGTGTGTCTCTCTCTCCCTGCCCATCTCTCACCACCTCTGTCTTCCTCTCCCAGGTCTTAAATGAATATTTCCACAACGTCTGTGAACTGGACCTGGTGTTCAACTTCTACAAGGTGGGCTCCTGGTGAAGATGAGATGAGGAGGGGGCCGGAGGAGGGGGAAGGGGGGTGGGCTGGACCCCCGCAGCTGCCCCGGTGCCTCTGCGGGGGTCTGCTTCCTGGCCCTCGGGCATCAGAGCCCCCAGCCCCCAAGGTTTAGACCAGCATCCTGGGGGTCTCCCCACCTCTCACACCAGGGTCTCCCCTCACCCTCCCTTCACTCAGGTTTACACGGTCGTGGACGAGATGTTCCTGGCCGGCGAAATCCGAGAGACCAGCCAGACGAAGGTGCTTAAACAGCTGCTGATGCTGCAGTCCCTGGAGTGAGGGCGGGCCGGCCCCTCCCGCCCCCGGTCCTGCCCCCTGTCGAGCCTGCTCCCTTCCCCTTTCCAGGCCCGGGGTCCACCCCAGCAGCCCCGTCCCTCAGCTGCCCCGGAGGAAGACACCCAGCCGGGTCTGGGCCACAAGGGAAAGGGCCGCCCCCCACGGCCTCTGGGCCCCAGCTGTGGGTGGAGGCCACTTTGCGTGTACCGAGTAACCATGCCGTTGTCGTGTGATGCCATGAGTGCGTGCGTGGAGCCCCCAGTAAACCTGTGGTCCCCGCCTGGCCTCGTGTCTTTTGAGCCCTTGCCTATCTTCCCTGGGAACCAGGGGCAACTCCGGACTCCCTGCCATCAGTGCATCAGGCAGTCAGTCAACAAACACTCCTCGTGAGAATTCCCTGGTGGTCCAGTGGTTAGGACTCTGAGCTTTCATGGCAGGGGTCCTGGGTTCAATCCCTGGTCGGGGAACTATGATCCCACAAGCCGTGCAGGGCAGTCAAGAAGAGAAAAACACACACAAAAAACAACCCCAACGAACTGCTCGTGCTGAGGTTGGGGGAGGGGGAGCGCAGATGCTTTCCCACCCGTTTCTGCCCACAGAGGGCTGCTGGGACTGGAAGCGGTGACGGATCTTGACACTGAGCGCTTGCTACTAAAATAATGATGTTCCAGGCCAACACCGATGTCTCTCAGGCGCCGTTCTAAGCCTTGACATGTAGTGCCTTACTTAATCCTCGCAAGATGATGAGTAAGGGACTGTTAGTAGCCCCATTTTCCAGAGGAGATCACTGAGCTCAGAGAAGGTTACAAGACTCGTTCAAGGTCACGTGGCGAGTCTACAGATGAACCAGGTTGCTTTTGAGCCCAGGCAGGCAGCTCCAGAATCCTTGTTCTTAACCACTAGGCCGGAGGTGCAGGCGCTGGGCCCAGTGTTCAGTGGTTCTCAGCAGTGGCACTACTGGCACTTGGGGTAGGAAGATTCTTCACTGTGTAAGACTGTCCACCTCCATCTGCCAAGTGCCAGTACCAAGTGGCCCTCAGCACTTGTGACAACAGAAAACACTCCTGCATATTTCTTTTTTTTTCTTTTCTTTTCTTTCTGGCTGCACCGTGTGGCTTCTGGGATCTTAGTTCCCCAACCAGGAAGTGAACCTAGCACCATGTCAGTGAAAGCGCCGAGTCCTAACCACTAGACCACCAGGGAAATCCCCGCATGTGTTTCTAGTGCCCTCTGGAGGGGCTGTGCCCCTTCCCCCCGTGCCCACCGAGAGCAGAGTGATGGCCGCTGGCTGCAGCCACGACTGGCATCCTTGGCAGAGCTGAGAATGCTGGGCACCTCCCGTCCACTTGCATTAATGTGACACAGCTTCGCGTCAGTCTCCCAACTGCAGGGGGTAGGTTGTGTCTCAGCTCAGCTACATACACACTATGCAACCTTGGGGTAAGTCACTTAACCTCTCTTGCCTCTGTTTCTTCATCTGGAAAGTGAATTGACTATGGTTTTTAATCTCATGGTGTGTGCTTGAGGAGTAAATGAGTTAATCCCGGGACAGTTTAGGGTAGTACCTCGCATCAGTAAGCATGCCTTCACTGCACAGACATCACGGGCCTGCTGTGTGCAAAGCCCTGTGAGAGAAAAGATGTTTATAGATGTGAACGGTGAGCACTGACTATAATCATTGTCATTTTCCATGTGGGACACAGAGGCTTGGGGAGGTGAATTCCCTTCTAGATACAATCACTCCAACAGTGTAGTCGTTTCTTGTTGCTGCTGTAACAAGTTATCACAAACTTGGTGGCCTAAACTAACAGGACTTTGAGACTGACCACCCTGGAGGGGTGAGGGTGTCGGGGGGGCACCCAGGCTGAGGCCTGGATCTTCGGCTGGGTGACGGGGTGGGAGGTAAGGTCCTTTCTGAGATGGGGAAAGAGCAGGTTGGAGGAATATGCCAAGGTTATTAGAACATGGAGAGTGTTTTAACTTCCTAAGGCTGCTGTAACAAATGACCACAAACTAGGTGGCTTAGAACAAGAGGAATTGATTCCGTCTCAGTTCTAGAGGCCAGAAATTTGAAATCCAGGTGTCAACAGGGCCGTGTTCCCTCTGAAGGCTCTGGGGGAAGATGCTTCCTTATCTCTTCCAGCTTCTCGTGGCCCCTGACATTCCTTGGCTTGTGGCTGCATCCCTCCAATCTCTGCCTGCATCTTCACATGGTCTTTCCTCTATGTCTGCATCTTCTACTTTTCTATCTCTTATAGGGACACTTGTCATTGGATTTAGGGCCCACCCAGATAATCGAGGACGGTCTCATCTCAAGGTCTTTATCTTAATTACATCTGCAAAGATGTAATTTTTTTTCAAATAAAGTCACACTCATAAGCTCCAGGATGTGGACATGTTTTGGGGGCTACCATCAACCCACTAGAGTGAGTGTGAGCTCTTGGGGGTCACCCAGGAAAGGACCAGGAGGCCTTTGGACACACAGACCTGAGGCTCACAGAGGGAAGGATGCAGAGAGCGTTTGCTTATTTGTGCATTCAACAAATGTTTCTCGGGCACCTACTATGAGCCAGTCACTGTTTTAGCACCAGGGGATACAGCAGTGAGCAGAACAAATCCCCTGCCCTCAGAGAGCTCAGTCCCCTGAGGGTGATGGGGCAATGCATAAAGAAGCAAGTCCATGTCTGGTATGTCAGAAAGTGAGGCAAATGGAGGCAAATCAAACAATGAGGACAGGGCTTCCCTGGTGGCGCAGTGGTTGAGAGTCCGCCTGCCGATGCAGGGGACACGGGTTCGTGCCCCGGTCCGGCAAGATCCCACATATTGCAGAGCGGCTAGGCCCGTGAGCCGTGGCCGCTGAGCCTGTGCATCCAGAGCCTGTGCTCTGCAACGGGAGAGGCCATAACAGTGAGAGGCCTGCGTACCGCAAAAACAAACAAACAAACAAACATGAGGACAGAAGGAAGCCTGGCAGATGGCACTGCTATTCTAGATGGATGGTCAGGAGGGCCTGGCTGGAGGAGGTGACATTTAAGCTGAGACTGAAGGAGGTGAGGGAAGGAGCCATGGGAAATTTCAGGGAAAGAGTATTGTAGGCAGAAGAAACAGTGAGTGCAAAGGCCCTGGGGCAGAACATGCAAGGAGGCCAGTATAGCCGGAACAGAGTGAGCAAAAGGGACAGTGGAGGCGACGTGTTCATAAAATAGAAGGATTAGAGGTGGAAGACAGAATACACAAGGTCAGACCTGCTGTGGTGAGGACATTGGGTTTATTCTGTGTGAGATGAGAGCCATCCGGAAGGACATTTTTTTGGAGGGTTTGGGAGAGGGTGGTAACGACCTTATTGAGATATAACTCACATACCATACATTGTATAGTATGTAATTCTCCCATTTAAAATGTACAATTCAGTTGGTTTTTCTTTCTGTCTTTCTTTTTTTTTGCCACGCAGCTTGTAGGATCTTAGTTCCCCGACCAGGGATCAAACCTGGGCCCTCGGCAGTGAAAGTGCCGAGTCCTAACCATTGGGCCGCCAGGGAATTCCCCAATTCAGTTTTTTTTTTTTAAAGAATATTCAGAGTTCTTTTACTGTCATCACAATCCACTTCAGAACATTTCATCACCCCCCAAAAAAAACAGTACCCTTAGCTATCATCCCTCAATCCCTCCATCCCCTTTCCCCAGCCCTAGGTAATCTACTAATCCACAATCTACTCTCTCTGTGGATTTGCCCATTCTGGACATTTCATAGAAATGGAATCATACAATATGTGGGGCACGGGAATGTTTTGAGCCAAGGAGGGACGATAGTCTGACATCTGACACAGGAAGCCAAGGGTGGGAGCCAGGAACCAGTGAGGAGGTGATCGCAACGATCCAGGCGAGAGGTGACGCTGGCTTCGGACAAGGTGGGGGCAAGGCGATGGACGTAGAAGTGATCGGATTCTGGACGCATTTTAAAGGTGGAATCAGTAGGATTTGCTGACGGTTTGATGTAGGGTGGGAGAGAAGTCAGGGATCGCTCACAATTTTACAACCCGAGCGTCTGGAAGACTGGAATCACCTTTTCCAGAAGCAAGAAGACAGTGGGGGGAATGTGTCAAGTTTGAGCTCCTGGGCCTCCAAGGGGAGATGCTGCGGAGGCAGTGATTGTGTGGGTCTGGGGTTCGGGAGAGAGATCCAGGGCGAAGATAGACATCTGAAACCACCAGATGTCATTTACTGCCATGAGATCAGCTGAGATCACCAAGGGAACAGGTGTGAAGACAGAAGAGATCTGCAGAATGAGATCAGGGAAAAGAGAAGAAATCAGAAAACGAGACAGAGAAGGAACAGCCCATGAGAAGGAAAACCATCTAGTGCAGCTTCCTAGAATCAAGGGAAAAAAGCGTGCCCAGGAGAAGGGTGTATTCACGCGTTAAACGCTGTTGAGATCACCGCAGCTCTATGAGAATGGCTCATTTAAAAATACCGAATGCATGGGATTTCCCTGGCCGTCCAGCGTTTAAGACTCCGCGCGCTTCCAATGCAAGGGGCGTGGGTTCCATCCCTGGGTGGGGAACTAAGATCCCACCTGCCTCCTGGTGCGGCCAGGAAAAAAAAAAAAAAAATACCGAGTGCAGGCAAGCACCCAGGGCAACCGGAACTCTCGTACATTGCCGGTGGGAACACAAAATGGGGCAGGTTCTCTCGAATGGTCTGGCAGGTTCTTATAAAGTTAAACATCACACTTACTTTATGACTCAGCAATCCCTCTCCTATCTGTTTACCCAAGAGAAATAAAAACTGATGTGCAAAATTTCTATATGAACCTAAGTTAAATGAAGACCTATGTGCACGCAAAAACTTGTCCATGAATGCTCATAGCAGCGTTATTCACAGTAGCCAAAAGGGGGAGACAACGCAGAGACCCATCAACTGATGAAAGGATAAATAAAATATTCTATGTCCACACAATTCTTTTTCAGCCATAAAAAGAAAGAAGCATTGATATGTACTAGAACATGGATGAACTCTGAAAACGTATGCTGACTGACAGAAGCCAGTCATAAAAGACCGCGTTTTGTATGATTCTATTTATATGAAATTTCCAGAAGAGGCAAATCCCTGTTGACAGAAAGTAAAGTAATGATTGGGAAGGGTCGCGGAGAATGGGCTTTGGAGGTTGATAGCCAGAGGGTACAGGGCTTCTTTTCGAGGTGATGAAAATGTTCTAAAATTGGTTGTGGTGATAGTTGCACAACTCCATGAACATACGAAAAATCATTGAATTGTACGCTTCTTTTTTGTCTTTTCTATTTTTTGTTTTTAAAGATTTAATTTTATTTATTTTTTTGGCTGTGTTGGGTCTTCGTTGCTGCGCGCGGGCTTTCTCTAGTTGCGGCGAGCGGGGGCTACTCTTCGTTGCGGTGTGCGGGATTCTCATTGCGGTGGCTTCTCTTGTTGTGGAGCACGGGCTCTAGGCCCGCGGGCTTCAGTAGCTGTGGCGCGCGCGGACTCAGTAGTTATGGCATGCGGGCTTCAGTAGTTGTGGCTCGCGGGCTCTAGAGTGCAGGCTCAGTAGTTGTGGCGCACAAGGCTTAGTTGCTCCGCGGCATGTGGATCTTCCAGGACCAGGGCTCGAACCCGTGTCCCCTGCATTGGCAGGTGGATTCTCATCCACTGCGCCTGTGTTTTTGAATTGTATGCTTTAGATGGGCTTATTGAATGGTGTGTGAGTTATAGCTTAATAATGCTTAATCACAATAATGAATGAATACATGAGTAAAATAAATAAATAAAATTTACCTTGCAGTTGCAAACAGAAAAACAAACCCCCAAACCCCAGCGTGTTACTGTTTACAGTGGCTTTATTCATAATAAGTATGCCAAATCGGAAACAATCCAAATGTCCTTCAACAACTAAATAAATAAACAAACTGCGGTCCATCCAGGCGATGGGCTATTCTTCAGCATGGGTAAGGAAAGCAGCTGGTACATTCAACAACGTGGATGAATCTCAAATCTCAAATATTTATGCTGAGGGAGAAAAGCCAAACCTGGAAGGCTACATGCTGTATAATTCCATCATACGACATTGTTATAAAAGCGAAGTGACTGGGAATTCCCTGGCGGTCCAGTGGTTAGGACTCTGCACTTTCACTGCCAAGGGCCTGGGTTCAATCCCCAGTCAGGGAACTAAGATACTGCAAGATGTGTGGCGAGGCCAAAAAAAAAAAATAAAGCCAAGTGACTGAGGACAGATCAGGGGTTTCCAGGGGCTGGGAGTGAGCTGGGGGCTCAGTCAAAGCAGAGCATGAGGGAACTTTTGAGGGGTGATGGAATTCTTCCATATCTCCATTGTGAGGGTGGTTATCTGACCTTCTGCCCTGTCAAAGCTAATGGAAGTGTCCACTAAAAAGGGTGAATTTTAGTATATGCACCTTATACCCCCATCATCTGACAAAAATGCTTCTGAAGCCCAAATGTTGATCAACTGATGAATGGATAAGCAAAATCTGGTATATCCGTACAAGAGAGTATTATCCAGCCATTGAAAAGAATGAAGTTCTGGGAATTACCTGGCAGTCCAGTGGTTAGGACTCTGCGCTTCCACTGCAGGGGGCACTGGTTCAATCCCTGGTCCAGGAACTAAGATCCCACACGCCAGCACGTTAGAAAAAAGAAAAAAAGAAAGAAAGAAAGAAAAAGGGAAGGAATGAAGTTCTGATGCATTCTACGACATGGATGAACCTTAAAAATATATGTCAAGTGACAGAAGCCAGACACAAGAGGCCACAGAATGTATGATTCCATGTAGTATAGAAAATATTTAGAATAGGCAACTCCTTAGATACAGAAGGTGCATTAGTGGTTGTCAGGGGCTGGGTTGTTGGGGGAGGAATGGGGAGTCACTGTTTAACACACACAGGGTTTCCTTTTTCGGGCGATGAAAATGTTCTGGAGCTGGATACTGATGATGGTTGCACAATCTAGTAACTATATGAAAAACGACTGAATCACTCACTTTAAAAAGGTGAACTTGGGGGACTTCCCTGGCAGCGCAGTGGTTAAGAATCCACCTGCCAGTGCAGGGGACATGGGTTTGATCCCTGGTTCGGGAAGATCCCACACGCCATGGAGCAACTAAGCCCGTGCGCCACAAGTACTGAGCCTGCGCTCTAGAGCCGTGAGCCACAACTACTGAGCCCATGTGCTGCAACTACTGAAGCCCACGTGCCTAGAGCCCATGCTCCGCAACAAGAGAAGCCACAGCAATAAGAAGCCCATGGACTGCAACGAGGTGTAGCCCCTGCTCTCTGCAACTAGAGAAAGCCTGCGCACAGCAATGAAGACCCAACGCAGCCAAAAATCAATCAATCAATCAATCAATCAAATTTTTTTTAAAAAAATGTGAATTTGGGGAATTTCCTGGTGGTCCAATGGTTAGGACTCAGCACTTTCACTGCAGGGGCCCGGCTTCGATCCCCAGTTTAAAAAAAAGGTGAATTTTATGTGGTGGAATGGAATACTACTCAGCCATTACAAAGAATGAAATAATGCCATTTGCGGCAACATGGATGGACCTAGAGATTATCACACTAAGCGAAGTAAGTCAGACAGGGAAAGACAAGTATCATATGATATCGCTTATATGTGGAATCTAAAATATGACGCAAATGAACATATCTACAAAGCAAAAGCTGACTCACAGACATAGAGAACAGACTTGTAGTTGCCAAGGGGGAGGGGGTGGGGGAGGGAAGGATTGGGAGTTTGCGGTTAGTGGATGCAAACTATTACAATGAGATGGAGGGGCAACAGGGTCCTACTGTGTAGCTCAGGGAACTATATTCAATATCCTGTGATAGAGATTTCCCTGGTGGCGCAGTGGTTAAGACTCCATGCTCCCGATGCAGAGGGCCCACAGTTTGATATCGGGTCAGGGAACTAGATCCCACATGCATGCCACAACTAAGAGTTTGCATGCCACAACTAAGGAGTCCAGGCTCGGGACATGCAGGCTCAGTGGCCATGGCTCACAGGCCTAGCCGCTCCGTGGCATGTGGGATCTTCCTGGACCGGGGCACGAACCCGTGTCCCCTGCATTGGCAGGTGGGCTCTCAACCACTGCGCCACCAGGGAAGCCCCTCCCCACTCTTTTAATGCAAACGATGGTATATTGATCACACAATTTCTTCACCTTGGAGATGATTCCAAAGGAGTAGGTAAAGAACTTTGTTATTCCTTTAGCAGTGTGTGTGGTAGAGAACGATTTCTTAGGATACAAAAAGTACTAACTTTTTGTACTAAAATAGTACAAAAGGAATATTTAGTACAAATAATATTTGTACTAAAATAAAAGACTGCATTAAAAGTAAAACCTCTGGGCATCAAAAGATCCCAAAAACAAAATGAAAAGATGAGCCACAAGTTGTGAGAAGATATTTACAACACATGTAACTGACAGAGGGATTCATATCCACAATATATAAAGAACTCCTACAAATTAATAAGAAAAAGACAAAGAGCAGAATGGGAAAACGTGCAAAAGAGGGAAGGGAAAACAGCTTCAGAAGTCCTGGCAGATGGGGAAAGGGGGCAGGTTAGGCACATGGGGTGGGAGATTGGATCTCTACCTCAAGCCACACACTCAAAATAGCTGAGATGTGGCCCATCAGTAGTAGTTATCAGTGACCTGAGTGAAGGAGGGCCTGGCAGAAGAGTGTGGGAGCCTCAGTAACACGGCTGAGAGTGAATTCAAGGTGGAGATGGGAGAGATTATTTCTTTCTGGCCTGGGGAAGGGAGAGGCCGGCTCAGCCCAGAGGGAAAATGTTAGGTGAAAGACTGGCTCCATGCCTGACACCTGCCTGAGTCTTGTCGAGGTTGGGTCAGCCTTGCCTTTCCTTCCCTGTGATGCAATCCTGCCCTTGTCTGACAACATCCTCTTTATTTATTTTTTTTTTGATATCTTTATTGGAGTATAATGGCTTTACAATGTTGGTTAGTTTCTGCTGTACAACAAAGTGAATCAGCTCTATGTATACATATATCCCCATATCCCCTTCCTCTTGAGCCTCCCTCCCACCCTCCCTATTCCACCCCTCTAGGTCGTCACAAAGCACTGAGCTGATCTCCCTGTGCTATGCGGCTGCTTCCCACTAGCTATCGATTTTACATTTGGTAGTGTATATATGTCCATGCCACTCTCTCATTTTGTCCCACCTTCCCCTCCCACCCCCCGACATGTCCTCAAGTCTGTTTTCTACATCTGTGTCTTTATTCCTGCCCTGCCACTAGGTTCATCAGTACTGTTTTTTTAGATTCCATATATATGTGTTAGCATACGGTATTTGTTTTTCTCTTGCTGACTTACTTCACTCTGTATGACAGACTGTAGGTCCATCCACCTCATTACAAATAATTCAATTTCGTTCCTTTTTATATGGCTGAGTAATATTCCATTGTATATATGCACCACATCTTCTTTATCCATTCTTCTGTCAATGGACACTTAGGTTGCTTCCAATGCCTAGCTATTGTAAATAGTGCTGCACTGAACATTGTGGTACGTGACTCTTTTTGAATTATGGTTTTCTCAGGGTATATGCCCTGTAATGGGATTGCTGGGTTGTATGGTAGTTCTATTTTTAGTTTTTTAAGGAACCTCCATACTGTCCTCTGTAGTGGCTTTTATTAATTTACATGCCCGCCAACAGTGCGAGAGAGTTCCCTTTTCTCCACACCCTCTCCAGCATTTATGACAACATCCTCTTTAACTGACATAGTACATACAGGTCGGGCGCTTTCTCATGTGTGGCTGGGAGCTGAGTGCTTTGAGTACCCTATTTCCTTCAGTGGCACGGAAACCACCATCCTTCCAGGTGGTTAGGCTGGAAACTTTGAAGGGATCCATGCGTCTTCTCTGCTTCTCACACCCCACGTCCCAGCCAGCAGGAGATCCCGTTGGCTTGACCTTCAACACGTATCCAAAGTCTGACTCCCAAACTACCACCCTTGTCCAGCTGCCAGCATCTCCCACCTAGACTATGGCAGTCGCCTCCTTGCTGCTTCTGCCCTTGCCTGCAACAGAAAGTCCCCTGCCTGCTAGCAGAATCCTTCTATGGGAAGTGAATGATGTCACTTCCCTCCTCAAATTCCTCCTGTGGCTTCCGCCTCAGTCAGCACGACCCATGAGGTGCCTGTCCCCTCTCTAACCTCCTCTCTCCCCCTCCCCTTCTCTCATTCTATTCCAGGCACACTGGCCTCATTGCTCTGCTTTGACCTTACCGTGCACAGTCCTGCCTCAGGGCCTTTGCACTTTCTGTTCCTCTGCCTGGGACCCCCTTCCCCCGGATTTTTGTGTGGCTCATTTGCTCACCTCCTTCGGGTCTCTGCTCAAACGTCACCTCCTCAGTTGGGCCTTCCTGACCTCACCAAAGAAAATAGTTATCCTTGTCTTCATACATCATATCACCATTTATCTCAGAACCTATTTTATTTCTTGATTTCTTCCTACTACATTTATTACCACTAGATGTGATAGATAGATAGATAGATAGTGTCATCACTAGAGTGTCAGCTCCACAGGACAAGCACAGCTATCTTGTTCACTGCTCTCTTTCATGCTGAAAAGGGTAGATATTCAATAATCACGCTTAATAGATACTCAATAAATAGTAAGTAAATGAATGAACAAATAGCCCTAAAAGGTAGGTACTATGACTATCCCATTTTGCTGATGGGAGACTGAGGGTGAAGTCGCCCACCCAAGACCTTCCCACTTGTTGAGTTCTTATGGCAGGTCAGCCCTGGACATGCAGGCTCTCGAAGGAGGTCAGGATTGTCTCCCCGACCTGGCAAGTGAGGGGCCCGAGGATCAGAGATGTGAAGTCACTTAGCTGGAGCCACACAGCCAGGAAGTTCCGGGATTGAAGGAGGTCCGTCTGTAGCCAGGGCTATCCTCTCGCCTTTACTGGCTGAGGAGTCTCCGTGCCAAAGCCTTCATCGAAAGATCGAGCATCCTCTTGTCATGTGTTGTCGTTTTGAGTGTTTTTGTTTGTTTTTCGTTATCAACTCATTGGCTCACCCTGGGCCCTCTCTACCCCATCCAGTGCCCACCCTGCATTTATTTTTGAAGCAAATCCCAGGAGTCATATCATCCGTGTGCACATTCCTTGGTGTCCAGGCGGCCTCAGAAGTGCTGACTCTTCAAACACGAGAATCATGAAATGACAGATCGGTCAGCCTCTGGAAGTGATGCCGTGATCTCCACGATGCTGGTTGACTTTGTGGAATCGATTAGAGTTGTGACCAACAGTGAAGTCACCAAAGCCTGGTGGCCTGGGTTCAAAGCCAGCTTCCCCGCTCACTGGCTGGCTGCACAGCCTCGGGAGCAAGCCTCAGTTTTCTCATCTGTCAAATGGGGGCAATGATAGCAGTCCCCACTACACAGGGCTGTTGCGAGGGGTTAAATGAACTAATATGCACCAAGCACTTAGAACAGAACCGGCACTTAGTGAGAGCAAATATTTGTCTTTGAGATTTCAAATCCTTGAGCTATAAAACTCCCAGCAGTCATCTAAAACAAACACCAGAGCACAATTTCCTGTGGCACGATCAGTGAAGATGACTAAACCAGTATTTTGGTACATATTTTGAAAAATGCCAAAATGCTATTAGTAGCACAAATATTTTAGTTTGAAAAAAAAAAGATGGTGTTTGAGCTCCATCTTCTCCACTCTGTTTCAGACCTTAAGAGTCAAGCCCGGGGCTTCCCTGGTGGCGCAGTGGTTGAGAGTCCGCCTGCTGATGCAGGGGACACGGGTTCGTGCCCCGGTCCGGGAAGATCACAAATGCCGCGGAGCGGCTGGGCCCGTGAGCCATGGCCGCTGAGCCTGAGCGTCCGGAGCCTGTGCTCCGCAACGGGAGAGGCCACAACAGTGAGGGCCCCCGTACCAAAAAAAAAAAAAAAAAAAAGAGTCAAGCCCGATCCATCAACTGATGAATGGATAAACAAAATGTCGTGGATCCGTACAATGCAATATTATTCAGCCTTGAAAAGGAATGAAGTTCTGATCCACGCTACAACATGGATGAACCTTGCAAAGGTTATGCCAAGTGAAAGAAGCCAGACACAAAGACCACCTGGCACATAGCCTATGATTCCTTTTTTTTTTGGCGGCACCTTGTGGTTTGCAGGATCATATTTCCCGCGCCCAGGGATTGAACCCGTGCCCTCGGCAGTGAAAGCGCAGAGTCCTAACCACTGGACCTCCAGGGAATACTCTATGATTCCATTTATATGACATCTCCAGTGCAGGCAAATCCATAGAGACAGAAAATAGATTGGTGGTTGCCAAGGGCTGGGAAGGATGGAGACGGAGGGAAGTGATGGCTAAGGGGTGTGAGGTTTCTTTTGGGGGTAAAGAAAATGTTCTAAAATGGATTCTGGTGACGATTGCACAACTCTGTGAGTATATTAAAAACCATTGAATTGTACACTTTTAAAAGGATTCCCCCAAAGATATATGCTATGTGAGTCCATTTATATAACATTCTTAACATGACAAAATTCTGGAAATGGAGAAGAGATTAGCGGTCCCCAGGGGTTAAGGACGGGGGTGGGAGTAGAGAAAGTGGGCTTGGCTGTGAAAGGCACCAGGCAGGATCCTTGGGATGGAAACGTCTGTGTCTTGACCACTTCAGTGTCAATATCCTGGATGTGGTACTGAACAGCCAGTTCTCATTGTTCGCGGATTTCCTATTTGTGAAAGCAAATACAGAGAAATCCTAAAATCAGTACTGGCGGCAATTTCGAGGTCATTTCCAGACATGCGCAGAGCGGCCAAAGAAGTTGAGTCACTCGACACACGCATTCCCAGCTGAGGTCGACCGAGGCGAGGCTCTGCCCGCTCAGTTCAGCTCCCACACTGTAAACAAACGTCCCTTTCACGGTCTATTTGGTGCCACGTTTTTCACATTTTTGTGCTTTTTGTTAGTGATTTTGCCGTTTAAAATGGCTCCCAAGCCCTAGTGCTGAAGTGCTAATCAGTGTTCCGAAGAGCCAGAAGGCTGCGGGGTGCCTTGCGGAGAAAATGCATAAGATTTTTATATGTTATATAAGCTTCCTTCAGGCGCGAGTGTAGTGTTGTTCGCCTGAGTCCAGTGTGAGCGAATCAACCATGTACATTACAGAAAGTATCTTTAAACAGAAAAACACATAAAACAAAGTTATATATTGACGGGTTCAGAAAATGTCACCAGAATTTCGCGGGAACCTAACTCCGTATTCCCCTAGGAGCGGTGGTTCAGTATTCGCGAATTCAGCGTTTGCTGTAACTTTATAGAACACTGCTGCCTCCAGTAAGGAGAATCAACTGTAGTTTTTATAAGACGTTCCCATCAGGGAGAAACCGGGTAAAAGGCACACAAGATCTCTTTGTAGTTTTGCTTCAAAGTGCATGTGAATTTACAATTATCTCAGAAGAAAAAGTTCAATTTAAAAAAAAAGGCGGGGGGTGGAGGTGGGATGAATTGGGAGATTGACATATATACACTAATATGTATAAAACAGATAACTGAAACTATACTCCAATTAAAAAAAAAAAAAGGAAGCAATGCTTGGCCTCTCTGGTGAGCCAGGAAAAGTGACCCTTCACCAGTAAGATACTTGTAAGGTTTTTAGCAGAGAGACATGAGGTCAGAAAGCTTTCTGAATGAGTGAGCCCGGTTCCTCTAAATTATGAGGTAGTCTGCAACTCTCTGGGTGCGGCTCAAGGTCAATTATGCAAATGTCTGATTACCAAGAAATACTGAAGCACAAAGTACCAGTATTTTGGTGATTGAAAATAGCATGCTATGGGACTTCCCTGGTGATCCAGTGGTTAAGACTCTGCGCTTCCACTGCAGGGGGTGAGGGTTGATCCCCGGTCGGGGAACTAAGATCCCACATGCAATGCAGCACGGCTGAAAAAAATAATAATAAAAGCATGCTGGAGTACTGAAAACAGCTTTTGTAATCACTACACCACACACATACACACATACCCTGAGTACTTCCGGTGTGCCCACCCTATGCTGGGCACTGCTGGGGACCCAGAGTTGACCAAGATATTCCCAGGCCTGCTTTCATGGGGCTCATAGTTCAGTGGTGGAAACAGACCATCCCGGACAGGACTGGAAGAGGGGAGCCCAGGATCCACTGAGGGATCCCAGAGTGGGTATCGCATCCAGGTTGGAATGAGAAATCAGAGAGGGCTTCCTGGAGGAGGGAGCATTTGAGCTGCACTATCAAGGATGAATAAACACAAGCCAAAGGGAAGAAGGATAAGGAAGGAGTTCCAGGAGAGGGGTGCAAATGTGCAAAGACCAGGAGGAAAAAGGCATGTGGCATAATCTGGGGGAAATGACTGTGTTTCTTTTTGGCTGCAGTATTATGAGAATAATAATAGCAAAGACTTAAAAAGCACCTACTAGTTTCCAGACCTTGTTCTAAGCACTTTGCACGAGCTAGCTCATTCATCCCTCACCATCACCATATGAGGAGGGCCAAATTTATAGATGAAACAACAGAGGCACAGGGAAGGGTAAGTGATCCCACCAAGGTCATAGCACTGATAAGCAGCTGACCTAGGAATCACTTGCAGGCCATCTGACTTTGAGTCTGGCCTTTTATGTTGTACTTTAGAAAGTGCAAAAGGCATGGGGAGAGGGGGGCTAAAGTGGTGAATGAGGGGAGAGGTGGAGTCATAGGCCATGGTAGGCAGTTTGAGCTTTGACTCAAGGGTACTGGGGAGCCATGGAAGCTTTTTTTTTTTGACTGTGCATTGCAGCTTGCTGGATCTTAGTTTCCCAACCAGGGATTGAACCCAGGTCCACAACAGTGAAAGTGCAGAGTCCTAACCACTGGACCACCAGGGAATTCCTGGAATAAACTTTTATCGAGGTATGTATTAGTTATCTGTTGCTGCATAACAAATTACCCCTATATTTAGCAACTTGAAGCAACAAATGTTTATTATCTCACACAGTTTCTGGGTGTAAGGAATCCAGGAGCAACTGAGCTGGGCAGTCGTGGCTTAGGGTCCCTTAAGAGACTGTGGTCATGTTGTTTGCTGGGACCACCATCATTCGAAGACCCAAGTGGGGCTGGAGATTGGCTCTCAAGGTCGCTCAGGTGACTAATGGCAGGAAACGTCAGTTCCTCAGTGGCTGTGTCTGGACCCTTGAACCTCTCCTGAGAGTCCTTATGACATGTGTTAAATTAATTAAACAAGGAAGCCATTAGACAGGGGTAGCTCAAATACATCAGCAGCCTACATAAGCAAACCCAAATATAAGTCCATAAATGCCTCAAAGTAATGTCGACTGAAGAAAAACACAACATAAAAGTTGCGAGTTATGTTTTATTCGGGGGCCTTACTGAAAACTGTAGCCCAGGAGACAGCCTCTCAGATAGCTCTGAGGAGCTTCTCCAAAGAGGTAAGGGAGGAGCTAGCATATATAGGAATTTTTGCTGAAAAAAAAAAGACCAACATGTAGTCAAGCATCAAAAGATTACTGCTAATGACAAAAAAACAGACATTTCAAGTTAGTGATTTTAATGCTTTTCTAAGTATGGGAAGATGCAAGAGTCTGGTCTCATTGAAATTATTCCTTAGATATGCATCTTAACTATCTAGGGCCAGTATCTTGTTTTTCTCCATCCTGAATTCCCCTCAGGGCTCACCATGGGGGTGGCTGCAGTGGCTGATGCGTTGATGATGGGCAATATTCAATGTTTACTGGAATGGCAGGCAACATTCTTTGTTATTGTTTTTTTTAATTTTAATTAATTAATTAATTAATTTATGGCTCCGTTGGGTCTTCGCTGCTGCCATGGGCTTTCTCTAGTTGTGGCGAGTGGGGGCTACTCTTCGTTGCGGTACGCGGGCTTCTCATTGCGGTGGCTTCTCTTGTTGTGGAGTACGGGCTCTAGGTGCATGGGCTTCAGTAGTTGTGGCTTGTAGGCTCTAGAGCGCAGCCTCAGTAGTTGTGGCGCACGGGCTTAGTTGCTCCGCGGCGTGTGGGATATTCCTGGACCAGGGCTAGAACCAGTGTCCCGTGCATTGGCAGGTAGATTCTTAACCACTGCACCACCAGGGAAGTCCCAACATTCTTTGGTTACTAAAGTGGCAGGCAACATTTTTTGTCCGAAGTAAGAATCAAAATCCAAGGGCAACCAATCACAGCCAATGAGCTTTTCCCAAATAAGGCAAATGCTTAAGCTACAGCCAATCAAATAATTTCCTTGCTTTGTTTCCGGGTCTTCTCTACAAAAGTCTTGCCCCAGCTCCTGTTGGTGGAGTGCTCCTAACCACTTCTAGTTTGGTATTGCCTGATTGGGATTGATTTTTGCTCGATTCAACTGTTAAAAATTTTTATATGCCTCAGTTTTTCCTCTTAACACATGGCAGCTGGATTCCTCCAGGGCAGGTGATGAGAGACAGAGGGCCCAATACGGAAACCGCAATCTTTTTATAACCCGATCCAGGAAGTGACATACCTTTGGTTTTGCTATATTCTATTCATTGCAAGTTGAGTTACTAAGCTCAGCTCTCACTCAAAGAGAGGGGGATTCAGCTACTCGACTTGAAGGGAGAATACTGTGCTATAATAAGACATGTATTTCATCTTTGTCCCTGGTTCTGGCACAGAGCTCCTAAAACCCTTGGCATTTCCTGAGTGATAGAAGTGTCTTTTATTATCCATTAGGAGCCCCTTTGATCATCCGTGAGTTTATGCTAATGAGGTGACTTAGCATGGAGTCACCTCATAGCCTCAGGATGGAGCTGGTCACCAGAAAATTCAAGTGATCAGGGACTTGGAAATTTCAGCTTCACTCACCCACCTCCGGGGAGTTGGGGGAGAGGGGACTGGAGATGAAAACTTTATAAAAACTGCACCCCCCCACACCAGTTTACTTTCCATTTTAATTTAAGTGAATTTTCCATCAGTTCATTTATTTTTTTCTTTTTTAATCACAAATAGTATAATTTAAAGTTTTATATTGAGGATTTGGGGAAAAAAAGGCAACAGTCATCTCCTGGCTCACACTGTGAATCTATCTTCACTTTCACTGTCTAGGAGAAATGAGTAGTTTCAATATCAGTGGGGCATAATATGGAGTTTAAAACAATAATGAAGTTCCCTGTGATTTCGTTTATTTGGTTCAATTTTAACTATTCTATCTTTATGTATCTGCAGATGTACCTTCTGCAAGATTTTACTTTGTTCGCATCATGACCAAAGACTGTACTTGAAGGTTAATTTTATTATAATTGTTAACTTCATGTCGGGGGTTTCTCTTTCCTGAGCAGAAAAATTGTTGCCATTCCCTTTATTGCGCAATGTTCTTTCTACAAGAACCATGTGATGGCATCTTGAGTTTAGATTCTGAAAGTCTCAGCATGGATTTTTGCTTGTGAAAACAAAATTTTGTTGAACAGTGAAAGATGCGTACCCCAGTGTACGGCGATTTGTGGCTTTTCTGTCACAAACGTTTACTAACTGTAGCAGATTATTCACTTCAGGGACGTGATGACATCTTACCCTAAAGCTCCTCTGAGACGTTCTATTTTCTTCATCTCAAATCAATCCTCTCTTCTATAAAAACTCTGGAACGACAAGATCTGATGAGCTTCTGGGTTGGTGAACGCATCCACATGCCTGGAGGTGACATATTCCAGTTCTATGGGGACAGAAGCTCCTATGCTTGGGACCCTTCTGGACCTCGCCCTGTGCATCTCTTCACCTGGCTCTTCATCTATATTCTTTATAATATTCTTTATAATAACCTGGTGAACGCAAGTAAGTGTTTCCCTGAGCTTTGTGAGTCGTTTTAACAAATGATCCAACAGAGGAAGGGGTTGATTTATAGCGAGTTGGTCAGAAGCACTGGTGACCACCTGGTTTTGTGATTGGGGATGGTCTCCTGGGACTGAGCCCTTAACCTGTGGGATCTGAGATTATCTCCAGGTAGTTAGTGTCAGAATTGAGCTGAATTTGTAGGACACCCTATAAAAGAATGAGAAAGTAAGGACTTCCCTGGTGGCAGAGTGGTTAAGAATCCGCCTGCCAATGCAGGGGACATGGGTTCGAGCCCTGGTCCGGGAAGATCCCACATGCCAAGGAGCAACTAAGCCCATACGCCACAACTACTTAGCCTGTGCTCTAAAGCCCGCGAGCCACAACTACTGAGCCCGCGAGCCACAACTACTGAGCCCGTGTGCCACAACTACTGAAGCCCGCGTGCCTAGAGCCTGTGCTCTGCAACAAGAGAAGCAACCACAATGAGAAGCCCAAGCACCACAACGAACAGTAGCCCCCGCTCGCCGCAACTAGAGAAAAGCCCGCGCGCAGCAACAAAGACCCAACACAACCAAAAATAAATAAATAAATAAATAAGGGCTTCCCTGGTGGTGCAGTGGTTGAGAGTCCGCCTGCCGATGCAGGGGACGCAGGTTCGTGCCCCGGTCCGGGAAGATCCCACATGCCGCGGAGCGGCTGGGCCCGTGAGCCATGGCCTCTGAGCCTGCGCGTCCGAAGCCTGTGCTCCGGAACGGGAGAGGCCACAACAGTGAGAGGCCCACGTACCGCAAAAAAAAAAAAAAAAAGAATGAGAAAGTAAGAGGGGAAGGCCTGGAAGCTTTCTAGTCCAAAGAGGGGAGCAGGCCCAGGGTGGGGAGCCTTGGAAGGGATTATATACATAGTATATATAAATATTACTTAAGTAGAAGTATAGTATATAGGAATACAAAAACATACTATATATGGGATTATTCTATATAAGAATACTATGTATTGATATATATGAATATATATAGAAAAGTACTATGTATAGAAATATATATGGAAATATTTATACAGGAACATTATATAGAGAGACATAGGAAGGAATATAAATGAATATATTATATTTATGAATGGTATATGGGAATATCCTATATAAACAAATATAAATATTATATTTAAGAATATTTTATATACCATTACTTTATATAAGAATACATAGGCATCTTACACCTATAAGAATATATATAGGAATATTATATACAGGAAAACTATGTAATAGTAATATGCACAAATATTATATGTTTACTATTATATGTAAAAATATATGTGAGTATTACATATAAATACTACATATAGAAACATATGTAGGAGTATTATGTATATAGAAAGATTAGAGTTATAGAAATATACACATAGGAATATTACATATCTAGGAATATTACATATCTAAAAATGTGAATATATGTGAATATATATTTGAATACATATATATGTATATAAAGTTTAGCAATTAAGAGCCCAGAACAGTTTTAGGAGCCAGATGACCTCATTTCAAATCCAACTCCACCACTTAATAGCCCATGGCTTTGGGCAAGTGCCTGAACCATTCTGAGACTCAGTTTTCCCATCTGTAAAATGGGGATAATAGCAGTCCCACATCATATAGCTGTTATGAGGATTAAACCCTTAGAGGAGTGCCTGGCACATAGCTTGATAAACCAAGACACAGGGAACTTTTTCTTCTGTACTCACATCTCTGCAGCTTCCTTTTCCTACTTTATGCCACAGGAAATCCCTCTAAGTCAGTAGTTTTCGCTCTGGCTAGCTTTTACAAAATACTGATGCCCTGGCCCCCAGGGACTCTGATTTGGCTGTTTTAGGGTTTGGCCTGAAGATCATGATTTTTAAACATCCTGCCCAAAGTGATGTTAATACACGACTGAGGCTGTGGACCACTGAACCAAGCCCATCAGAATAGATTCTTTGGAATGGTTGCATAAGAGTTCACAGAGTGAGTGGACCATCATTTTTCAACCCAAAGATAGGTTTTCGTCTTCAATTCCCAGCTTTTTGCTCCTCTAGTCCTGCAGTGAGCACTCTTGCCTATAAGCCCTTACCTCATTCCGGAGGTTTGATTTCTATGAGATGCTTTCCCAGCAGTGGGGTTGTTGAATCAGGGGTAAAATGCATTTCTGATTGTAGTAGATGCTGCCAAGATTCCCTTTCAAAAAAAGGCTGTAACAATTCTCATTGCCATCGGTGATATACGAGCCTGCCCTTTTCCACATGTGTGCCGTTTGGCGGGTGTACAAGGAAACCTCCACGTTATTTGAACATGCTTCACCCTGCCTCCTGCAGAGAGGCTAAGTTTTCATATATGTATTAGCTGGTTCACTTTTCTGCTTAGAAAATTATCTATTCAAATCCTTAGCCCACGTTTCCTTTGGGGTGTTTGTCTTAAGTGATTTACAAAAGCTCATTATACACGTAAAACTTTTATGTGTCATCTGCATTGCCAGTATTTTCTCCCCATTTCTCATTTGCCTATAGGCTTTGTTTAGGGTTTTTGGTTTTTTTTTTGCCATACAAGTGTTTTTCTCTTTCTTTTTTAAAAAATATTTATTTATTTGGCTGTGCTGGTCTTAGTTGCGGCATGTGGGATCTTTAGTTGCAGCATGTGGGATCTAGTTCCTTGACCAGGCATCGAACCAGGGCCCCCTGCATTGGGAACACGGAGCCTTAGCCACTGGACCACCAGGGAAGTCCCATGTTTTTCTTTTTAATGTGGGCAAATATGTCTATCTTTCCTTTTAACTTCTGCTTAAATGCCATCTCCCCTAAATGTTTTATTTAAAGCTCCAAATTATTCCCCTTCCTACCTAACACCAGCACTTCCTAACCTTCTCTTCCCTGTTTATCACCATCTCTCATTCCAGAGTTGTGCTGTCAGATACGGCAGCCACCAGCCATGTGTGACTATTAAATAATTGAAGTGTGGCAAATCCAAACTTAAATCTGCGATAAGTGCAAAATACATACTGGGGTTTGAAGACGTAATAATATGAAAAAGAGAATGCAAAATAAATCCATCATTTTTATATTGATTACACGTTGAAATAATAATATGGATGTATGTGTATATTCATTTCTTTTTTTTTTTTTTTTTTGTGTATATTCATCTTTTACTGCTTCTGTAAAAAATTAACACAAAATTTGTGGCCCTATTAGAAACCACTTCTTTTTTTTTTTTTTTTTTAATTTTTTGGCCACACCATGCGGCATGTGGGATCTTAGTTCCCTGACCAGGGACCGAACCCACGACCCCTGCAGTGGAAGCGCGGAGTCCTAACCACTGGACCGCCAGGGAAGCACCCCGAAGACACATTTCTAAAAAAATTTTTTTTATTGAAGTATAGTTGATTTACAGTGTTGTGTTAATTTCTGCTGTGCAGCAAAGTGACTCAGTTATACATGTATGTATATTCTTTTTCATATTCTTTTCCATTATGGTTTATCACAGGATATTGAATATAGTTCCCTGTGCTCTACAGTAGGACCTTGTTGTTTATCCATCCTATATATGAGTTTGCATCTGCTAATCCCAAACTCCCAATCCATCCCTCCCCCCACCCCCTTCCTCCTTAGCAACCACAGGTCTATACTCTATGGAAAACACTTTTTTTTTTTTTTTTGCGGTACGCGGGCCTCTCACCGTTGTGGCCTCTCCCGTTGCGGAGCACAGGCTCTGGACGCGCAGGCCCAGCGGCCATGGCTCACGGGCCCAGCCGCTCCGCGGCATGTGGGATCTTCCCGGACCGGGTCACGAACCCGCGTCCCCTGCATCGGCAGGCGGACTCTCAACCACTGCGCCACCAGGGAAGCCCTGCCTGTAAACTTTATTCTACTTTCCATCTCTGTGACTGTGCCTATTCTAGGTACACTGTGTAAGTGGAATCATACAATATTTGTCCTTTTGTGTCTGGCTTATTTCACTTAGCAGAAGATTTTCAAGGTTCATCTATGTTGTAGCATGTGTCAGAATTTCGCTTCATTTTTTTTTCCATTGAGGTATTGTATTTGTATGTTTGTATATATTACATCTCTAGAAAAAGAATCTCAGGACTTTCCCTCCTGTGTGTGTTTTCTTTTTTTTAATTTTAATTAATTAATTTTATTTTTATTTATTTTTGGCTGTGTTGGGTCTTCATTGCTGTGCTCGGGCTTTCTCTAGTTGCGGCGAGCGGGGGCTACTCTTCGTTGCAGTGCACAGGCTTCATTGTAGTGGCTTATTTTGTTGCAGAGCATGGGCTCTAGGCGTGCGGGCTTCAGTAGCTGTGGCACACAGGCTCAGTAGCTGTGGCGCACGGGCTTAGTTGCTCCGCGGCATGTGGGATCTTCCCGGACCAGGGCTCGAACCCGTGTCCCCGGCATTGGCAGGCAGATTCTTAACCACTGCACTGCCAGGGAAGCCCTCCCTCCTGTGTGTTTTTGTCTTGCTTCTTCTTGGTCCATGATGCCAGCTGTGGTCGTCAGTATAATGAAACCAAACTAGTGGGATGGTCTTGTGAGGTTTACAATTTGCCCAGCTCTGTGATCATCAGTGATTTCAAGTTTACCAATGTAACCATGCTTCATCATCAAACTTAGAAACTGGAAAATGACTTTGGAGCATAGCCTAACAAGAACTTGGCATGTGACTCTCATTTTGGCATTGTTAATGCTCTTGAGAACATCGTCCTGGCCATTCATGCCAGCATCATGGTGGCACAAAAAGAGAGGCTGAATAATATTCCATTGTGTGGATATAGTGCGTTTTGTTTATCCCTTCATTCTTTGATGGACACGGGTTGTTTCCTAGACTTTTTAATAACTTCTCCTCTCTCCTCAAACTCCTGCACCTTCTCCCTTCCTGCCCACTTTCAGTGGGGACTTTGCTTCCTACTTCACTGAGAAAGGACAACCCATCAGAAGAAAACTTCCCCAACTCCTCTACTCATCTACCCACCTTTTCTTCTATTATTTGGGGTACCAGCTACCTGCTGCTGCATAACAAACAGCCCCAGTATCTAGTGGTGTGAAACAATCCTTGTATTGTAGTCATGGATTCTATAGGTCAGGAATTGGAACAAGGCACAGCAAGGACAGCTTGTCTTTCCTCCTTGATGTCTGGAGCCTCAGCTGGCGAGGCTTGCGGACTGGGGGTGTAGAATCAGCTGGAGGAGTCTTCACTCATGTCTGGGCAGATGCTGCTGGCAGTCGCTGGCTGGGACCTCGGCTGAGCTGTCAGCTAGAGCATCTTCATGGGACCTCTCCACGTGGTCTCTCTGCGTGGGCTAGCTGAGCTTCCTCACAGCATGGCAGATGGGTTCCAAGAATGAGCGCCCTAACAGCAAGTGGGAAGTGCCTGGCATTTGATGAGGTAGCCTTGGAAGCCTCACCTCCACCGTACTTTATAGGTCAAGGCAGTCACAAATTTCTGCCCAGGTTCAAAGGGAGAAAACATAATCCCACACAAAACACACACAATAGGAGGAATGTTGAGGTCACCCTGTAAGAGCATGTGGGACAGGAGAGATTGTCATGGCCATCTCTGGGAAACAGACATTCCCTACTAATGACGAACTACTCTGGAGCCCAGAGTAGTTCCCCTCTTGCCGATTCAAGGACCACACTCCAGCCGTTCTCCCCTCTTTCCTCTGCTTCTCCTCTCGAACTAGGAATCTAGATCATCCCCATCAAACTGCAATTTGATCTTCTCTCACCTTTCTATAAAAGAAAACAAAAAAATTGATTTCCCAGTACCTGTCTCCCACCTGTTCTTTATTTTTCTCCACAGAATGTCTCACCTTTTGACACACTCCATAGTCTCCTTATCTGTGTGTCTAGCATCTGTCTCTTCCATTTAGAATATCAGCTCCATGAGCACTGGGACTTTAGCTTCTTTCGTTCACCATTATATCTTCAGCCCATAGAATAGTGCCTGGCATGTAGTAGGTGTTCAATAAATATTTTTTGAATAAACATTTTGGGTGAAACTGGTAATGATAGTTGCCTCCAGGAAGGGTAACTGGGTGGACAGCAGATCCGCATTGTTTAAAAATTTGATTCGACGCCAAAAAAAAAAAGAAAAAATTGATCTTCCCCCACTCAACGTGAAGAGTGCTTTTTTCCAAACTTTTAAAATTGTGAAATAGAGATACTTTCTCCCACAGGCTTTTTGAGGCTTCTGAATTTTGCACCCTGACCAGATCTTATCCATTTAAATTAATAAATGACATTATTTTTAAAAATTAGCCCAGCACCTGGCACGAAATGAGTCAGAAACTGGAAGTGATGTGATTATGATGATGGGGAAACAACTTTGTGCCTTGGCTGTTTCCACAAGCTGCCCAGCCCCCCTTCCATTCTCCATGCTGGAACACTCAGATCTGGGAAGCTGAGTCTCCTCGGAGCCTCCCTGACGCTGGCCCAGCCCAAAGCCAGCTCTAGAGGTGTTTGATCTGACCTCAGAGCCTTCACCTTGGGCCTGCAGCCCATCAGAGGTGGCTGGAGCTGGTAATCCTCCCCAGATGGGCCTTTGAGGATAAGAGGATGGGCATCCTCCCCAGATGAGCCTTTGAGGATGGGATGAAAGAGGCTGGGCTGGGTCAGGAAGAGGCATAGGCAGAGGGGAAGCAAGGAGGTAGAGAAGGCAAGCCTTCCTGGGGATGACCAGGGCATTTTCTGAGGACCTGCTGTGTACCCAGGCATGTGCTGTGCAGTGCTGGGAACACAGTGGTGACTGGCTCTGCCCTCAGAGGGCAGTGGGGCAGACAGGACTGTGACCAGACAGCTACAACTTAGAGTGAACAGGGTTAGGGTGAGTGTGCCTGATGCAGTCAAGGAGGGCTTCCTGGAGGAGGAGACGCCAAGCTTCTCAGAGTCTCTGACATCCCTCATGGAAACCTACCTTTCTGGCGCATCTGATGACACTTTCCCTCACTCCCTCGAATCTAGCCACACTGGCCTTTTTGACTCCTGAACTCTCCAAGCTCATTCCCATCCTCAACAGCCATTGCACTTGCTGTTCCCTCCTCCTGATTCTCCCCAGTCCCTCAGCAGGCGGGCTCCTTCTCCTCTTTCAGACTGCAGACAACTCATCCTTGCAGCATTTAGCTGTTTTTTAAGAATTCCCTTGTTTCTAGTTTCTGCTGACTACTCTACTCCCTGCCCTTCCCAGTTAGGATGTGACCTCTCCTCAGCGCCTGCTCCCTCACACCTGGCAGGGCGCCCGACCAACTGTCGATGCCTGGTAAATCTTTGTGACGTGAAGGAAGGAAGCTAAGATCTCTGGGATAAAGCAGGGGCCGGTGAAGAGGTAGGGGAAAGGAGTTCCAGGCAGAGGCAACGGCGTGGGCAAAGGCGTGGCGCAGAGAGAGCGCTGGTGTTTCAGAGGCTCTGGGGGAGGTGGTGCATGGCTGGAGGGAGGAGCCAGTGGAGGGAGGGGGAGAAGGAGGATGGAGGAGGAGGTGGAGAGAGGAGGGAGGGCGAGGGGAGGGGAAAGGGTCAGGAGATGAGCCGGAAGGAGGAGGGAGGGGAAGAGAGAGGAGCTTCTATCCACTGGCCGGTTGCAGAAGGTGGCATCTTATTGGGATCTTTGGAGAGGGTGGCCAAGGTGCCTTTTTGGGAGACCCGCCTGTCTGGCTGGCAAAAGCCAGGCCTGAGGGACAGGCCTCCCCGCTCAGAGCCTTCTAAGGGCTTCGTGTAGAACATTCCACAGCTGGACCTTCTGAAACAGGCCGTGAAGTGTTGGCAGCTCCATCCGGTCCCCGATCCCGGGTCACTGCCCTGGCCTCCTGGCCCAGGCTCGCCTTCTTCCAGGGCCCAGCTCCCTACGCCAGCCTGAGGCGGTGCTTTTAATAGAACACTCGAAAAAAATATTAATAGGTAATTAAAGGCAC
Source organism: Aethalodelphis obliquidens (assembly GCF_003676395.1). Classification (NCBI taxonomy): domain Eukaryota; kingdom Metazoa; phylum Chordata; class Mammalia; order Artiodactyla; family Delphinidae; genus Aethalodelphis; species Aethalodelphis obliquidens. Next base: position 12,362,465 of record NW_020837987.1, on the reverse strand, counting down.
ATGGCACAGATTTTTAAAGGTACACGAGAGGATACAGTGAAAACTCTCTCTTCTCCCTTCCCCCCTGGGGCCCTTCCCGGGAGGCACTGGGGCCACCAGTTTCTTGGATTTTCTCCCAGAGATAGTCTATCATTTGTAAATACAGATAGGGGAATATTATTCAGGTTATTTACATGATTCGGCACCTTATTTATTTTAGTTTACTTATTTGTTTTTTAAATTGAAGTATAGTTGATTTACAATGTTGTGTTAGTTTCTGGTACACAACAAAGTGATTCAGATATATATATATATATATGTATATGTATATATATGTATGTGTATATATATATATATCTTTTCAGATTCTTTTCCATTATAGATTATTACAAGATATTGAATAGAGTTCCCTATGCTATACAGTAGATCCTTGTTGTTTATGTATCTGTTAATCCCAAACTCCTGATTTATCCCTCACCCCACCCCCATTCCCCTTTGGTAACCATAAATTTGCTTTCCATGTGTGAGTCTGTTCCTGTTTTGTAAATAAGTTCATTTGTATCTTTTTTTTTTTTTTTTGCAGCACCATGTGGCTTGTGGGATTGTAGTTCCACAACCAGGCATCGGACCCAGGCGCCAGCAGTGAAAGCGCTGAGTCCTAACCACTGGGCCATGAGGGACTCTACATATAAATGATATCATGTGATATTTGTCTTTCTCTGTCTGACTCACTTCACTAAGTATGATAATCTCTAGGTCCATCCACGTTGCGGCAAATGGCATTGTTTCATTCTTGTTTATAGCTGAGTAGTACTCCATTGTGTATATATACCACATTTTCTTCATCCATTCATCTGTTGATGGACACTTAGGTTGCTTCCCCGTCTTGGCTATTGTAAATAGTCTGTGCTTTATTTTTTTTCCTTAAGTTTAGTCAACAAATATTTATTGAGCACCTACTATATGCCAGGCACTCTTCTAGGCACTGGGGATACAGCAGAGAAGAAAACAGTCAAAACTCCCTGCCTTCGTGGAGCTGACATACTAGTGGGGGAGACAGACAGTCGATAAATAAAATGACAAGTACATTTTAACATTGCATAGTAGGTCAGATGGCACAGTCAGTGCTGCTGATAAAACAGAGAGCAGTCAAAGAAGCTGGAGTGTTGAGGCGGCAGGAGGGTTTCTATTTTTTTACAGGATGCTCAGAGAAAGCCTTGATAAAGGTGACGTTTGAGCAAAGGCCTGGAGGAGGTAAGGAAGCGAGTCATGTGGTTATGTGAAGGGAAGAGTGGAACAGCAAGTGCAAAGGCCCTGAGGTGGGTGTGAGCCTGAAGTGTCCCAGATCCAGGCTGGAGAGGAGTAAGTAAGGCGGAGAGTTTGTGTGTGGGGGGAGATACAGTCCTGTAGATCCTTGTCCATAATTTGGCTGTGCTGTCTCATCTTGCAGCTGTCTCAGTGGTGTGCGGGGGCTGGCTTGTAACAGTTTGTGAGGGCTGATTGCTAAACTTCCGGGAATTTTGCAAGCCTGTTGTTAAACATAGCTTTTACTAAAACTTAAATTCTACAAACTTACAACTGAATACATTCTATTACACAGAACGATGAGAAGTAGTCAATTTATCACTTCCTAATTATTCTGCTACATTTTAATGCTATCTCTGTTCTAGAGGTTACGAAAATCCCACATCATGGTGAGGTATTGAGGATATCTTCCAACTCTGCATTCAGCGAGGTCACGTTGGTAAGCTTAAAATCAGCCGTGATGGGAGTATTTTACACCACAGACGTTGACAAACGCTACAGATCAGGACTGTTTTCTCCCCCAAAGAGCCGACGGTTAAACATTTCCCAGCACACCACCGAAATGCGTATAGATCTGACTTACTCTTGTAAAGCTGCATAGTATTCCAACTGCGTGGATGGGTCATAATGCATTTTGCTGGTCCCTTCCTGATGGGTGCTTGGCTGGCATCCAGTCTCTTGCCAACACAAACAGCGCTCATTTCCCACGTGTGCGACTATAACTGTAGAACCAATCCCTTGAAGAAGAACCGCTGTGTCAGAGGGCATGGGACCTTCTAACGTGAATGCCTGTTGCCTAATGCCTTTCCATGGAGGCTGTACCAATTTCCACAGCCACCAGCAAATGGGTCAGAGTGCACAGGCTTCTAATAAGGATGCAAATTTGATTGTATCACTCTGCTGCTTAAACCCTCTGATGACCTGCTGCTCCTAGGACGAAGCCTTGAGGTTCTCCCAAGGCCTAGGCCCCTCATCGTCAGGGCTTGCCCCTTTCTGTTTGCAAGTGGAAGGTTGCACCATGACCCCACTGTGACCCCTCGTAAATTCCACATTGCAGCCACCTTGATAATCTGTTGTCTGTCCCCTGAAATGGGCCATGTCCCCACCCACTCTTGTTTGTTCATGCCTGTCCCTTCTCTGAGAACTTACTGCCCAGCACCTTAATCACCAGGCTAGCTCCCACTCCACTGGTTCTGTCCCTTTTTTTTTTTTGGTCGGTGCCACATGGCATGGAATCTTAGTTCCCCGCCCAGAGGTTGAACCCATGCCCCCTGCAGTGGAAGCTCGAAGTCCTAACCACTGGACTGCCAAAGAAGTCCCACTTATGTCCCTTTCTGTTTCAAGAGGCTGAAAACCCCAGCGTAACTGTCTTCGGCAAAATCAGGAATTGATTGGCTCATTTGAGTGAAAAAATCGTCGAGTTGGCTGGCTTCAGGCATAGCTGGTTTCAGGAGCTCGGACGATCCCATGAAGCCAGTCTTGGCCTGTCAGTTCTGTTCTCTTCCACATTAGGATCTTTTGTCAGCTTCTGCCTTTAGAAATCCCCCTCATGGTCACAGGAGGCAAAGAGCTGGGAGGTGGAAGGGAAGGTTCCAGGCAGAGAAAACAGTCCAGAACTGGTGCTAGTAAACCCAGATCCTGGCTGGGCATAGTGGACAACCTGATAGCCACATAGCCTCCTGCAGGCTGAACTCCAAGGGGAAGACAAGTTCTCGCCCGCATGCTAAATTCTGCAACTGAGAGGCAGGGTAGGAATAGCTGCTTGGGCCCTGGAGGTAGAAAAAACCTGGGTTCAAATCCTGGGGTGATGAAAAATTTCAGAACTAACACTGTGAATATGCTCAAGGCCACTGAATTGTATACTTCAAAATGTTTAAAAGTGTCAGCAACATGTTATTTATATTTTACGTCAGTACAAAAATAATGAGGCTGGGACTTCTCTGGTGGTCCAGTGGTTAAGACTCCGTGTTTCCACTGCAAGGGGCACGGGTTCAATCCCTGGTCGGGGAACTAAGATCCCACATGCTGTGAGACTCGGCCAAAACAAACAAACAAACAAAAACTGGCTGGTGGTTCTAAAAAATAATAATAAAAATAAAAAGGAGAGAGAAAAGGCTGACTCTACCACTTACCAGCTGTGTGACTTCTCTGTACCTCTGTTTGTTGGGCTATAAAATGAGGACAATAAAGAACCCCACATGCCTGCTTATTGAGAGGCTCAGGTAGGTTAATACATGCATAGTCCTTGGGGTAGTACCTGGGATATAGTTAAGTGTTCAATAAATGTTAGTTATTATCGTTAAATCAAAATATTGGGTGGATTGCCCAGTGAAATAAGCCAGATGCAAAAGGTGGCTGCCTTGGCTTGTTCGGGCTGCTACTATAACAAAATACCACAGATGGAGTGGCTTATGAATAACACAAATGTATTTCTCACAGTTCTGGAGGCTGGAAGTCCAAGATCAGGGTAAATGGTTGGGTGAGGGGCTCTTCTGGGTTGTAGACTTCTCATTGTATCCTCACATGGGCAGAAGGGACAAGGGATGTCTCGGGAGCCCCTTTTATAAGGGCACTAATCCCAATCTTGAGGGCTCCACCCTCATGACCTAAGGTCCCACTTCCTAATACCATCACCCTGGGGAGTTAGGTTTTTTTGCTTTTTTTTTTTTTTACGTACATATATATCTATTTTTTTTCAGATCTTTTCCCTTATAGGTTATTACAAAATATTGAGTATAGTTCCCTCTGCTATACAGTAGTTCCTTGTTGATTATCTATTTTGTATATAGTGGTGTGTATATGTTAATCCCAAACTCCTAATTTACCCCTACCCCCTTTCCCTTTGGTAACCATGTTTGTTTTCTATGTCTGCGGGTTCATTTCTTTTTTGTATGTAAGTTCACTTGTATCATTTTTTTTTTAAGATTCCACATATAAACGATATCATATGATATTTGTCTTTCTCTGTCTGGCTCACTTCACTTAGAATGATAATCCCTAAGTCCACCTATGTTGCTGCAAGTGGTGTTAGTTCATTCTTTTTTATGGCTGAGTAATATCTCATTCTTCTTTATCCATTCATCTGTTGATGGACATTTAGGTGGCTTCCATGTCTTGGCTATTGTAAATAGTGCTGCAATGTAGGTTTCAACGTACGAATTGGGGCGGAGGACACAAACACTCAGACTATCAAAATCCCATATTGTATGATTCCATTTGTATAAACGTCCAGAATAGGCAAACCTATAGAGACAGAAATCAGATGAATGGTTGCCAGGATCTGTGGGGAGGGGGTGGGGAGTGACTGCTGAATGGGTGCAGGGTTTCCTTTGGGAAAATGATGAGAATGATTTGGAACTACGCAGAGGTGATGGTTGCACAATGTTGTGAACGTACTAAATGCCACTGAGTCATAACACGTTAATATTGTTAATTTTTGTGTGAATTTCAACGCAAAAATTCTTTTACATTGGTACTTTGTTTTTTAAATTAATAAATAAATCAATGAATTTTTGGCTGTGTTGGGTCTTCGTTGCTGCACGCGAGCTTTCTCTAGTTGCGGCGAGCGGGGCTACTCTTCTTTGTGGTGCATGGGCTTCTCATTGCGGTGGCTTCTCTTGTTGCGGAGCACGGGCTCTAGGCATACAGGCTTCAGTAGTTGTGGCATGCATGCTCAGTTGTTGTGGCTCGCAGGATCTAGAGTGCAGACTCGCAGGCTGTGGCACACAGGCTTAGTTGCTCCGTGGCATGTGGGATCTTCCTGGACCAGGGCTCAAACCCGTGTCCCCTGCATTGGCAGGCGGATTCTTAACCACTGCGCCACCAGGGAAGTCCTTCATGGGTACTTTGAAAAAAGAAAATTGGATGGAATGTAGCCTGATGTCCTTCTCAGGCTGTGAGACCTTGAAACTTTGTTATCCTGGATGGTTCGGGCCCTTCTCTCTCCTAGGCCTGGTACCCAACCCCCACCAGGGCCCTTAGCTGGCATGGCTCACGGCTCCTCCCCTGGCTCTTGCAATAATTTGCTGTGGGTCTTTTTTTTTTTTTTTTGTGGTACGCGGGCCTATCAATGTTGTGGCCTCTCCCGTTGCGGAGCACAGGCTCCAGACACGCAGACTCAGCAGCCAGGCTCATGGGCCCAGCCGCTCCGCGGCATGTGGGATCTTCCCGGACCGGGGCACGAACCCGTGTCCCCTGCATCGGCAGGCGGACTCCCAACCACTGCGCCACCAGGGAAGCCCCTGCGGGTCTTTGAACTCAGTTTCCTTGTCTGTACCAAGAGGGCATTGGACCCACTGGTTTCTTTTCTTTTTTCTCTGTTTTTGTTTGTTTCTTTTGGCCACGCCGCCAAGCTCGCGGGGGATCTCAGTTCCCCAATCAGGGATTGAACCCTGGGCCACGGCAGTGGAAGCGCTGAGTCCTAACCACTGGACCGCCAGGGAATTCCCTGGACCCACAGGTTTCTAACATGTCCTCAGACTTCATGGGCCCAGGCCTTACTTGAGCCCAAGGTGGTAACCCCCTTCACCCTACCTTTTCCACCCCCAAGTGCTAACTCTCTCCCCCAGCTCTGGCAGGACTTTGCCCAGGGACTGTTAAACGGACTTCAGACCGCCGCCCTCATCTTGGGCTGCAGACTCTTAACACCTCTCAAAGTCAGGTCGCCGGCCCCTCACTCCCCTCAGAAAGTGAGGCAGGGGCTCTTTGGACTTTTCTCCTGGGATCCAGCCGGCTGCACACAGTGAGGCGAGTGACCTCCAGGTCTCTAGCCCCAGGCAGTCAGAGGTGGGAATTGTCTGCAGACTCACATGTCCTAGTCCTTCAGGCCAGCCGCCCTCAGAGGTGGTGCCCACGCAGTCCCAGGAACACACTGTGTGACTATCTGTCCTCAGAGCTGGCTCCTGCCAGGGCCTCGTCCTTCACACCCCCAGGGCAGGCCTGCGTCCCCTCGGCCTCCCCCTTGTACGGGGCCTGGCTCGCCCCTGACCAGGGCTCTCTAAAGGGAAATGCTAATGATCACAGGAATAAAAGCCTCCCCAATATACCGGCTTTTATTACATTGTCCAGACCCATGCTAAGGGCTTTTGTCATGTGGTTTCGTTTCATTCTCCTGCCACCTCTGGGGTAGAAACTACCTTCATCCTGTTTCAGACACCAGGACCTGAGGCTCAGAGGTGGAATCCTTTGTCCAAGGTCAGCTAAGAAGTGGGAGGGCTCATCTCTCTGGCCCTTCCCCCACGCCCTTGCCCATTATCCTAGCCTGTCTCCCTGGAAGCAACAGATGTCTTTCTCTCCAGGTCACCCGAGCCCCTGGACACCTCTGGGGTCCCAGGGCAGGGCCTGGAGTGGTGGCAGGGGCAACTGCCTTGGAAAACAGCTCTTATGGCCTTGGCTGGATCTGGGGGGAGGTGTGGAGGAGAGCGCCAGACACACCCATGCTGGGCCTCAAGAAACCCGAGTTACACGTTGTACCACAAGCCACAGGGGCTGGACAGCCTGCAGCTGGGGGAGGCGGGGCAGAGCAGCCCAGACAAGCCAACTTTTAAATAAATAATTAGAAATGTAGGAAGGGAAGGTCTGGGCCAGTCTCCAGTCCCCCAGGCTGCAGCTTCCCAGCCAGACCAGAATGCATGAAGTTCACATGATTCTTGGCCCTGATGGACCCAAGGGTTCCGCTTCTTCCTTTCTTTCCTGTTTCTAAAAGACTCAACCCACATTCCCAGAGTCCCTGCTGTGTGCCTAGCCCCATGCAGGGCAATGCTGGGGGGACTCAGCAATGGTTGTGACGGTTCCCATCCCTGGCCCAAGGGAGGGCACAGACCCATCCCCAGATAGTGACCACCCAGAGTGGGCAGGGCTGGGATGGGGGCGTCCAAGGGGCTGGAGGAGCCTTGAGGGACACCTGAGCCAGCCTCAGGGTCTTGAAAACTCAGGGGATTCGTGAGTGGAAATCTGAAGATCTTGGTTAAGTGAGGAGAAATGCATATGAGAAAAAGAGGACTAAAAATTTGAGGAGGGGGCAGATCACACAGGGGTCCACAGACCACTGTTTTTCAAACTGTTTTGAATTTGAGACGGTTGATACACAATAGAATGTATATTTTCCTTGCTGTAACACAGTATGTGTATGAACAGGTCTGCACACACACATGTAAATTAAAATGTCGCGATATAAGAATTACTTGTACAATACGCTCTATTTGACATTTTTAAAAATTAACTGCTTGGGACTCACTACTTTATTTCATGCCCTACTAATCGGTTGACACCTGAGGTTGGAAAAATATAGATGTCCAGGCTGTGCTAAGGTTGCTTGGACTCCAATCAAAGGAGCAGAATTCTAGAATCAGCAGGTGTGATGTCTTTGGGGCTATTCACTGATACTCCCATCCTCCTCTCCTTCTGGGCACCTGGTGGGATTGTACTTGCCTCCCTTTGGAAGGTAGCCTTGGGGCCCAGGAATCTGCATTTTAACAGATAATGGGAGCTGTGAGACTTGGGAAATTTAAGAAACAGTGACATAGGTGATAAACTCCATGAGGACAGGGCAGAACCCGCCTTGGCCACCGCAGAGACCCCGGCAGGATGCAGCACAGAGCCGGGCACTTAGGTAAGATGTGTTAAATGAATGATTTTTAAAATTTTTATTTATTATTTATATATTTATTTTGGCTGTGCTGGGTCTTCGTTGCGGCGCGCGGCTTCTCTAGTTGCGGCACGCGGGCTTGGTTGCGGGTATGTGGGATCTTAATTCCCCGACTGGGTATCAAACCTGGGCCCCCTGCTTTGGGAGCGTGGAGTCTTAACCACTGGACCTCCAGGGAAGTCCCTAAATGAATGATTTTAACTCCAGTCTTTTTATTTCTGGCTACCTGATCTAGCTCATCATTCCAACTTCATTTCACAGCAGTTTTCCCCAATTTCCACGGTGACCAAATGGAACTATTCTTCGTTTCATAAATTTCTCACCTGCAGGTCTTTGCCCTTGCTGTGTCCTCTGCCCATACCTTCCCTTTTCCTCCTCCCTTCACTGGCTGGCTCTGACATCCTTCCAAATGCAGCTCGGATTGTCCCCTCCTCCAGGGAACCTTCCCTGACCCCACTTCCCAAGTGGCGTTTCCCCTCGGAGCTCCTCCATTCTAGCCCTACTCACTCTGCATCATCACTGTCTGTCTGTCCTGCTGACCTATGAACCTGGGAAGGTGGGAGCAAGGCTCGTCTCAGCCACTGCTGGGTCCCCAGTACCACTCAGCACAGGGCTGGGCACACAGTAGGTACTCAGAAAAGGTTTGGTGAATGCATGAATGCAAATATGAGAGGAGAGGCTTGTTTACTGGTCTGATGGAGAAGGCTGAAACCCTGGAGTTTACTCAATCCCTCTTGCTGTCAGACACTGGTCCTCTCAGGGAGGACAACGTTCACAACAATACCCTTTCCACAGGCGGCAAACTGAGGCCAGGAAGGGCCTTCTTGATCTGTGGGGTTCAGATTCCCACCGCTCACCCCAGCCTCCTCCTGGACCCTCTTACCTCCTTCCTGGAGTCTTTTTTTTTTTTTTTTTTTCTGATGATGAAATCTGAATCTGGGTAGGAGGTTTGGCTGATTGGGGAGAAAACTGGCTGAGACAAGTTGGTCTATTTCTCTCTCCAAGCCTGAGGAGGGCAGGAGGTGGGACATGCATGGCCAATCCTGAACCAAACCCTCAAACCTTGCCCTCTTGGTCCGGACTCACCCCGCACTTCCTGAAGGTTCTGGAATTCTAGGGTCCCCTGAGTCCTGGAGGCTTCTCCCTCCCTCTCCTCCCTCTCTGGCACCCCTGTAGGTGGGCAGTGACTAGACCAAGCCCGGCCCACACCCCTGTCGCTCAACTAGGAACATGGGTCACTTCTCCATCCCCGGGGGGCCCTGATTACCAGGAGGGGCGCCAGGAGCTTGCTGGCCCCCGGCCTGGCCACGAGCTTCCGGGTCCCAACTGGGGCCTCTCAGGCTCCTTTGCTCAGTGGTCCCTGGGGCCTGAACATTCCTGCGGAGGAGAACCAGCCTGTGAGTCTGTGGGAACTCAAGGAAGAGGCCTTTTTTACTTTCACCCTTAGGTATAATGTTGATCTCAAAAAGGTCATCACAGCTTAAAATACCATGAGGCTGTGATTTGCCAGACACCAACCAAAGCGTTTTATACACATGAACTTGGTTCACCCTCCATGACCCCAGAGGCAGATGCTACCCTTTATCCCTATTTCACAGTCAAGCAAACTGAGGCTGGAGGATTGAGTGACTTGCCTGAGGTCATTCAGCTGCTAAGCCGTGAGACAAGAAGACAGTTTCAGGGTGCCAGTGCTGAGCTGCAAAGCCACAGATTTCCTTCCTGAAAGCTCCCATTCTGAGCAGTTTCTGTGAATTCTTGCAGAGATAACCAATGCATTTGAAACAGAGGTTGTTATATATATATATATATATATTTTAATATTGTTTATTTGTTTTCCCACAGGTGATAGGGTGCCCTGTCCTATATTCCCCCCAACCCCGTATCCTGCCTTTACCTCCTTAGCAATATTTCTTAATTAATTAATTACTTTTTGGCTGCATTGGGTCTTCGTTGTTGCACTCGGGCTTTCTCCAGTTGCGGCGAGCTGGGGCCACACTTCACTGCGGTGCGCTGGCTTCCCATTGCAGTAGCCTCTCCCATTGCAGAGCACGGGCTCTAGGCGCGTGGGCTTCAGCAGTTGTGGCTCTTAGGCTCTAGAGCGCAGGCCCAGTAGTTGTGGCACACGGGCTCAGTTGCTCCACGGCATGTGGGACCCTCCCGGACCAGGGCTCAAACCCATGTCCCTTACATTGGCAGGTGGATTCTTAACCACTGCGCCACCAGGGAAGTCCCTTAGCAATATTTCTTGACCACCTGATTTGGTACTGAAACCTGCTCTCCACCCATTTCCCCATCTGTCTCATTCTATTTGACGCCTCTCAGCATTCCGTTCACTAGACGTGGTTTGTTGAATGATCGAAGGAATGTAGTACTGAATAGACAGATGGCTAAAGAGTTTGGACTTTATCCCCGGGGAAGTCACTGGGGTTACTAGATTAGATCTGTGCTTTCAAACATTCCAGGCCCTTCTCAACTCTGAGGCTGTGCATGTACTTGTCCCTTTACTTGGAATAATACTCTTTCCCTGGGCTCGGTCCAAACCCTCCGAATCCCAACTGGGATTCCTCCTCTTCCAGGAAGCCCTCCCAGTCCTGGTCAAGCATCCCTTCCGGGCTCCTTCATCCCAGCCCCGCTCACTCTGTGTTGTCACTGTCTGAGGATGGGTCTGTCACCCACTCTGGACTGTGCTTCCCTGGAGGATAGGGCCAGGACTGTCTTGATCGTTGCTGGGTCCCTGGCACCTCCCAACATAGGGCCCAACACTGATCAGAATAAATGATGGTCCCTTGAAGGAAATGTCCCTGCTTGGGGAGGAGCCAATTGCAGGGTAGCTGGCGTGTCAGATAAGAGTTGAGGACGCAGAGACACCTGAGGTCAAATCCCTGCCCAGGTTGGGGTTAGGCCGCAACAAACCTCATTATCCCATCTGCTTCCAAGTCACTAAAACAGGATTGATCACAAAGATTAGTGAAGATATGATAACTTTTTTTGTGTGTGTGTGTTACGAGCGGGCCTCTCACTGTTGTGGCCTCTCCCGTTGCGGAGCACAGGCTCCGGACGCGCAGGCTCAGCGGCCATGGCTCACGGGCCCAGCCACTCCGCGGCATGTGGGATCTTCCCGGACCGGGGCACAAACCCATGTCCCCTGCATCGGCAGGCGGACTCTCAACCACTGCGCCACCAGGGAAGCCCAGATATGATAACTTTTGACATTAATTCAGACGGGGTCGGAAGCCTCTCCTGCCTTAGAGCTTTGCACCTGATCTTCCCTTTGACTAGAAAGTTCTTCCCAGGTTGTCCCAGGGGGCTCCTTCTTGCCATTCTGGTCTCATCGCAAATGTCACCTCCTCAGAGTGGTCCATCCTGACTGCTCCCTCTGTCTCTTCTGTGCAACGGTTTCCTTTTCTCCAGCTCTTATTCCACCTGACAGCCCAAGTTCATTTCCTTGTCTCTCTTCACTAGAATGCTGTCAAGGAGTTTTGTCTGAGCTTTCATTTTTTTATTTTATTAAAAAAATTTTTGTATTGAAGTATAGTTGACTTAACAATGTCGTGTTTGTTTCCGGTGTACAGCAAAGTGATTCAGATATATATATATATACACACACACACACACACACACATATATATACACACATTCTTTTTCATATTCTTTTCCATTATAGGTTATTATAAGATATTGAGGGAATTCCCTGGTGGTCCAGTGGTTAGGACTTGGCGCTTTCACTGCCAGGGCCCGGGTTCAATCCCTGGTCGGGGAACTAAGATCCCGCAAGCCACGGCAACATGGCCAAAAATTAACAGATAATGACTATAGTTCCTGGGTTTTTATTTTTTAATTTTTTTCTCACTGTGGAATCCCTAGGAGCTTAAACAGCAGTTGGCCCTTAGTAAGGGCCCGAGGAATATTTGTGGAGTGAATAGAGTGCTCAGGAATTGTCCCCTCGTGTTTTGATCGAGGGTCACCGTGTGCACCATCAAATTTACGCTCACACTGACTCTAGGACAAATGAAGAACCTTATGCTTAGCTGGTAAGTGGTGGCGCAAGGATTCGAACCCATGTCTGTGTGGCTTTAGTGCCCATGTTCCCGGTGTCTAGCACAGAGCCGAGCACGTGGGAGATTAATGTGAGTTTGTTGAATGAATATGACTTCAGACTTGGAGGGTGGAATGGGGAATGGGGGCTTTCTGAAGTAGGTGGCGTGGAAGCTAGGAGAATTTGGGAGGGGAGAGCGTCCAGGAGACACAGGAAGGAGGTCTGCAAGGCCACTGGTGCCTGGGTGGTAGGTCCATCAGATCCTGTGCAAATTCTCAGCTTGGCTTGGCCCCTCAGATCCTGCAGGATGTTATCACAAGCTCTCAAAGCTCCTTCCCAAGCAGGGCTAGGGCTAGGGCTGGCAGTGACCAAGTGACCAATGCCCAGCCGTGTCTGGGGCTGGTTGGGGCCCAAACCATGTTCTTCAATAATAATGACAATAACAACAACAGTAGTAGTAGTAGTTAACTTTATTAAGGGCTAACCTATACCCTGTCTAAATGCTTTGAACATAGGATCTCATTTGCTCTTCAGCACCCAAGGAGGTCTGAGCTACTATTATTCTTCCCATTTTACAGATGTGGAAACAGGCTCATAGAGGCGGTGACTTGCCTAAGGCCCCACAGCTGCTTCAGAAGGAAGCCTCTGATGATCACTATCGATCTTCTTTGAGCAAGTGTGAACACCTGATATGTTATCAGAGAACAGACCAGGTGGGGAAGGAATTAGGATTTCAATGTTGCCAGGAGGAGTAGCCAATCACAGCTGATTCCCTTTAAGGTTAGGGCCTTGAGAGGCAGGCTTGCAACTCCCAGCCTCCCCAGGTGTGGCCTCAAGGCGAGTGACTTCCTCTTGCCATTAAGCCCCAGTTTTGCCCATCTGGAGAACGGGTAGAATAGTGGGCCCAACCTCACCAAGCAGTTATGAAGATTCCAGGCATATGCATTTGTCAAAAATCAGTAGATATCACTTATGGTTTGTGCACTTTGTGTAAAAGAGGACTGTAGACAGGGAATTCCCTGGCGGTCCAGTGGTTAGGAGTCCGTGCTTTCACTGCCCAGGGCACGGGTTCAATCCCTGGTCAGGGAACTAAGAAGACCACGTAGAAATATTGAATGGTGATTAATAAATGCATACATACTGAAGTGTTTGGAGGCAAAGTGCGCTGGTATCTGCAACTTTGACATGCATCAAAAGGAGGTAAATGGGTGGATGGCTAGAGAGGTAGATGAATGGTTAGAAATTTTATATAGAAGTACCATGAAATAATTGTAGACGCTAGGTGGTGGGTATATGGGTGTTCACTCTAAAATCCTTTAAACTTTTTTGTAGGTTTGAAAATTTTAATTAATTTTGAATAATTTAAAAAGGGGAAAATATCTGGTGAAAGCAAAAGCATTAGCACAGTCATTAAACTGAATTATAATTTTAGTGGATGAATTGCAAATTGCGTACCTGGGGGAAGTGGATTACAGTCCTAATATAATAACTGTCATTAATTGATACGTGTGGGGCTCTGAACTGAGAACTTTTATTTTGAAAATTATTAACATTATTAAATAAATCACTCCATCTCATTTAACTCTTACACCGATCACGTGAGGGATCTGTATTTTACATTCGAGGAATTGACGAGAAGGGACGAAAGACCGGAATTTAGGGCGGAAGAGGAGTTTCAGGCTAAATTGATTTGCAGACCCGCGGATCACCTGGCACTTTCTAGAGACCCTCGCGCCAGGCACTTTTGTGGCTTAAAGGCCCCCAACCCAATACACTCCTCCCAACGCCCCGCCCCCTTCGGACCCTCCACCCCCACCCCACCCGGACCCCGCCCCTGAATGTAACCATTGTTTTTCTGCCTTCTGTATGGGCGACTTGGCCCTACTCCAGCCAAAGCCCCGCCCTGGAGGGCCCTGAACCCGACCGAGCCAATCGGCACCGGTGGGTTTGTCCCCGTTCTCTCAAGCCTCGCCCCGGGTGCTTAATCCGGGCAGCTTCCGCCAAATAGTCTCAGAGCCACGCGGCGAGCCCGGGAGGTCCGGTCTCGGCTAACAGCTGATTCTTCCCGGGATCCCGGGCCGCCGCCTTCGGCACCCAGGGGACCGGATCTTCCCGCCTGGACCCAAGAGCCTGGCCCCCCTCTTCCCGGAGCTCTGTCTTCCGGCCCCCAGACTCAGGCTCCCCAGCTCTCCGTTTCCAGGACCCAGGCACCCCAGGTCCCCGCCTCCCGGATCTGCGCCACCAGGACCTAGCCTCTTGAAGACCTCTGCCGCCTGGGCGCCTTCAGCCTTCCGGAGCCAAGGACCCCAGGTCCCAGCTTGAGAAACTCCCGTATTCCTAACCCCCAGGGTAAAGAACCCCAGGTGCTCCCACCTCCCAGCTTTCACCGCCGGGCGCAAACGAAGAGCAGAGGAGCCCCAGCGCCCAGCCTAGGGAATCTCAAACACTCCAGCTTCCAAGAGACAAGGAACTTAAGCGCTGTGAACTCACAACTCCAGGGAACCCTCCAAAGTTCCAGCCTCCAGGCTCTGTTAACTTAACAAAGTTTTAAGGAACGATAGCGTCCTGGGAAGGAGGCCCAAGCGCTCCCAGCTTCCAGGCTCTGAGGAACCCCGGGGCGTTCATCATGGTGGCCGATCCGCCTAAGGGAGACCCCAAGGAGTACGCGGCGGCGGAGCCCACCGCCAACGGTGTCTCGGCGTTGGTCCCCCTAGAGGACCTCGGCTCGGAAAAAGGCGGCTGTTGCGGCTCCGGGGACCAGGTGCGCCGCTGCCTTCGCGCCAACCTGCTGGTGCTGCTGACAGTGGTGGCAGTGGTGGCGGGCGTGGCTCTGGGGCTGGGGGTCTCAGGGGCCGGCGGCGCGCTAGCGCTGGGCCCAGCGCGCCTGGAGGCCTTTGCCTTCCCGGGCGAGCTGCTGCTGCGCCTGCTGAAGATGATTATCTTGCCGCTGGTGGTGTGCAGCCTGATCGGCGGCGCGGCCAGCCTGGACCCGAGCGCGCTCGGCCGCCTGGGCGCCTGGGCGCTGCTCTTTTTCCTGGTTACTACACTGCTAGCGTCGGCGCTCGGCGTGGGCTTGGCGCTCGCACTGCAGCCGGGCGCCGCCTTCGCCGCCGTCAACAGCTCCGTCGAGGCCACGGGCTCCGTGGAAGAGGCCCCCAGCAAGGAGGTGCTCGATTCGTTCCTGGATCTTGTGAGGTCAGACCCCGCCCGCCCGGTGGAGGGGTTGGGGGAAGGGGGTGGGTGCTTCAGCCTTGTGGGGAGGGGACGCGTGTTAGGGTTGGCCGGAGTCGCCACGTGGACGGAAGGGGGGTTTTGGGTCCTCCGTGTCCGGGATATCCCCAGGGCCTCAGGAAAACAGGATGGGATAGTTGGGGGGAGCTCTGGCCCCTTGAGGGTCAGGGTACAGAGGGTGAGAACAGACTCCTGGAGGAGATTTCTAAATATGGAGGCCTGCGTACATAAGCGGGACCCCACAGGAGGGTGATAGGGGCGTGGAAGTCTTATAGAGGGAGAAGTGATGCTTGGCGGGGTTGAGGGGGACATAAGAGGGTCTCTGCTGTGAGGGGGGAGGATCCTGAGGGGAACTTGGAAGGGGATCTTTGGGTGGCCAAGGGCCCCAGGATGGGGCTTCTGGATAAAGGTTTAAGTCCAGTGTCTGGAAGTTCTGGGAGCCCTGGGTAAGGGACTCCTGCAGGACCTGAAGAGATCAGAATGACCCCCAACCAGGCCCTCTTCCCACGTGGTTCCCCACACCACGTGTCCCCCAGACAAAGCCAGGTCCTTTTTTCAGCCTCTTTTCTCCACCCAGTTCAGCTGGGCAGGACCCTGGCTTCCCCTTTATATGTTCCTGGTAGGTAAGTCCTGCCACCCCCACAAACTTTCCATCCCATTTCCTGCTCTGTCTGGTACCCGGCCGCCCTCCCCTCGCACTAGGCTGCTCAGAAAGGGGGCAGATTCTTTTCTTTTGGGCCTCTGCTCCCCTCCCCTCCAGAATGGCTCTTTCCCCCCTTTTAAGGAGGGCAGACTGCTGGATCCACATGGCCTTGCCTTTGAGGCCTGATGATTCAGTGTCGCCAGGTTGTTTGGGGACTTCCTGGAAGTGGGGGAAGGAAATGACGAGTCACGGAACAGGGTTCCCCTCAGTCTCTTGGGGCATCAGTGCAGGCTGATATTGGGGGGAGGCTTGGTGTCCAGAAATTACAGTGGGTGGGCACCTCCTGGCTGGGGGAGATTAGCTGTGTCCTGAACCCAGCCCTGGCTGGCCTGGGTGGGTACGGGCCGACCTGCAGACGGGCACACCCACTTGAAGTTTGTTTATGTGTGCAACCTTCCCCGTTGTGCCCAAATCCACGTAACTCATTTGGCCAGCCACTTGGCGACGTAGCTGGAACATCTCAGAGCCACCCAACTTCGTGAGCCACTGACACACAACTGGCCACGGGCACGCAGACGCTCACTGATGCCACTGACCACACCAACATGTGGAACACTGCCTAAACACAGCTCAGGAGCACATGCACACTCACATACGTGCCTACAGGGCCACACATATCTGAACACTAACCTGCACCCCCCAACCGGATACCAACACCTGATAAACTACCAACCACCACCAGCAGCTGCGCACCCACGTCTTTGGTGAGAGGGAAGATCCGAGGTTGCCGAGTGGCTCGGACTGTGGCACCAGCTGGCTGGTTTCAAATCCCAGTTTTGCCACTTCCTAACGGCAAGTTTCTTCACCTGTCAGTGCCTCGGCTTCCCTTTCTGTGAAATGGGGATAATAGTGCAGGGCCCTGAGGGCTGTCAGGAGAATTAAATGAGTTGGTTTATAGAAAGCACTTAGTACAGCGCCGGTAGTCACCTTGGCTGTTAGTTTTGTCTTGCCCTGAGGTACACGGGGCCACTGTCCGACTCCCTCACATGCTCAGTGGGGTTTAATGCACGCTGCTGCACACTTAATCACACCCAGACACCCTCACACGAGAGTGGCTGCATAAACACAAAGGCGCATTCACAACAACACAGTCAATCCTTGTCGCTTTCTCACCACCTCTTCCCTAACACACCCAGATCTTCCCCATAGCCTGCAACCCCCCAGGCAGCCCCCAGGGCCAGCCCTTTCCTCAGCCCTCCCAGGCCTCCAGGAGGAAGTGGCTGATGCAAGGTGTCCAGAGTATTGAGGGTGCCGAGTGTGGGATGGAGCCAGGCCCCGTAACCCTGCCCCAGCCTGCCTTGGGAAGCGGGCCTTCCTCACCCTCAATCCACATTCCCTCCGGGCTAGAACACCAGCTTCCTGGGCCCCAGGATTCCAGCTGAGACTCTGCACACCCTGGAAAGATGTGCAGGCCCAGGTCCATCTCTACCTGTCTGAACCTGGCTGAGGCATGGGTGAGGACCGCATTTGGGTACAGATGGGGCCTCCAAGGTTCCCCTCACCCCAAGAGGCCAACCCAGTTCCCCTGACCTCCTGCTGTGGTATCTAATACTTCCCCCCCCCCACCATGTTTATCTCTGCAGAAATATCTTCCCCTCCAACCTGGTGTCCGCAGCCTTCCGCTCAGTGAGTCCTCTGGGGTGTCCCTCAGGGTTGGGGGGTGGGCAGGGAGGGAGACAGCCCCTTGGTGCCTGGAAAAACGCACGTGCCCACATATTTACAGGCCATATTGCAGGGCTCCTGGGCGATTTATGAATGAAACCCATCCACGCCCCTCATGAGAATATGGGTTCTGAGTCCCCTCTGGGTTCTAATTCTAGCTGTGTGACCCTAAGCAAGTGCCTTTACCTCTCTGAGCCTCAGTTTCCGCCTCTGGAAAATGGGGGTATGAATAGTCCTACTGCAGCAGGGTTGCTGGTGGGATGGAATGAGATCACGTTTAAGGGAAGCTTAGGGCGGGCTTTGAGTATTGTCAGTACCAGGATGGGGTGGGGGAGCCTCGATGACAATTGATGCTGACTCTTCCCAACCCCACCTGCAGTACGCTACCTCCTATAAGGAGAGATTGTTCAACGGAACCCAGGTGAAGGTAAGAGCTGGGAAGGCGGTGGGGGACCCTGCACCTTGGTTTTTCCATTTTGTTCTTACCCTGGCCTCGTCTGCCTTCTGGGTCTTCTTTTTTATTTATTATTTTTATTTTTGGCTGTGTTGGGTCTTCGTTGCTGCGCTCTCTAGTTGCGGCGAACGGGGGCTACTCTTTGTTGCGGTGCGCGGGCTTCTCATTGTGGTGGCTTCTCTTCTTGCGGAGCACGGGCTCTAGGTGCGTGGACTTCGGTAGTTGTGGCACGCGGGCTCAGTAGTTGTGGCTCGCGGGCTCTAGAGCACAGCCTCAGTAGTTGTGGCGCACGGACTTAGTTGCTCTGCAGCACGTGGGATCTTCCCGGACCAGGGCTCGAACCCGTGTCCCCTGCATTGGCAGGCGATTCTGAACCACTGTGCCACCAGGGAAGTCCCCTGGGTCCTCTAACATTTGGGCACAATCTGTTTTAAACTCTCTGAAGCCCCTCCCCAATTTCTGTCTTTTCTGCCTTTCTGGAATCTCCATTTTGTCCTCTCTTCTCCCTCCCCACAGCCACACTCAGGTCCAGGCTCCTCTTTTCCCCTCCCGCCCACCTTCAGCCTGGCAGCTGGAGAATTCTTTCCAAAGCACAAACCTGACCCAGCCTCTTTCTTGCCTAAAGCCCTGTCATATTCCCTAGTGCCCTCAGAAGAAAGCCTAGGCTCCTCGCCGTAGTCCCCGGGGCCCCTGTGAGGTCCTGCCCCTGCCCATCCACCCACCCAGCCTCATCTTGTGACTCTGCCTGGCCCATTCTGCTCCAGCCACAGTGAATTTCTTAATGTTCTTTGAATGCCTAAGTTAGAGTCATTTCAAGGTTGTTGCATATTGTTAACTCTCTCTAGAAGAGGGAACAATACCCCTCCCCTCCCTTTACCTTGTTCACCCCCGGTCTCCGGGTCTTAGCCCCTTCCTCCAGGAAGCCCTCCCTGATTCCCCTCCTCCAAGCTTGGCAGCACAGCCTTCCTTGGTTCCCATACTCCCCTGGGTTCCCCCGTCCCAGCCCTGTCCACTCTGGGTGGTCCCTGGACCTGGACTGTGAGCCTTGGGAGGATGGGGCCTGGGGAATGGTCTTGTCTCTGCTGGGTCCCAGCAGTGCGCAGGACAGGCCCTCAGTCACTGTGCAGGTTGACTGAACGGCCCCGCCCATCCCCATGTGTTCTTGCCCAAAGGTGCCCATGGGGGGTGAGGTAGAGGGTATGAACATCCTGGGCCTGGTGGTGTTTGCCATCATCTTTGGCGTGGCCCTGCGGAAGCTGGGGCCTGAGGGAGAGCTGCTCATCCGCTTCTTCAACTCCTTCAACGATGCCACCATGGTGCTGGTCTCCTGGATCATGTGGTAAGTGGTGGGAGAGGGGGCTGGTGAGGCGGGGTGGGGCGATCCTCTATCTGCTCCTTCGAACCAGATGGCCTAGATTCAAATCCAGCATCGACTCTTCCCTGGCTCTGTGACTTCAGGCAAGTGACTTACTCTCTCTGTGCCTCAGTTTCCTCATCTATAAGGTGAGGACAGTACTCTATGCCGTGAGAGCTGATACTGATCCTGGAACCTTCTTGATCCTATTGGAAGGTGACAAAAAGACCGCCGAGCTGCGGCCGCAGCCTGGCTAATGCATCTGTTTCTGAGATTTCACTGTCATCAAATGTTTGCCTTTGGATCAATAATGGAAAATAGTGCCTGCTTTATAGGTTTATAATTAAGATGACATGAGTGACTGAGGTGTAAGTAAAGCACTTAGAAAGTGTTTTAAATGTCTAGCACCTACTGAGCATTCAGTTAATGTCAGCTACGATCATTACCATTATGTATGAGCTTTTGTTAAATGGCCTCAGATAATGAGGGAAAAAAACACGTGCAGAGGCCTTCAGCTTCACCCTTGCCACCTCCCCTGTCTCATCTCCACATGGTGTCACACTGATTCTCAGGACCCATCCTGGATCAGAAGGTCAGAAATCAGGAGGTGGGTTAGGGCTGCTGCCTTTTTACCAAATCTCCCCCAACCCCAACCCTGATTCCAGGGTAGCTGACATCTAAGAAGCTGCTGTGTGGAACTAATAGAAACACTTGGTGTGTGGGTAAGAGCAGGCTCTGCAGCTGGGCAGCCTGAGTTCCTATCCCGGCGCTACTACTTCCCAGCTGTGCGCCCTACGACAAGTTACTTATCCCGCCGTGCCTCAGTTTCCCCATCTGGAAAACGGCGTTGATAGTACCAGGCACGAGTGAGTTAACACGTGTAAAGTTCTTGGGACAGTGCCTGACCTATAGCGTGCCTACAGTAAACAAGCTTAGTTAATATTTGTCAAGTACTTGTATAATTTCTGGGCACATCTCACTGGCTAGAACCTGGGCATTTGGCCAAACCTAGGTGCACAGGTGGCTGGGAAATGGTGCTTTTCTTCTGTAACTAAAGAGGAGAAGGGGTTTGGAGACAAGTAGCCATAGCGATCAGGCAATCAGGGAAGTGATGTTGGGAGCCCTCCTGGCTGGGAGACACATGCAACCCCTGGGATCTTCCCTCCAGGAGAGGCTGATGATAAATTCCAGCGGAAGCCCATAGACTTCACTTATTGTGTACAAAAAGCTTTCAGCTCATTTCCACTGGCATCTCATTTCATCCTCCCAAGATTCCTATGAGGTTGGTAGCATTATGGCCCCTGTTTTATAGACCTATTTGATTTTAATTCAATGATAGCGGCAAGAGATTCAAACTAGGAGCTCCCTTGTGGGGTTGTGGTGAAGACGCAATCCCGTTCAAGGGCTCGGCACATCATAAATGCTTCATACCTGGGACATTAAGACATGAGCCACGGTTTTATTTTTCATGGTGAGAGAGTGTATTGGTTTATGTCATATTAGCTGCTGTAACAAACAAACCCAGAATATGTAAATGATATGCGCGGTGGGTGTTTCTTTCCTGGTCGTGTGTTAAGTCCAAATCTGGTGGGTGACTCTACTCCAAGTGGTTGATGGAACCCCCCCAAACTTCTTTTATCTCCCAGTGGCGCTATGTTCAAGGGGAGAGAATGGAGGATGGCAGGGGAGGTGCCCGAACATCAGCCCACATTGCTGTGGGCGCTTCCTGACTTGGAGGGAGGCTGAGAAGTGTGGTCAGGCCATGAGCCCAGCACAATGCCTGGCCCTGGGTGGGCACATGGTCAGAGGTGGCGATCTGTCTCCTGGGTAATTAGGTATGCCCCTGTGGGCATCTTGTTCCTGGTGGCCGGCAAGATCATGGAGATGGAGGACGTGGGGATGCTCTTCGCCAGTCTCGGCAAATACATCCTGTGCTGCCTGCTTGGCCACGCCATCCACGGGCTTCTGGTGCTGCCGTTCATCTACTTCTTCTTCACCCGCAAGAACCCCTACCGGTTCCTGTGGGGCATCATGACGCCGCTGGCCACTGCCTTTGGGACCTCCTCCAGGTGTGACCTTGGGGCAGACCAGGGCAGGGTTTTTAAGCTTAAGGGGCCTGGAGCAGGCATCAGATGTCTAAAGACCCCTGAAATTTTGTCTAGGGACATGGGATCTGGGTAGAGGGAAACCCCCCCCCACCATTAGGAAACTACTGCCTTGGAGACTTATTCCTTCCTTCCTGAGAACCCCTCCGCATCCCAAGGCCTGGCCTTGGGGGACTCTAGTGTTTTACCCTGGATCCAACCTCTAAAAGCTCCTTCCGCCTCTCCTGAGTAGTTTGTCCATCTCTGCGGGCCCTGTCCCCTCAGGATCCCACCCTCCCTATAGCAGCATCCCCCAGAGTATAGTAATTCTTAGTCGAGGTCTGTTATTGGTAGAGATGGGGAAGGGGTGTGAGTCAGTGAGCGCTCAGACATTCTAGAAGTTAGTTATGAATTTTTATGTGTATTTTAAGGAGTAGCCGTTGGTAATCTCCCAGGGGTCCAAGATTCCCTATATTTTGGAATGCTTCCATTCTGTGGGATCCCTAGTGCCTTCTGGCTCTGAGAAGAGAAGGGCATGGCGAGCCGGGGAGGGCTAAGGGGTGTGGGTGGAGACCCCGGGTTCACGGGAAGCAGAGGTCTAGGCTGGTGGGCAGAGCTTGCGCCTGAGATGAGGTGCTGTGTGGGTGGGGCCTGGTCCAGGGGATGGTCAGGGGAGGTAGGTGGGGCTTGGCTTGAGCGGTGGGCGGGGCCCGGTCGGGCTGACCAGGTGAGCTCGCGCCAACTCAGATCTGCGGTCCCCTCGCAGCTCTGCCACGCTGCCGCTGATGATGAAGTGCGTAGAGGAGAAGAACGGCGTGGCCAAGCACATCAGCCGCTTCATTCTGCCCATCGGTGCCACTGTCAACATGGACGGTGCCGCGCTCTTCCAGTGTGTGGCGGCAGTGTTTATTGCACAGCTCAATCAGCGATCCTTGGACTTCATGAAGATTATCACTATCCTGTGAGTGCGGGGGGGCTGCGGCTAGGACCCCCAAGGCACCTGACCCCTCCCTTGAGAATGGACACGAGCTGGGAGGAGCAGCCCCACCCCCACAGCTTCTCCCATTACCGAGCGGCCTCTCCCTGACCTCTCCTCTCCTCCCCCAGGGTCACCGCCACAGCATCCAGTGTGGGCGCCGCGGGCATCCCCGCCGGAGGTGTCCTCACTTTGGCCATCATCCTCGAGGCGGTCAGCCTGCCAGTTCACGACATCTCCTTGATCTTGGCTGTGGACTGGCTAGTGTGAGTGTGGTTCGAGGGTTCGGGGGGCTCAGGGGTACTCCTGAGAAAGGGGACGAGCAAGAGGGTCATTGAGAGCCTCTGAGCAGAAGAGAGGAAGGAAGGGGTTCTAGAAGAAAGGGGAGGGGACCTTACCTTGAGTGTTCTAATCAGAGGGAAGAAAGGGATCTTTGGGGTTCCAAGAGGAACCCCAGAAAGGTAGCATGTCCCAGTGGTTAATAGAGCAGACTCTTAGACCAGGCTCCCAGAGCCACTGTTGCTAGCTCTAATGACCTTGGGCAAGTACTTAATCTCCCTGTGTCTCAGTTTCTCCATCTGTAAAATGGAGAGAATAGTTCCTCCTGGAGGATTAGATGACTTAATACACGCAGCTTTCTTAGAACTACTTAGAACAGTAAGTAGAAAATGCGACGTAATTGTTAACTATCATGATTAAGCTGTTAAGAGTGTAAAAGATTAGAAGACAGTCTGGCTTCAAAAGTTAGAGAGTTACCATGTGTCTTAGCAATACCACTCCTAGGTTTAAACCCAAGAGAACTGAAAACATGTCCACAAAAACTTGTACGTCAATGTTCACAGCAGCACTTTTTCTTTTTTTAATTCAACATCTTTTAAAAAAAATTAATTTACTTATTTGGCTGAGTCAGGTCTCCGTTGTGGCAGGCGGGCTCTCTAATGGTGCATGGGTTCCAGAGCACAGGCTCAGTAGTTGCGGCACATGGGCTTAGTTGCCCCGAGGCATGTGGGATCTTAGTTCCCCGACCAGGCATCGAACCTGTGTCCCCTGCATTGGAAGGCAGAGTCTTAACCACTGGACCACCAGGGAAGTCCTCATAGCAGCACTATTCATAATAGTGAACCGGTAGAAACAACCCAAATACCTATCAATTGATGAATGGATAAACAAAGTGTCATATGTCCACACAATGGAATATTATTCAGCAAGAAAATGGAATGAAGCAGTGATACAAACGTACATGCTACGACATATGACCCTTGAAAATATTATGCTCAGTGAAAGAAGCCAGACAAAAAGGACCACATTGTATATGATTCCATTTATATGAACTGTTCAGAATAGGCAAATCTATAGACAGAAAGTAGATTAGTGGTTGCCTAGAGCTGGGGGATGGGAGGAGATGGGGGATAACTGCTTAATGGATACGAGGGTTTCTTTCTGGAGTGATGAAAATATTCTGGAATTAAATAGTGATGATTGTTGCACAACCCTGAATAAACTAAAAACCACTGGGTTGTATTCTTTTAAAGGGTGAATTTTATGGTATGTGAATTGTATCTCAGTTTTTTTAAATGGGAGGAGAAGGACCTGAGGGAGAACTTAGTATTTCAGAAGAAGAAAGAGGCATTGATGGGTCCTCTGGGGCCCCAAGGAAAGGGAGGCATGATTTTTTGAGGTTCCAGAAGGAACAAATCTTGTATTTGATTGGAAGAAGGATCTTTGGGGATCCAGGGAGGATGGAGGAGATCTTTGGGGTCCTAAGGCAGAGAAAGCCTGATGGGACACTTGGGATTGTAGGGAAGGAAGGTGGGTAGGAGGCTTCTGGGGTTCTAGAGGAAAAGATCTTTAAGGTTCTAGAGGAAGGGATATTTGGGATCCTGGGAGGATGGAGGGATGAGCTCCTAAGAGGAGTAGAACAGGGTTCTGTGAAGGAGGGCATGATGGGGACTTGAAGGTAACAGGCAGGGAGAGGGGAGAGAGTTGGGCCCTGACCCTTCCCCTCCCACTCACTTCCCCCTCACTGTTCCCCCTTCAGCGACCGGTCCTGTACTGTCCTCAACGTGGAAGGTGACGCCTTTGGGGCAGGACTCCTCCAAAATTACGTGGATCGCACAGAGTCCCGCAGTTCAGTGCCCGAGCTGATCCATGTGAAGAGTGAGGCGCCCTTGGCTGCGCTGCCGGACCACACCGAGGAAGGGAACCCTCTCCTCAAACGCTGTCCAGGACCTGCTGGGGACGCTGACACCTGTGAGAAGGAATCAGTCATGTAAATCCCAGTAGGGACCCTCCCTGCCCCAGTCGGGGGGTGGGGTGCTTTGGACATTGGAATCATGCGGCATGGATGAACGGACAAACAGGGCCTCTTGGAGAGTCCCACCCACCCACTCGGGGAGCCACAGGCCTCAGCTTCCCTCCCTGCCATGAGATCTGGGAGGCCTCACTGCTGGGGTATATGCGTTTGCTTGTGTGTGTGTGACTGTCTGTCCCCAAATCTCCCCAGTCGTCAACTCCTGTCCTCACCCAAGGCTAGGAAACAGCAAGATGGAGAAATAGCGGCCTCCACACCCCATCCTGGGAGCCTGCATGGCCTCGTGTCTCAGGGCACAGGGCACCATGGGAAATTCTTCCCTCTTCGAGCAGAAGGATGTTCTGACAGGTTGCTGGCTCCTTTGATGGTTATTTTGGTGGCTGTAGCTCTAGCTGTGTGTGTGTGTGTGTGTGTTTTCTGTGACTCTCCACGGTACAATCCCACCCTGTCCCCAGGCCCTCTGTTCCCTTCACAGTAACAGAAACACTCCCGGGAACCCTGAGGGGAGACTGAGGACACACACTGCTGTTACTCCAGAGGATGCTTTTCAGCAATAAAATTGTCAAGTGTATCTAATCAGATGTTTTCAAGAGTTTGACTAAAAGTGCTAGCCACACAGAAAACAACAACAAAATGATAAATTGGACTTCATTGAAATAAAATATCTGTTCATCAAAAAACACGCAGCCAAAAAATAAAAAAATATATATACACACACAGCACTGTTGGAAACCACAGTGAGATACCACTACACACACTTATTGGCATGGCAACAAACAAAAGCAATACCAAGTGCTGATGAGAATGTGGAACTGGACAGAGCCTATGCATTGCTGGTGGGAATGCAAAATGGTCCAGTCACTTTGGAAAATCACTGGGCACTTTAGGGCTTCCCTGGTGGCACAGTGGTTAAGAGTCCGCCTGCCGATGCAGGGGACATGGGTTCGTGCCCCGGCCCGGGAAGATCCCACATGCCGCGGAGCGGCCGGGCCCGTGAGCCATGGCCGCTGAGCCTGCGCGTCCGGAGCCTGTACTCCGCAGCGGGAGAGGCCACAGCAGTGAGAGGCCCGCATACCGCAAAAAAAAAAACCCCAAAAACTGGGCACTTTAATATCAAAGTGTATTTTAAAATATCTACTTACCATGGGGCTCATGAGTCCTGCTCCTGGGGATTTACCCAAGAGAAATGAAAGCTATTCACACAAAAGCTGGTACACAAATGTTATAGCTGCTCTCTGTAATTGCCAAAATTTAGAAACACATCAATTGGATTAGCTGGTACAATCATCATTCGATGGAAGCCTGCTGGGCAAAAAAAGTGTTGATATACTCAACACGATGCATCTCACAGATTAACATTTTGAGTGAAAGGAACCAGAAATAGTACATGCCTTATAATTCCATTTATAAATGAAGGTCTAGAACAGGCTAAACTGGTCTATGGTGAGAGAAATCGGAACAGTGGTGACCTACGAGGATCTATATATAGATCAGGAGAGGGCACAAGGGAACTTTCTATGACACAGCAAATGTCCTATATCTTGATAGGACGGATGCTTACACAGGTGTAAACGTTTGGAAAAATAAACTAACCAGTACACTTAAGATGTGTGCAGTATGTACCCTAGGTACGTTAGCTTCCAGTTAAAAATTTTGTCCCACCTGTGGTAAATTCATTTCCAACTATAACCACCTCCATGGGAATGCAGTTACCCCTTGATAACTCTCACTATCCTAATAGTCCCAATAATGACTCGCGCTTTTTTTTTTTTTAAACCCCCAGTTTGCTGTTTGAATCAAAAACCTGTTCTGCAACTGTTTTCAGTTCTATCTGAGTCCTGGACGACACCAGTTAAGACTCACCTGTTCTAACAGGATCCTGTCTTGTGCATTGTTGAAGCATGTTACTCGTGACCGATATTCTCTCCCCCTTCCTAGGTCCCTATGTAGACTTCTGCCAGGTGCCTGGAGGTACCACCAATTATAGATGTTACAGCTTTAGCACCTTTTTTGGGTTTATGTAGTTACCTCTCCTGATCATTGCTGTGTGGCAGGGAAATATCATTCATATCTGATTCTGTGCAAAATTGTGTATTGCACACAAACATAGCCACTGATGAGTTCATTAAGTGTTGAATAAATTAAGTAATTGTTTTCAATGATTTCTATTATGCCAGAAACCTTAGTGGGTTGTTACAGAAGTGTTTAATAAGAGTGTTAAATGATATTTGGGGAAGTCAGTTGGGGTTTTTGGATGGAGCTAGGAGTGCATTATTTTCCTCACTTGAAATAGCTGTTTACTGCCCAATTTTCTATTTCATGCTTTTGGGAGAATGGATGAAATTTAGATGATGAGGGATGCCTATTTAAAGAGATACACACCTACACATGTAATATTTTGCATGTACAATCTATGTAGAAAATATATGTACATAAAACTGGGCCATGTTCCACCAAACAGTACTTACCCATTTTTAAATTTCCTTAAAAATTTTTTTAATTAAAAAATTTTCTTTTATTTTGGCCACACTGTGCGGCTTGCAGGATCTTAGTTCCTCCACCAGGGATTGAACCCGGGCCATGGCAGTGAAAGCGCAGAGTCCCAACCACCGGACCACCAGGGAATTCCCACTTACCAAATTTTTTCTATTCCATTTTTAAAAATTGAAGTATAGTTGATTTACAATGTTGTGTTAATTTCTGATATACAGCAGAGTGATTCAGTTACACACACACACACACACACACATATATATATACTTTTTTTCATATTCTTTTCTATTATGGTTTATCACAGGATATTGAACATAGTTCCCCATGCTATACAGTAGGACCTTGTTTATCCATTCTGTATATACCAGTTTGCATCTGCTAATCCCAAACTCCCACCCATCTCTCCCACACCCCCTGCCCCCTTGGTAACCACAAGTCTGTTCTCTATGTTTGTGAGTGTGCTTCGTAGATAGGTTCATTTGTGTCATATTTTAGAAAGAGATGGAACGCTTCGCGAATTTGCGTGTCATCTCGTGCAGGGGCCAAGCTAATCTCTGTATCATTCCAATGTTAGTGTATGTGCCGTCAAAGCACGCACTCTATTCC
Organism: Aethalodelphis obliquidens; assembly: GCF_003676395.1. Classification (NCBI taxonomy): domain Eukaryota; kingdom Metazoa; phylum Chordata; class Mammalia; order Artiodactyla; family Delphinidae; genus Aethalodelphis; species Aethalodelphis obliquidens. The sequence continues at coordinate 12,334,625 of NW_020837987.1, read as the reverse complement.
ATTTTTTTAAAGTGCTGAGCACGTGCCATTAGTTTGCCTAAAATGCTGATCTAGGTCATATAGAAAGACTGGAGCCATGTCATGCCTCCTCGGTATTGATAGGGTCTCAGGTGACTCCCAGACCCTGTCCCCACTAGGACGTGCACTCCAGGAGGAAACCACCTTTGTCCTGCTCGCGGCTGCATGTCCAGAGCACAGCAGAGGTCCTGGCACATAGTAGGTACTCAATATTTGCAGAAGGAATGAATTGGGCTCCAGCTACAGAGCCTCCTCGCTACAAGAGGCTGTTGCCCTGGTGCAGACCCCGCTTCTGCTACCTACCAGCTATGTGACTTTGGGCAAGCACTGCCAGGTGTCACCATCTGGTGACAATGGCTCTGTTACGCCTCACCCAAAGGCCGCTGATGAAGGTTACATAAGAGCAGAAGAAAAAGCCCTGGAGAGCCACTCTCTGGAGCCTAGCCTCCATCTCCTCCCCACCCTTTCTCCCCTGCCCCACCCACTCCTATTATTGGGACACCCCTCTTGCTTTTTCCCAAGGAGCCTGGCGTGGGAGGAAGGGCTCGGGCTGGCCTTGGATTGGGCTTGGACCCGGGTTCAAGCTCAGAGTGACAGTCTGGCGGGCAGGCAGCGTCATGACTCACCTTTGTCTTCTAGTGACAGATCAGTGTTTCTAGGCCATTTGGCCCCTCTCCGCCATCTGCTTTTTGGGGGTCAACCTTATTGAGGTATAATTTACACACAATAAATTGCATCCCTCAAAGCAGACAACGGGATGGGTTTTGACAGATACACGCTTGAAAATCCACCACCACAATCAAGACACACAGCATTCCTACCTGCCCCCAAACTTCCTCGTGCTCCTTTGTTGTCTTTCCCTCCGTCCCCTCCCAGGCCCAGGCCACAGCTGATCTGCTTTTGGTCCCTAAGGATTCGTTTGGACGCTTCTAGAATTTCACATTGGTGGAATCATATGGTATATGACTTTTTGCATTGGCTTCTTTGACTCAGCATAATGCTTTTGAGGGTTAGTCATATTTTTACACGTATTAGTAGTTCATTCCTCCCCCCCGTGGCCCCCCCAACCCGTCTTAATCACTGAGTATTCCATTGTCTGGATGTACAGTTTGTCTCATGTGTTCACGGACGTTGGGTAGTTTCCAGTTTGAGTTAACGTGCATAAAGGCACGTTTGTAAACATGTCTTTGAGTACCATTCACTGTTCAGAGCAAATATTTTGTAATGTCCAGGGGCGATACCCGGAAGATTTGTTACTTGGTAAATGCGTTGGCTCATCCCACAGTCCCTGGGACCCCCTTTCCTCCCACCGTGCCTAGTGTTAACCCCTGGGCTGCTGGGTCAGGAGGAGACCCAGGGGGTCCCCAGGGAGAGCCAGGAGGGTAATAGTAGGGGACTCTTGGCCGTGACCATTTACCAATGGATTAATAACCCACAATTTAATGCTTTTGTGTTTAAGTTCACAGATGATATAACCCACGGGCACGTGATATTAAAAATGATTCCAATAAACAAGGTCCTACTGTACAGCACAGAGAACTAGATTCAATATCCTATGATAAACCATAATGGAAAAGAATATAAAAGAAAAGAATGTATATATATATATATATAACTGAATATAACTTTGCTGTACAGCAGTAATTAACACAACATTGTAAATCCACTATATTTCAATAAAAAATAAAAATAAATAAAAATAAAATAAAAGCAAATACTTCACACACACACACAAAATGATCCCATTGCCCCAACTGTAAGAAAAAGGAGAAATAAAAGGATAGGAATTTAAAATATACATTTCAATATGCAAATGTGCGGGGCCACCTTCCTAGAACCCGAGGAGGGAGACAAACATTCACACCGGAAACATAGGCAGCTCCTAACGCGGCTGTAAACATGCGGTTTAGGTGTTGAATTACCAAGAACCAGGTGGAACGTGGTTTTCTGATATTGTTGACAATCCTTGGCCAAGTTTCAAACAAAACACAAGCTTCCCTCTTCTTACGTGGTAGTTGCACTTCCTGGAAAAGTCAGAACCTACGAAAACCATCTAAAAAGACTTTGTGTTTGCCTAAGGAGAGTTAGGTTCTAGGCTCAGATCATTCTTAACCAGGTTTTTCCAAGTAAGGCTAAAATTTCGTTAGTTTGCACTAGTATGGATGGGCTGGTTGTTAAAGTATTGAAATACTTCTGGCTGGTGAATAGTATAAGAGTAAGTGAGAAAGTGTAAAATTCAATAATACATATTGCGATAAATTAGTTCAAGTTAGTTGTTGTGATGGGTTTTCTGTCATCCCATTACTTAGTTGGTAATAAACATATTGAATAGACAAAACTATTAGACAATATTTTAAGGGCTAGAAAAGTTTCAGACGTAATTGCTGTTAGTTCAGGAACAGCAAAGAGAGGAGAAAAACACCAAAACACTGCAGTTGCTGCTAAGAGAAATGCTTTATCTATTGAGATCTCAAGTCCTAAGGATTCTCAATTTAATGGGAAGTTGCTAAAAGCATTTGATGCGGTTCCCTTATCAAACCACAGCTAAGACAAGGTTATTTTAAATATACATATGTACATATATAACATGTTATTTTATGTATATACGTATATACAGCTGTGCCAATCAAGAAATCACACCAACAATTTCTAAATGAAACAAAACCATTACAATAATTTACGAGTGATTTGAGCTTCAACTTACGTTCTTGGCAACACCTTAAAGAAATATGTATATATAGATAGCTAATATTGATTATTTTGAGAATTAAAAAAGATTTTAAGATGTGATGCAGATATTGATTTATGTATTTATATTACCATGCCAGTTGCAAAATATTTTGAACATCACCGCCTTTCATGAATGCCCAATGGGACATTTTAAAATAGTATGTGACAAGGGACCCTGCTTCATTGTGTGGAGGTGCCCTGCATATATTATAAGACATCTCCATCCCTGGGCCGTGCCTTCCAACAGCCAAGAGCACGGTCCGATCACAGCAATAACCCAAATCATCCCCATATGTTTCCAGAATGCTCCCTGGGAACCCAACAGACTGCGAGCCGTTGGCAGGTTCAGTGGTTAAAAACAGAGGCTGCGTTGTAAGTCAGGCTTCGTATGTCTGAGCCTCAGGGGTCTGGGCCAAATCGGCATTTATCTTCTCTTGCTGGTGTGCGAAGCCCCCTCCTCCAAGGGCTTCACGCTTCTGCGATATCACCAATCCCCGCCACCCATTCAATGGAGCAGTGACTTGCCTAAGGTCACAAAGAAAGTAAGTAGCCAAGCCAGGAGCCACACCCAGCCCTGACTCCCGACCCCTTTACCACCCAAGTGCCTCACAGCACCCCTGTGGGGCGAGGGTCACCATTAGCCCTGTTTCCCAGGTGCAAAGCCAAGGTGAAGAGAGTCAGAGTCACTGGTGGCCCAAGTTCCAGTGGGATTTGGATTTGAAGCACTTGGATTTGAACCCAGGCCTCTCCCACTTCAGAGCCTGTGGGTCTCAAAGCCAGGTGCATACACCCAAGGGGTGTGCGGGACAAGTCACTGGGATGAGGCTGGTAATCAAAACCCTCTCTATTTATTTTTAATTTTAAAATGGAATAATTTAAGCCTTATTACTAATATACAGAATGCTAGTAGTACCTGGATATAAGTTATAAATAAATCTACCTATTGGAGGTACATGCCCAAACAGTATTTCCTCTTAGGTGCACGATCACAAGAGGAAGGCTGCTGTCGCTTTACCTGCTAAGCCGTGTGGCTTCCCAAAGCCCACCTTGGGTACTATCACCAGAGAGGGGCATAGCAGGCAACAGCAATGCAGGCTACAGGCGGACAGCCTGGGTTCAAGGCCCCTCTCTGACACTTCCCAAGCTGTCTGATTTTGGACAAGTGGCTCTACCATTCTGGCCTGTTTCCTCATCTGTGAAATCAAAATAACAGCAGCTCTCACCTCAGAGGGGCAAGGTGAGGGATAAGCCAGTTACTCCGTGTGAAATACTGAGAACGATGCCTGACACACACTAAGTGCTCAGTAAATGTGAGCTATGATTATTGTTTACCCCACCTTGCGAGTGGCTAACAGGTGCAGAGAGCTAAAATAATGAGGTAACAGTTAAATGGAGGGGGCCGGGATCCAGAACCCGGTTCTTAACCACAGCCACACCTCAGAGCCTGTTTGCTTCTCTGCAAGATGGGGTTACGAGCAGCATGCACCTCACAGCGCTCTCCCAGGAGGGAAGGAGGTCGTTTTCAGAAAGAAGGGGATTTAGTCATCCTGTCCTTCCAGGCACAGGAGGCTAGAGGGAAGACCAAAGGCTCAAGAGACGTGAAAGCCGTGGAACAGAGGTCCCGGGCTTACATTCGCCTTGGCCCCCAAGGTAGGACAAGGGCGCCCTCTAGTGGCAGAAGCAACTCCAACGGCCAAGTGTCCTGGGGCTCTTTGTGTGCTAGACCCTGAAGGCACACACTGAATCCTGGAGGAAACCGAGGCGCAGAGAAATTGGGACGCAGCAGTCTGGCCCCAGAACCTACACTCTTTCTCCCTCTCTTTCCAAAACTCTGCCCCAGCCCTGGAGCCCCGGTTCTGGAAATTTGGGGCAGGGCACGCCTTTGAGGTCCCGGGCTGTGCTGGGCCCAGCAAGGTGGCTTGGCATCCCTGGCTTGCCCACCAAACGCCAGCAGCACCAAGACAAAGGACAATGAATGCCCTGTGCCTGAATGTGCTCCTGACTCCAAGATCAGGCGCTGGAGCTTCAGCTGCTTCCTGCCAAACTCAGGAGTGCTGGGTTGGGGTATTCGGGGTTCTCGATGACCCCGGGGCCGAACTTGAGCTCCAGGAAGCGGCGGTAGTTGTTAGGTGCCTGCGCCACGAAGCCGGCAAAGGGCAGGGGCACGAGAGGCTGCAGGAAGTGTTCGGGGAACTCGACATCCTGCCGGTGGTCCAGCCACGTGTCCTTCGTCATGACCCCGTTTCGAGGGTAGAAGGGCCACAGGTCCACGTGCAGGTGGTTGCTCTCGCTGTACTGCACGCGGAAGAAGTCGCCCTCCACAGCCTTCTCCCACACGAAGCCGCGCTCATCCACCACCGAGCCCGCCTCGGCACCCCGCAGCTGCTCGCAGTTGCCCACGTCCTCCAGGTAGATGCCCAGGTCCACGTCGTAGTCCCACGGGATAATGTCCCCGTGGCGGGCCGCCCCCAGCAGCGAGCCACCCTCCAGCCAGTAGCGCACGCCGGCCGCCTCCAGCACGCCCACCACGTAGCGGGCCGTCTCGCGCAGCGCACGCAGGCAGCACGGGGGTGTCCAGCGCTCCTCGTACAGGTAGGCCGGCGTGTCGCCCACCACTGTCCCGAAGCAGCGCGGGGTCTCCTTGTTGCATCCGAACCACTCGAGCCGCCCGCCCTCCCAGCTCACCAGGCGGATGCCCAGAGCCCGCAGCAGCGCCGCCCGCCGCGCCCGCCCCTCGCGCTCCGCCTTCCAGCGCGCGTGGGCCGTGGTCAGCGGGGGCTGGCGCGCCCTGGCAAAGGGCAGGTCCAGCAGCTGCACCGTCCAGCCGCGGAGGGCGGTCTGCAGGAAGAGGCCGGTGCCCACGGGCCGGGCCAGGGGCGCCGAGAGGTTGAAGAGGTCGCGGGCGCGCAGGAGAACCACGGCGTCCCCGTCCAGGGCGTCGCAGCGGGGTGCGGAGGGTGCCGGGCCGTAGCGCGCCGTCCACTCCCGCAGGCTGACGTTCAGGGCCAGGCACCGGGCAGGGTTGGCCGAAGCAACGGGAGCGGCCACCAGGCGTGCGCCTCCCGCTCGCAGCACCTCAGCCATGCGCTTCAGCTGGCCCGGTGCCTCGGCCCTCGCCCCGTCAGGCACCAGGGCCACGTACTCGGTGGCCACGTAGGTCTCAGGGCGCGAGGCTGCAGCGGGCCGGTCCAGGGCGGGCTGGAGCAGCGCCAGGCGAACGCTGGGGATGCGGGGCAGGGCGAGAGGCGGGTAGGGGAGCGTATCGGCTGCCACCACCACCGGCTGGGCTGGGTCCTGCTGCAGGAAGGAGTCCACCAGCTCTGGCACCGCGTTGTCAAAGGCCTCGAACTCCCGCACCAAGATGGTGACCCGGGGGCCGGAGGCAGATCCACGGCGGGAGCCCCTGGCCGGGGAGTACCTGGGCTGGTGCTGCAGCCACGAGACATAGAACAGAACCAAGAGGTTGAGGGTGATGGCGGCTGCCAGAGCAGCCTGGCAGCGGGTGAGCCGCATGGGGCTGAAGTCAGGCCCTTAGCTGGGCTTCCCGGGTATCCTGGGGAGCGGGGATGAAAGGGGAGACTGGAGCTGGTTGTCAGAAACCCCCCCACCCATCCTCAGCCTTGTCTTCCTGTCCCAGCCTTTTCCTTATTTGGTTTCACTTCCGACATTTCCTCCTCCAGGAAGCCCTCCCTGATGCCAGGCTGGGTCATGCAAACCCCTCTGGGCTCCTTCAGACCCCTGGGTTCCCCGACTCTAGCCTACCACTCTAATTCATTAGTGAGTAGGGCCCAGTCTGTGTGAGGGCAGGTCCTGAGCCTGTCTTGGTCACTGTTGGGTCCCCAAGGCTACTCAGCACAGAGCCAGGTACACATTAGATGCTCAGGAAGTTTTTAACCAATGAATCACCTTCCCTTCTTCCTTGTTCAGTCTCACCCTTTTATTCATTGTCAACTTCTCATTCAGATTCGGGTTCAGTTATAAATGCCCAGACCCCATTCATGCCCTGCTCTCACCCCTGATCTCTTCTTCCCTTCCCCGCACGCCCCCCCACCCCGGCCTCGGGGTCAGAATCTTGGCCACCAAGCCCCTCCCCTGCTGCCTCCTTCTCACTTCCTCAAATCCTCTGCCATCTGGCCATCTCTTTCCTGATGGTCAGCCAGATGTTTTTGGTTTTGCAAGGAAAGCTAGAAATGTTTTCTTAAATCATAGAATTATTCCAGTTTGTAATGTTGGCCACTAATTAATTTTTTTTTAATGGAATGGGTCAAACTCAGACAAACAGGAAGTAGATGGTGGTTGCCAGGGGCTGTGAGGAGGCAGAAACGGGGAGTTGTTGTTTAATGGGTATAGAGTTCCAGTTTTGCAAGATGAAAAAGTTCTGGAGACTGTTTGCACAATAATATGAATATACTTAACACTACTGAACTATACACTTGAAAACTGTTAAGATGACAAATTTTGTTATGTGTATTTTATCACAAGTAAAAAAATCTTTTTTTTTTTTTTTTTTTTTGAAGTACAGTGGGCTGCATCCAAAGAGGCTGTGCTCCCTCCATAGGGCACCTCCACCTCTATTCATGGGCCACATTCCTAAGCAACCCCCAGGTGGCGCTGTCTCCATGTCCCCATCACAACTTGAAGATGTGGCTGGTCTCCAGCACAGAAGGAATAACTAACTCTCTCTTCTGAGCAGATACTAAAGTTTCCCCATGAAGGATCTTCATAGGTTCTGCCCCTCCCGGAGAGGGGGACGTCAGAGACCCCGCTAATCTTCCTACCTCCTAAATACTTCTGACCCCCCTCCTCCCCATTCCCACAGCTCTCCCTTCAACCCTGGTTCACCCAGATCCCCACCCAGCCTCCCACAGTCTCCTAAGTCCCCTCCTCGTGGCAGCCAGAGGGGTCTGCATAAAGCACAAATCTGACCTCTCCCTCTCTCGCTCAGAATCTGCCATGGCTCCCTAGTGCCCTGGGGAGAAAGTCTAAGTTTCTTACAAAGTCCCACCAGGCCTCGTATGACCTGGCCCTTGCCTGCCACCATTCCAGCCCCATCTCCTGCCATGCATCCTCGAACTCTGTGCCTAAGCCATCTTGGACTTTTCTTCAAACAGATCTTATTTCTAAACCTTTGTGTATCCTGTTCCTCCTGCCTAGAAGAGTCTCCTCTCGATCACCCCTTCTCCCCGTGCCTCTTTTCTCCTGGAGAACTCACTTATGCTCAGGCTTTAGCTCAGATGGCCCCTCCTCCAGGAAGCCCTCCCTGAACCACAGTCAGAAGTCCCCTCTGGGCTCCTGGAGTCAGAAGTCCCCTCTGGGCTCCCGGAACCCCTGGGCTACCTGTTCTGGTTTGGCACTGTCTGGGGATGGCTCTGTCTGCCCCACTAGACTGTGAGCCCCAGGAGGGTAGAGCCAGGACTGTCTCAATCACCACTGTGTTCCTCCCACACGACTGGGCACTGAAAATACACTTGGTGAAAAGATGATGACTGGGGGCAGGGGTTTTGTGTGTCTGTAAAGCCCACTCAGGTCCCCAGGGCCAAATTCTGCACTGTGGCCATGCACCTGGGGCCCTGCCCTGGTCTCCCTGTCTCCTCTCTCTCTCTCTCTCCCTCCAGAAACGCCCTCTCATCCCTCTTCACCCATCCCAGGCCTGCTTGCCCTTCTCTGACCCAACTCAGATGGCACTTAAGAGTCTGAGTTGCACTTTCAGAGTGACTTGTTATTCTTCAGAACCTTGGAACTGCCTTCTGGACCTGCGATCAATCCCTCCTTCCTTCCATCATTCCAGGTTGTGGAACTCCTACAACATACCACGCACTGTCCTAGGCCCTGGGGAAACAGCCGTGGACACACAACACACAGAGAAAGACAATACCACTGAGCTTAGGCAATTCACATTCCTGTGGGGGCGGGGAGGAGCCATGGGGACCACAGAATCTTCGGGGTCTTAAAAATCTTAGAATTTTAGCGCTCAGGTACACAGAAACAGAGAAGAGACCTTTAGATGGTTTCAGAGTCTTCTAACAATTCTGAAGAGACCTTCCTCCTGCTTCGGCCTTGTCTCCTATGGTCTGTGCCCCACTCAGAGCCCAGAAGGATCCTGTTCAATCTTCAGTTAGATTCTGTCCTGCGTCTGCTCAAGGCTTCTGTGGCTCGAGACTCACTCAAAGGAAAAGCCAAAGTCTTCGCTGGGACCCGCAAGGCTCCACGCGATCCCCCCACCCTCTCCCACTTGTCCGCTCAGCTGCAGCCACGTGGGCCACCAAACACCATTCTCCAAATACACCCAGGAGACCCCAGCTGTGGCACTGGCTGTCCCCTCTGCCTGGATGCTCTCCCCCAGGTAGCAGCTGCATGCCTTTTCCCCTGGCTTTCAGGTCTTTGCTCAAATATCACCTATCCAGTGATCCCTTCCTTTGGCCCCCCTACTTAAAAATGCCTCTCCCTATCACCCACATACTTCCTATGTCCCATCCCTGGGCTACTTTCCTCCCCTAGTAGTTCTCACGTAGATTTTACTTATCTTGTCTCTTGTTTTGTCTGTTTTGTTCCCTGCTGTACACCCAGAACATGGCTCGGTACCTGGCACACAGCAGGTGCTCAATAAATGTGTGCGGAATGAATGACTGACTCCTGTTATTCAGACGGGGAACCTGCGGCGCAGAGAGAGGAAGGCCAAGGGAGCGGAACCCAGGTCTCCGCCCCCGGAACCTGGTTCTCAGCAGGCGCTATCTGGCTGACTCTGGGCCAGGAGGTGCCCAAAAGGACGGAGGACAGAAGCCAGTTTCTCAGAGACCAGCAGGTATGACAGCCAGCTGAGGAGGTGAGGGAACCAGAGTAGAGAGAGAGAGGAATCACCTAGTACCCTGACAAGGTCAGTCTTGGCTTCCCCAGCTGTAAGGACTCAAAACTCCTTCACTGGGGCAAAGTGGATGAAACGATGGTTTTGAAGGATCATAATAATATCAACAATTCTAGCTGCTCTTGATGTACCAGTTCCTGTTCTAAGCTTTTTACCGATCTTAACTTGTTTAATCTTCACATTATGATCACATTTAAAGATGAGGAAACTGAGGCACAGACAGGTGCAGTCACTTGCCCAAGGTCACACAGCTGGGAAGTGGTGGACCTGGGATTTGACCGGGAAGCTGGCTCCAGTGTTGTGATTTTAGCCAATAAACTCTGCTGTCTCTTTTGGGTCCACAAAGACAGTCCAACTTTCAACCCATCTTCAGTGAGATAACCCCTTTCCCTTGCCCTCACTTGACAGGTGCTTTCAAAGCTGAATATGAACATTAATTAATTAATTCAACTCATTAACTCAACAAACATATATTTATTGAGTGCCCTCTGTGTTCTGGGGACACGGGGTGAACCAGGCAGTGGTTGGGCAGGCCCTCCAGAGGTAGGAAGACAGACAAAATCCCTGCAAACAACTTACAGATAGAGCAGGAAACCATCAGGGAGTGTGAGAGAGAAAAGGTGGTCAGGGGAGGAGAGGACAGTTAAGCTGAGACTTTGTCTCTCCATTGCCCACAAAACAAGGTAAGTGGATCCACATTCACTTCAGGCTAGACTTCACCTGGCCTGAGCCTCAGTTGCTGCATCTGTAGAATGGGAATGTGATGGATCGAGAAAATGAGTGATGTGTGGAAAAACCTTTGGGGACAAGGGCAGTTCCCACGTGAGTGCAGGTGACACTGAGGGGCTTCTTACCTCCTAGGTTGCAGGCTGAGGGAGCTCCAGGCGGGCAGTTCCAGCCCAGCTCAGCTGCACTGCTGAGGGAAGGAGAAACCAGAAAACCCCAAATCAGCCAATTTCACACAATAGAGCACAATTTCATTTTACCTAAAAAAGTGGCAACGAGAAGGTCAAGGAATCGTTTCTCTTGAAATCTCATAAGCTCAGGGACCACCTGAAGCATCTGTGAAGAGAAGGAGTGAAGGGAAGGATGTCATAGCAACCTATAACCATCCCTTCTTTCATAAATGTGTCCAGAAAGGTAAGGCTAGAAGTGACAGAAGGTGTTACCATGACAACCCCTTTCCTAGACACACTCCATCCTGAGAGACAATCCTAAAATGTCCTGTACCTTGGTGGGCCTGGTTCCTAGGGTCACTGGAAGGGGGACTGCCCCCATTACCGTAGTAACCAGGACTTGGCTTTGCTTTTTTCTTACCTCCCTGGGGATGGTCCGGGCCTTGTAACCATAGCGACTACTCCTCAGCAGAGCATCTCCTCTAAATAAAAACACCTGGTTGGTTTGGTCCACAGACCTCCCACTGATGGGAAAGGGGGAGATGGATGGTTACCATGGTAATGCCAACTGGGTGGCTGGGCGGAGGGATTGGGAGAGATGTTTCCCTCAGCAGTGTCTTTGGGGCTGGGGTCCTTTCTACCTGAGTGCTAGGTGAGGTTGCCATAGTAACCAATCAGGGTAGAGGTATAAGGACCACCAGTGACTTGGGTTACCTTAGCAACCTCTTCCTGGTGCAGGGCCAGGACAGGTTTGGAGCTCCATAACCACAAAGGTGGAGGGGAGGGGAGGCTAAGGGTGTTCCCGACTGGGAAGAGTTACCATGACAACCGACCTGGGCCAGGAATCAGGATGGGGCCATTGCTGAAACCACCGTTGGTGGTCGCTCTGTCTCTGAAAGAGTGACAGTGATTGTCGAGGAGAATGGTGTTTGGGTATGGAGAGGACTAGAGTCTTTCTTTGGGGTGAAGCATGAGGAGGGGGGCAGAAAGCGGCCCCTCCTTAAGTCCCGCGCTTCCCAAAGGCAACCCTCGCGCCGGGCCTGGGTCGCATTTGCCCTCCTTCGGGCGCGCGCCCTGCCCCGCCCCGCCCCTTCCCCCCCACGCGCGCGCCTTCGGGGTCGACCCGGGTGGGCGAGGCGCGCGTCCGACTTCGTTCCCGTCACCGGCCCCCCCGGCCCCCACCAAGCGCGCGCGCGAGACTGTTGGCGCGGCCGCGCAGGCGCGCGAGGCACAGCGGGCGCGCGGGCCGGCCCCGGGGCCTCCATGATGGAGGAGCGAGCGGCCGCCGCGGTCGCCGCCGCTGCCTCCTCCTGCCGCCCGCTCGGCTCCGGCGCGGGCCCCGGCCCGACGGGGGCGGCCCCGGTTTCTGCCCCCGCCCCCGGTCCCGGCCCGGCTGCTAAGGGAGGCGGCGGTGGAGGGAGCCCCGGCCCCACGGCGGGACCGGAGCCCCTGAGCCTGCCCGGGATCCTACACTTTATCCAGCACGAGTGGGCGCGCTTCGAAGCGGAGAAGGCCCGCTGGGAGGCCGAGCGCGCCGAGTTGCAGGTGAGTACCGCCCCGGGACCCCCGACCCCCCGCCCGGCCCGGGCCGGCCCGGCCTCACCCGCCGCCGCCGCCGCCGCCATCTTGGAGCAATGGCCGCCGGGACGGCCGGGGGGGCGGGTAGGGGACCGCGACCGGCCCCGAGACGGAGTGAGGGGCCGTCCGAGGGGGATCCTAAGGGCACCCGGGCAGGTGGAGGCGGGAGGGGGGCCCAGGGCCGGGAGGGCCCGACCGCGGCCGCCGAGAGAAGGGGCGCAGGGGAGCAGAACCGGCTGTAAGTGGGAGTGGGAGTGAACGGACCGGCAGAAGGGTTCCTGAGAGAGTGGCCTCGGGGCCCCGAGGGGACCCCAAGAGAACTCAGCAAAGGGTGATGAGAGAGGATGGAGGAGTCTTGTATGCGAGTGAGCAAAAAGCTCTAAGGGTGCCGAGGGACTCCCACTCCGTCCCCGACCAGGTGCGCGTTGGAGGTGGAGCCCGCTGGGCCCCGGGTGGGAGAGAGGGGGAGTCGGGGGAACTTGGGATCCGTTGGGGGCGAGAGCGGGTCGGGGCGGGTAACCCGGGTGAGTCGGAAGAGGAAGTCAGGGAGCTCGGGACGGGTGTGTTTCGGAGCGTTTGGACAGGAGGGACTGAAAGACGGCTGTGTTGAGGACTCGGGGGATGAGAGCAAGGTGTCGGGGGGGGGGTCCCCGATGAAGATGTGTGCCCTCCCCTCTGAGGAGGAAACTTTGAGGAGCCCTGGCAGGCGTGGCTTCGGAGGGCACGGGAGGGGGTCCCTGGGTCGGAAGCACGGACGGGGCCAGGACGTGCCCCAAGAACCTGTGTTGGAAGAGCCTGAGAGCCGAAACTCTTTGGGGGTGTGGAGGAGTGGGGATCCCCGCCCTGAGATGGGAAGTGTGTAGGAAGTCGGATGGAGAACCCCGAACTGGAGTGGGGGAGGGTCAAACATGTCCAGCTGTGGAGATGGGAGGCGGGATGGAGAATGTGAGGAGGAATCCGGGGGACCTGAGGGATGGCAGGGGGCGCATTTTGTAGAGCAGGAAGGCAGCCAGAGGAAGCATCTCAGAAGGATCCTGGGGGGAGGTGTTTGTGGAAGTTTCTGGGAAAGGACCCTATGGTTTGTCGAGTAGCTTGGGGGAGGGATGTGCCCTCGGATGATGATTGGAAGAGGCTGAGGCTGGACTGGGTTTTGTGACCTTGAGAAGTGTGGGTCGATTGGCAGAGTGTCATGAGCCTGGGTATCAAGAGTTGTGAGGATTTGAAGGGTCCCTGGGCTGGGGCGTTATTAGCAGAAGTCAGTACCTGCTTCTAGCAGCTCGCCTTTCCCCTTCCGATTTGCTATTTCCTATCTAGTTGAGGTGGGGACCCAAGTAAATACCGGCTTAGAATTTTGTCTTTAGGATGAATAAAGAGAGCATCCCGCAATTCTCCCACCCCAATAGGGATCTTAGCTGTGTGGTGGCAGAGGCTTGGGGTTGGGGTGGGAGAGAAATCCTTATGTAAGTACCCCTTGCTTTGGTGTCCCATGGTGTCCCATCTCTACTTACAGAACTCTTCCCCAGGGTACATCTTATTAGATCTTCTCAGTATCCCGTTATGGAGGCAGAGCCAATGGCATTGCCCTCACTTAGCAATCATGATAGCAGCTGCTGTTTGTTGAGCACATATTATGTGCCAGGCACTGTATTAGGCACTTCAGATACATGGTATCATTTAATCCTTGCAACATTCTGGGAGGGTAAGTGATATTATTCCTCCTCCACCACCACCCCCTTTTTTTTTTAATAATCAGAAGAGGAAATGGAGGCATTGAGAAGGTCAGTGATTTATCTGGGGTCACAGCCTGTGGGTGGCAGGGGTGGTCTGTGGGCTTTCAAGCCCATGTATTATACCTCTCTGACGCCCAGGACAGATGAGAAGCCTGTTCCAAGGAAACCCAGTGGCCTCCCCAGGATCATCCGGCACTCGTAACAGACCAGTGTACCCTACAGCACTCACCACCCCGCTTCCTCATCTTTGAGACAAACAAAAGAAAAGATGTGTCTGTTCCCGCATTTGGTGGTCCTTCTTGGCGTTTGAGAGGAAGTTGTGGATAGCACCCAGTTAGGCTCTCCTTTGTCTAGGCTCCAGCATTTCTTACTTTGTACGTTTATTTTCTTTTGTTCTGTTACATTAGTAAAAATTCAAAGATCTCAGAAGCGTCAGAGTGTATAGATGTGAATACGCGCGTGCGCGCGCAAGTGAAAAGGGAAAGTCCCCCCCAACTGTTATTGCTCTGAAAGTAATTCACCTCTGTGTGTAATATATGAGATCATACTACATGTATCATTCGGTGACTTTTTTATCCCACATACTCATGTGTCTTTGTGTTCCTTTCATATCAGCAGAGAGAGGTCTTATTATTTTTGAAAACTCCATTCCACCGGTGTCTGTACCGTAGCTCATTTAGTTTGAGCCCTTTTGCTGAACTTTTAGGTTGCTTCCCATTTCTGCCTGTGGGAAATGGCTGCAGTGAATGTCCCTGTGTTCCCCTGTGAGTATACAGCAGAATAGATGGGTGGAATGGTAGAATAGATGTGTTTATAAAGGGGTGATTAGCTGTGCCAAGTCGCCCCACGTTTACACTCCCAGCAGCAGCACCCCTTTTTATACACTTCTGCTCGAGCCCTTATCACTTAGGGAAGTGTGACTTCTCCTGTGAGATCCTTTAAGGCCTGGACTGCGTCAGATTTTTCTGATAAACTCTGAATACCTTTTCTCCAAGTAGCTGCGTGCAGCTGCTCCTGGCACAGCACCCACGTGCAGTCAGCATGTGGGGAGCGGCAGAAAAGGCAGCCTCTCGTGAGGTCCTGCCAGGAGGCGCCCGAAGATGGGAGCAAGGAGGTGGCATCGACGTGGTCTGATAGTAAGCAGGACTTTGCCAGGTAGGGGAATTCCCAGAAGGAGGTGGTGTGGTTTCTGCTCTTCAGAAACTTCCAGGCTAATAGAGAAGGCTGGTTTGTGCAGGAGGTTACAGAGAACTGTACACACTGACGCAGTTGAGTCTTTGATTGCGTGGCTCTGCCCACGATCTCTGGTACTTCTGCAAAGGGGAGCAAGCTCTTTGAGGAAGAGAGGAACCTTGGGGGTGGGGCCTGAACTGGACATTCATATAGGAGCAGCTGGTGGAGAAGGTATGGAGCTGGCCCGTCTCTACTGCCAGCCTCACAAGGGGCTCTGGTGGATCCATGGGGACTCAACCCTGCCAGGGGCCCCCAGACCCTGGGGAGGACGAGTGGAGTGCAGGAGATGCAGGGCCAGATGGGACTGAGCTGGGATGGGGAGCGGGCTGGGACAGAAAGGTTGGGGTACAGAGAGTCATCAGCGGCCCCTCGGAGGACTGAGATGCTCAGGCCCCTCCGGAAGCTTTTTCCATGCCGCCTGGGTGGAAAGGGAACAGCCGGAGGAGAGGCGGCAGCCCTGTCTCAGAGTGGCAGTGGGTGGATGTGGTGGGTAGAAAACTTCCAGATCCCAGCCTTACCTGCCAACAGATCAGACAGCCGCGGCTGCTGGTGTTTGCGGGGTGGGAGGGACTGGCCACCAGCACTTCCCCTCTCCGTGGTATTCCACCAACTCGGGACACTTCAGCCACATGTTTCTGGTTCTCTTTTTTACCTTTTTTGCCAGAGGAACTGGGAAGAGGCCCACAGAGCAAAGTGAGATTATTTTTGACCGCGGCATATGGCATGCAGGATCTTAGTTCCCCGATCGATCAGGGATCAAACACGTGTCCCATGCAGTGGAAGCGCAGAGTCCTAATCACTGGACTGCCAGGGAAGTCCCCCAGAGTGAGATTCTTGCATCATCATTAGGAGAAGGGAAATCAGGGCTTGCTATGGGGCAAGGGGGGTGCGGGAGGCTGAGCAGGTGTGAGGTCTGACCCTGCTTTCTGCCCCTCGACTCCACTTTCTTCCCCCGCAGGTGAGGGCCACCTCCTTATTAACTTAAATCCACTCGTTGCCCCCCTGCCTGATCCTAATCTGGGCCCCTGTCATTTCTCCCTGGGATTGCTTCCTTCTGTGACTGGTCTCTCGGCCTTTAGCTTTGCCCTCCCCTCGCCCCCTGCAGCTATCATTTCTCCACATTCTAGCTTGCGGAATTACCTTTGTAAGATGTAAATCTGATTATATCTCTTCTCTGCTTAAAAAACCCTTCCGTAGCTTCCCCTGTGCTCTTAGGATGAATTTCAGACTTGCTCACATGGTCTGCGATCCTTTGTCAGGCCTGCAGGCTTCTCTGATTTTCCTCACTAACCCTTTTACACATTCGGATGCAGGCATACTGGCCTTTGTAGAGTTCCTTAAGCCCACCTTGCCACCCTTATCTCTGGCCCCTGGCCGACTGCTAATCAGCCTTCAGGTCTTAGCTGAACTGTCACTTCTTCACTCCAGAAGTGGGTTGGGTGTCCCTCCCATAACCGCCTCTGCTCCCTCCCTGGGGTCCTAGTCATATCCTGTGTTAGTTGTGGCTGCTCTTGTCTGTCGCCTGAGCCAGACTGAGGGCTCTGCGGGGACAGGAGGCACTCGTCTTCTCCATTCCTTCTCCAGCACCTCACATAGAACCTGGCCCGTCACAGGCGGTCACCAGTGTCAGATACTGAATGCATGTGGGCTCAGCAGGCCGCCCAGGCACTGGGAAACAGAAGCTCATGGACGGAAGCCCAGAAGGGTGAGGGTACAGGGAGGCCGTGACCCCGGGCTTGTATTTGGTGATCGACCTTTTCTTCTCTACCGCTCCCCCACCTTCTAACAACTCATGGACAGAGTAGACCTCAGGGTGACTGAGAAGGTATACAAAGGACAGAAATTCAAACTTCCAAGACATTGATCACGTATGAGTCCGCCTGTCTGGCCTTAGGTGTTTATGTACGTATATGTTGATTTAAAGTGTAGAAAAAAAAAAAGTATTGGGGGGAGTCCCTTTCTCTCAATGGACAGGTGAGGTTTCTTTTCCATAGCGTACCTGTGACGTGTATTTATTTGTTCGTTGTTTTTCCCACATCCTCCTCTAAAATATAAACCTCGTGTTGTTCAGTGCTGTGTCCTCTGTCCACAACTGTATCTGATACATAGTTGGGACTCAATAAATATTTGTGGAGTGAGTAAATGAATGAATGATACTTTTGTCATACACTAGTATACATATATGCCTTTTTATTTCTTCAAAAGGCAGTCTACCATTGCAGTTATGCCTGTGGGGTAAATTCCTTAGAAGTGGAACTGCTAGGACGAAAGGCATGTGCATTTCACACGTTTGTGGATATAGCCAGATTGCCCGCCCGGAAGGGTTTGTCAGTTCATGGCGCCACCAGTGGTGTCTGAGTGTGCCTGTTTCCCTGGCCCCCGGCGCACATTTGGTTCTCTACTAACCTGTGGGAGAGACCTGGTCCCTGGAGCAGGACGGGTGATAGGAGGCCTGTGGGCACAGGGCTGTGCTGTGCTCCAAGTGCTGGGGGCAGATAGGTCAGGGTCCTTTGAGCCGCAAGGCGAGGAAGAGGCGTGTTCATGGGCGTCTGAGAGGCCGCCAACAATGGACAGTCCTTGAACGCGAGGCTTTGGGAACGTTCACCACCTGGAAAAGGTGTCTGGGGCGACTGGGGGCTTCTGGGGGAGCTGCTGAAGTTCTTCAGTAAGCATTTGATGCGTGAGGATTGGCTTCAGGAAGATGCAGCTGCCTGTGGGGCAGGAGGCCTGTGAGCCACAGCCAGCTCTGCCCGATGGGCCTTAGGTCTCAGAGGGATCCTAGCTCTCTCAAAGAACTGGGCCCATTTCAAGACTCTAGAAGAACAGACAGGGAGAATAAAAATAATAAGAGGTAGGGGCTGGCATTTGTTAGCCTTTCTTCTGTGCCAGGCTTTGGACTGAGAAGAACTTAACACGTGAGGGGAAACAGAGCCTCAGAGAGGGCCAGTGACCTGCCTAAGATCATGCAGCGAGTAAGTGGCCGAGCCAAGCCTGGAGCTCAGGCGGTCCTAGCCTGGAACAGAGGAGCCTTGGGGAGAAGCCAGGGAGGAGCCCTGCGCTCAGGGCTTTGGCACTGGGCTTCCGGAACCTGGTCAGGGGCCAAGATCCTGCCTCGAAGGCCGTTGACCCGGTGTCTCCAAAAGACCTATTGACAGACCAGAGCAGACTGGGGCAGCCCATGCCAGCGGCCAGCGCGAAGTGGTTGGCAGGGGCCCTGGGCCGTGGCTGTGGCCCGTCTCCCTCACCCTGGGCAGACTCCAGTGGAAAGGTTGGTCCCCACCGTGGGGGTCGGGTGGGGAAGCTTTCGCGCTGCAGCGGGAGCTGAGCCGAGCCGCCCACTCTTGTCCCTAAACGCCAGAAGTAGCTTCCCACGCCTCCCAGAGCCAGATGCTCTGGTAGGAGTAGTGGCACACCACCTCCACCAGCAACCTTAGGGACAGCACCTGCCTGAGTGGGGAGAGGAGGCGCCCAGGGCTGTTAATACCTCCCTGGCCACCTCCTCCCCAGAGGTGGGGACCAAGTTAGGCCCAGGCTGTCCCTATTTAATTTCAGGGGTCAAGGGCTTCTCTTCAGTTGTTTCATTGCGGGTGACATGGAGACAGATCCAGCCGCCCTTTCACTGCTCCATGGAACCCTGGCTCAGGGTCTTCACGCCTGAAGAAGTGGCTGCTGTGTGTTGCTGTGGGGGCAGGGCTGGAGCTGATTGTCCCTGAGTGAGTGACACATGTCAGTGAGCCTGAGCCCTGCTGCCTTCCTGTCTCCCTCTCGCCCCACCGCAGGCTCAGGTGGCCTTCCTCCAGGGAGAAAGGAAGGGGCAAGAGAATCTCAAGACAGACCTGGTGCGGCGGATCAAGATGTTAGAATATGCACTGAAGCAGGAAAGGTGAGCCCAGCTGTCCCCTGTCCTGCCTTCAGGGATCAAGCCTTTGGGGTCAAGCGTTCTCTTCCCCATCACCCAGTCCTGCATGGTTCCAGGAGAGGGCGACAGAACAGGAAATAGTGGGTGGGATTCGGGGTAAACAACTGATAACAGTATTCATAATGGTGGTGGCCCGCTGCATGCCAAACACCATATATTCATTGTCTCATTTATCCCTTCCAGTGGCCTAATGGGTACAGGTGAGGCTTCCGGAGGGTGAGGACTTCTTCAAGGACTCTGGAGCTGGGATAGCAACCCAGTTTGCCTGACTCCAAAGAGTGGGCTCTTCACAGTGCCATCCGTGATGCCTCCTCCGCCCGGGCTGCTTCATAATCGGGCAGCTCAGCTTCAGAGGGAGGAGAGCTGATTAGAGAGGATCTGGGATCTGGGATTCCTGAGGTGGGGGCTGGCCCTGTCTACTCTTCCGCGTCTCTCACTGGTTATTCGCTTGATCTTTTAGGGCCAAATATCATAAATTGAAATTCGGGACAGACCTGAACCAGGGGGAGAAGAAACCAGAACTGTCGGAACAAGGTACCCACCCCCGATCCTCCCCTCTTGCCCCCTCCCAACAAAACCGAATGTGACAGAGGAAAGCTGAGATGGGCCATGTCTCTCTCACTGTGCTCCACAGAAAGCAGGCTCGGCCGGGGTGGGGAGGGGTTGGGTCTCAGTGTCCCTCCCCCGTAGGCTGCTCTGCCAGGTCCTGTGCTGGGCGATCGGGGCAGTGGGGACAGGGGGTGAAGAAGGCTGGGAGTCCTGCCTGCTGTCCCTGTGTGAGGTAGACAGACACACAAGGCCCGACCGTCTGCGCTCCTGGAAGGAGGCATCAGTTCATCGTCAGGGAAGTAGGGAAGGCACTCCAGGCAGAGGGAGGAGTGTAGTGGAGCACGGAGACCTGAAAGAGTGGTGTGTTCACGGGGTCGGGGCCTTCGAGGCCAGGCTGACAGTGATCATTGTTCTTCACGTCAGACTCCTCCAACCAGAGTGTGAGTTCCACCAGGGCAGGGGTTTTTGTCGACTGATGTAGTCCAGGCACCTAGCCGGGCACATAGTAGATGCCCGATAAATATTTGATGAATAAAACAAACATTGTCTCACTTAATCCTCAACAATCCCAAGAGATAGGTGCTGAGATTATTAACTTCGTTTCTCAGAAGAGGAAACTGAGGCTCAGGTAAACTAACCTGCTCAAGGCCACACAGCCGGGAAGCGGCAGAGCCAGGCTGGGACGCGGTCGAGTCTGCCCGTTCACTCAGAACTGAGCCCATTTCCCGTGTGGGAAAATAACATAAGTAGAGTCTGAGGATAGTCTGGGAATGGTTGGGGAAGTGACCGAGAGACTAGAGAGGAGGAGCACAGGGGCAGAGGGAGGCTTCAGACGCTCTCAGGAAGGGGCTCCAAGGACGATGGAGGAGGTGATGGGTGTGTGGTGGTGCCCTGACCAAGACAGCCCACCTCCCTTCTCTCCACCCTCCAGTCTCCAATGGCCCGGTGGAGTCGGTCACCCTGGAGAACAGCCCGCTGGTGTGGAAAGAGGGGCGGCAGCTTCTCCGACAGTGAGTGTGTGGAGGGCAGGGTGGAGGCTGGGGGGCGAGAACACATGTTTGGCTTGGGAGATAAGCCCGAAGACTCCACAGTCCTTCCTGTCCCCCTGGGGACCCTGAGCTGTCAGGATCCCTGCTGGCCACAGCTGTCACCCCGTCGGGGAGAGCAAGGGAAGACTCCCTGCAGGAGGCACGTGTGGAAAGCGACCCCAAGTGCCTCTGTGCCTTGGGTAATGTTAAATTGTTTTTTATTAAAGAGATGTGTGTGTTTTAGAAAACTAGGGAAACATAGGGAAACAGAAAGAAAAGGATAAAAATCACTCATAATTCCACCACCCAAGGAATTTCATGCCCCTGTAAACATTTTGGCACATATGCTTTCTCTTCCGTGGATATGTATTTGTGCCTGTGTGTGTGTGTGTGTGTGTGTGTGTGTGTGTGTGTGTGTTTTATAAAAGCCGGGGCTCCCCCTTTGCAGTGTTTCATAATGCATTGCTTTTGCTAAGCGTTGTGAACATCTTCCCACTAAATTACTTACGTTGCATCATTTCAAGACCTATATAGTAGTCTGTCACGTGGATAATCATGACTTCCTATGGCCAGTCTCTTCTTGTGTATTTCGTTGAAGGTGTTTTTTTCAGTAGACAGTGTGACAAACACCAGGAAGTTATTTGTCCATATCCTTGATTTCCTTAAGCTGAATATCTGGGAGTGCAATTGCTAGCTTAAAGGGTGTGCAAACAGTGACAACAGAAAGATCATCACAGGAGACGCTTGCCAGGGACCTGTTATGAGCCTGACACCACGCTAAACGCTTTGCACCCAAGGATTCCTCACATAAACCCCCGTGTAGTGTAACTGCTAGCATTCCCCTCATTTTCACAGATGAAAAAACCAAGGGGCAGAGACGGTATCTGTTTATGGAAGGTCACAGCTAATCAGCAGAGGGTCTGAGGTGTGATCTCGGGCAGCCTGTCCCCAGAGCCCAACTCCTTCCGCACCACACTTTCCTGCCCCTCCACTGGTGGGGAGGGGAAGCGTCGGACACACACAGGCACCCGAGATGAGATAGCAGGCCAGACAGCAGGCTGAGGCCGGCGCTGTCTGATGTTCCCAAAGGGACAGGCTCAGGCTCAACAGAAGAGGCTCTGGAGGCGCCTCCTGAGGGCCAGCATGGGACTCTTTGTCTCCAGTCCTTTGAAGCCACAGATATTTTCAGCGTTTAGACCAGTCCCAGCTGGCTTCAGTTCTCGTAATTGCAGAGTGATAAATGCTCATTCATAGAAGTGAGTAGAGTAAATGCCAGAAGTTCCTATTAATATCCCCAGTCTCGCTCTCCAGAGGTCACTGCTCTTAAGTTTAGTGTGTTTCTCTCTAGGCCTAGCGAGGGGTGTGATAAAATGTGTGTGTGTGTGTGGTCTATACTTACATGCACATTCTTTTTTTCCCACAAACACTTGAATTGTAAGGAACACCTAACTTACAGTTTTTGTTGCGCTGTTCATCATGGCCTCTTTCCTTGGCACTCTGCTCTGTTTATCTTGTGCATAGTGTCCCAGCAGTCATTTGCTCCCACAGTCCTCAGCAGCGGACGTGTAGTTTGGCCTCTGCGTTTTGGTTCACCCATATGTGCGGTGTCTCCGCGAGCATCTGTGACAGCACAGTGCCCGTGTAGAAAGGCTTCCACTGGAAATAGTCTCAAAGGGGAAATGGTAAGGTCAGGGGTATGCTTCTTTGAAATTTTGATGTATAGTCTGAAGTTGCTCCTCCAAAAAGCCTGGCCTAATTTGCATCGGCCCCCCGCAGCGTATGAAGAAGCCACAAGGCTCCTGACCCGCCCTGGTTCTGCCTCCCCGCAGGTACCTGGAAGAGGTGGGCTACACCGATACCATCCTGGACATGCGGTCCAAGCGCGTGCGCTCTTTACTGGGCCGCTCGTTGGAGCTCAACGGGGCCATGGAGCCCAGCGAAGGGGGCCCCAGGGCCACGCCGGGCCCCGGGGGACTCGGCGGCGGCGAGTCGCTGCTGGTGAAACAGATCGAGGAGCAGATCAAGAGGTGAGCCCTTGGGTCTGGCGGGTGCATCCCTGTGTGCCTTCTGCATCCTGAGGAAGTCCGCCATGCTCTGGGGGCCGCTTCCTTCCTGGAGTGTATCGTGGGCTCCTCTGTCCCTTCCTTGTGCGGTGTCCAGGCTCTGTCTTGGGTTCCCCTGGGTTCCCCTCCCCTGGCGTTGCCTTGCTGCTGTTGTGCATCACAGCTCCCGCTGGCCCGGCCCCGCCGAGGCTCAGGCCTGTGTGCTCCCCAGGAAACACCGAGCCCCTGCTGAAGGCAGCCCCTGGGCCGCATGCCAGGACCGGGGGGTGAGGGGGGCACAACATGCGGTCTCCGCCCCCAGGGAGCTCTCATTCGTTCATTCTCTCATCAGTAATTGTAATTTGTCAAAATAAATAACTTAATGGGTGGTGACGTGAGGTGCTATGTAAAAGGCAGTGAGAAAGAGTGATGGGAGAAGTAGTACTGCTTCGGATGGGGTGACATTTGGGAAGAGAACTGCGTGGAGTGGAGGCTAAGCCACCCAAGCAGCTGGAATGAGAATGTTCTAGGCAGAGGGAACAGCAAGTGTAAAGGTTCCGGGATGGGAAGGGCCTGGAACGTTCGGGAGCAGCCACAGAGGCTGGTGTGGCTGCAGTGGCGTGAGCACGTGGGGGCTGTGGTCTGCGGTGCGCTGAGATCTCAGGAGTCAGATCAGAAGGAGCTTGGAGGCTGGGGTTGTGGGAAGCCAGTGGTTTCGAGCAGGGGTGTGACATCATCTGATATACTTGGTCTGCTTGGAGACGGAGAGGCTGACGGAGGGTCGGGCTGGGAGCCGGGAGGCCGGGTAGGAGATTCCTGCAGATGTCCAGGTAAGAAATGATGGACATCAGTAGTGGAGGGGTGAGAAGGGGTCCGCTTCTCGGTGGGTTTTTAGGCTGAGCCGACACTATTTAAAGGACTGCCTGTGGGGGGAGAGGAAAAGAAATTAGGGGTGACTGAAGGGTGTGGTCTGAGAGCTGGGAGCAGTGCTGACCCAGATGGAGGAGACAAAGGGTGGGAGGGCTTCAAGGGGGCCGTTCAGGACGAGTGGAGTTTGAGGTGCCTGTTTGACCCCCAGCACGAGGGGTGGGGGCGCTTGACTCCTAAACGTACCTCCAGTTCACCAGCACACGGGTGGGTTTGGAAGCCACGGGACTCGGCGGTCACTGAGGCAGAGGGTGTCGATGGTGCCGAGAGGAGGTCCGAGGACCGAGCCCTGGGGGCGGTCCAGCAGAGGAGGCCAGGCCGAGGCAGCTAGTGAGCGGGAGGAGAGCCTGGGCGCAGCGTCCCGGCGGAGTGGCAGCCATCCACCCGGGCAGTTGACAAGAACTCTCTGGGGCATCAGTCCAGTGGCAGAAAAGGAGGCTGTTGGCATTTATCTGAACTTCAAATTCTGCCCTCCTTTCTGCCCTGGAGTCAGGTTTGGAAAATAACCTCCTTCACTAAAACTTGTCATCCCGACGGAGCCGTTAAACAGCGGGCCGGGGTGGACAGGGGAGCGCCGTCTGTCAGTGGGGAGAGTGCAGGCTGTGAGGGGCCCGAGTGGCCGTGGAGTGGCCGGTTCCTCTTTCTCGCTGGGTCTGTCCCCGCCACTCACCTGCTCTGTGCTCGCCGTTGGAGCGGCCGTGGGAACGGGAGCTGCTGAGTCAGTGGCGCTTGGTTGTCCAGCTCTCCTTCTGACTCAGCATATGCCAGGGCCATGCCGTCAGGGTTGGGGGCTAGTCTGGGACTCAGGGAGGGTCAGAGCTCAGTGCGGGGTTGGGCCTGGTCTGTGGTCCCAGTGAGGGTTCCAGCTGGGGTGTGTCAGGCAGAGGCTGGGCTTGAAGCCCTGCGTGTGATCAGAGTCAAGGTTCCTCTGGGGTCAGGGTGGGCTTGGCACTCCTGAGAGCCGGGTCCAGGCTCTGGCCCCCGAGCCTCGGCGCTCTCCCATCTGAGCTTTGTCGCCTGGCAAGACTAATGCCCCCTCTGCCCCCCGTGTCGTGGGCAGGAATGCGGCCGGCAAAGACGGCAAAGAGCGCTTGGGTGGCTCAGTGCTGGAGCAGATTCCCTTCCTGCAGAGCTGCGAGGATGAGGACAGCGATGAGGACGATGAGCTGGACAGCGTGCAGCACAAGAAGCAGCGCGTGAAGGTGAGCACGGGAGCTCAAGGGGTGCCCCTCCCCCTTTCTGCAAGGGGGCCCTTGCTGTGTGTGCAGAGCAGAGCGCCTCTGTGAGTGCTCTGGGGCTGCCTCTGAGGACTGGTCTGTGTCCTGATCATGTCGCTTCCCTGGGTCCCCATCTCCTGTCCCGCCGTGCCATTGCCTCAGGTACCTTGGGAGGTGCCTAGGTCTGTTCTATCAGGGCCGGCCCCTTCTCCACCTGCACTTCCGTCATTCTCTCCATCCTCCTTCCTTGGGCTCAGATGTTCCCGAGAGGCCTTTCCTGAGTCTCCAGGTTAGGCCAGCTCTGAGACACCCTCTCTTCTGTGCTCTCCTTCTGGCCAGCCTGGCCACAGTCGGACTTAGAAATGTTTTGGTGTGACTCTGCCTCTGTCTCCTGCAGTAGATTGTGCGCTCCACAAGGCAGGGACTGTGCGAGTCTTTTACTGTTCCCTCCCCAGCACCCTGAGGGAATGTGGCCAGGCCCAGGGCTCAGCCTGGAGCCAGGTCGGGGGACTCCAGGGGGGACTTCATAGGATGTGAGTGTCCAGTCTGCTGTTGGTGGCAGGACCGAGGCCCAGGGACACTGCCCGCAAGGTAGAGTCCACGTCTCAGCTTGGCCTGGAGATACAGCTCCCACCGCATTTCCCCCCACTCCTTAACTGCCAGAGCCCCATGCTCCCGCCATCCTGACGGTGCCGTCCTTACACGGGGCCGGCTCTCATCTGTCCAGTAGACATCCATGTGGGCCTCCACGGGCCAAGCTCTGTGCTGGCCGTGAGAACATGGAGACGCCGAGGTCCGGTCCCGGCGTGGAGGAGCTTGGGGCCAGTGCGGGCTTCTAGGTAGTCACAGGCAGAGGGACGTGCCACAGTGGATGCAGGGACACGTGCCCAGGAAGGGGAGCCTGTGGGAGACGGCCTCAGGGGCTTGCCTTGACCCGGCCTTCCCACCCGAGCTCTAGCCCTCCCTCCTCAGACTCACCTCAGACACCCCCCTCCTCCAGGAATCCTTGTCTGACTCGCCCTTGCTCCCCTTCCCCCCACAGGGTCAGGAGGCTCTTGTGGGCTCCCCCGTCCTGACCGGGACCATTCTGGGTCCTCCCTGTCTGGTGTCAGGTCTGTTCTGGCCTCAGCTCTATGTCCAGTGTCCCCGGCGTGGCTCAGCGCAGGGTCCCGCGCAGGTCAGGCACTCAGTGAACGCACTGAGGGGAGTGGAATGCACAGAGCCGGCACACTGGTACTGGGGTTGCAGGAGAAGCAGGGTGTCACTGAGTCCGGGGTCTCTAAGCTTCTCCCCTGGTCCAGAACGCCTGGTCCCTCCTGCCCCCTGTTGGGATTTTCACTCCTTTTGCAGGTCTCGCCTCAGCCTCCTCTGGGAAACCTTCCCACTCCTCTCCGCTCCTCCCATCAGAAATGATCGCGTATTCCCTTCAGCCTTTGCGTCAGTCACCGCATCTGTCCCACATGCCCTGTCAGGTGGCTCATTATGTAGGGGTCCCATGCTTCCCCAAGCCCTCTGTCTCCACACAGCAGACCTTCAGTGACCAGACCCTGATTCAGAAGACCTGTCCGTGACTCCCAGAGTGGCCGTGGCCTGGCTCTGTAACCGCGGGCGCATGATTCTCTGTCTTGGCTTCAGTCTCAGGGACTAATAGTCCCTGTCGGGCTTCCCTGGTGGCGCAGTGGTTGAGAGTCTGCCTGCCGATGCAGGGGACACGGGTTCGTGCCCCGGTCTGGGAAGATCCCACATGCCGTGGAGCGGCTGCGCCCGTGAGCCATGGCCGCTGAGCCTGCGCGTCCGGAGCCTGTGCTCCGCAACGGGAGAGGCCACAGCAGTGAGAGGCCCGCGTACCGCAAAAAAAAAAAAAAAAAAAAATTAGTACCTGTCTCTGGTTTGTGGAATTAGTTAAAATGAGTTCATGCGTACAAAGCCCTTGGCTGCACGGTGGCTGCCAGGCCAGGTGCTCGGCGGCAGCAGTATTAGCAGTGCTTGGCAGGGGCCTGGCACTAACAGTCCCAGGCAGGACTGATGGCAGGATGTAACTGCATAGGGCCCTTCTCGTGGACTGACCCCTGCCATTATCTCTCTGGGCAGGCTGTCTGAACCTTGACCCTGGGTCTTCTCCCAGGACGGAAGAGGAAGGCACTCACGTCCCATCCCCCTCCTCCCACACAGGCCAGAGGCTGGCCCTCCACGATGCCTGAGCCTGAGCATAGCTGCTCCAAATTCATACCCTCCAGACCCAGCTCAGGATGCTGAGCCTCTGGGAGGAGGGGCATCAGCCTTGCCCTCGAGGAATTCACAGTCTGACTGAGGCTGGGCCCAGGCAGGGAACACTTAGGAGGGAGAAGCCTTCCTGGAAGAGGTGGTGTTCGGAACCAGTGGTCTCCGAAGCACTTAAAGCAGAACTCGGATTCAAAACTGTATTTGAAAATTCTGAAACTCCCTTAAGCCATTTAAGTGCAGCCTTTGAAGTGCCAAGTACACAGCTCCCGGCTGGCACTTTATGTGAAACACGGTGATGCTTACGCCACAAGAGGGTGAAGAAGCATACGCAAGATGCCACTTCGTGAGGCTGCATCTCGGAGGTGTCCGTGTGGGGAGACAGGTGTGGTGCTGCTCCTAAGTTCACAAGCCTGGGGTTTGGTCCACGCTTGTGAATTGAGGAGAACAGGATGATTTGGTTCTTGCTCCTGGTTAAGACCGACTGTGGGAAATAGCAAACTTAGTGTTCACTCGCCCAGCGTTCTTTCTCAAAATGGAGGAATTGGGGTGTTTTCTCTCATTCTAAAAGTAGCTCCTGCTTGTTATGTAAGAAAACAAAAATTCAGCCAGTGTAGAAAATTATAAGGAAGACTCGGAGAACCTCAGGTAACCTCGCACCCCAGAGCCGTCTTAGTGTATAAGGAATGGCTTGAGCTGGTGACCTGGGCAAGGGGCTTCACTCTGCTCGGTCTCAGTTTTCCTTATCTGTAATATGGGGATAGTAATTACAATAGTAATTATTCATGGGGCTGTGAAATCATATATGTGAAGCTTATTCAGTGCACTGAGTAACCCAGAGAGGCTGGCCCAGTAAGTGTTCATTATTATTACTATTGTACCCGTGGATCTGTTCTCACTTTGATTGAGTGCCTCCTTCCACTCACACCCATAGAAACACATATATCTTCCCTCGCCCCCGAAACAGGCTGTCATATTATCCGACGTTTTTTCATGAGAAGTACTGTGCTGGGGGGCGGGGCATGGGGGAGCAGGAACAGCCTGAGTGAAGGCCAGGAGGGGGGCCCTGTGTGGGGATCACTGCTGGAGGCAGCAGGAGCGGAAGGGGTCTCCAGAGCCAGGCTGGGGGAGCAGCTCCTCCAGTGAGGAGCAGCCCTGAGTGCTCCCAGCAGGGGGAGCACGGCATCAAAGTGTGGGGCTGGGGCGGACCCTGCGGGCCGTGGCCAGGAGCCTTGGTTTCTCTGTTCCTGGAGACTGGGTGGGCTTGGGCCCATGCAGGAGCCCCTGACCCCTGGTTGTCTCCATGTCCCAGCTGCCATCCAAGGCCCTGGTTCCTGAAATGGAGGATGAAGACGAGGAAGATGACTCAGAGGATGCCATCAACGAATTTGATTTCCTGGGCTCAGGAGAGGACGGAGAGGGCTCTCCAGACCCCCGGCGATGCGCCGGAGAGGGGACCCACCATGAACTGGGTGAGTTGGGGGT
The DNA here is from genome assembly GCF_003676395.1 of Aethalodelphis obliquidens. Taxonomy (NCBI): domain Eukaryota; kingdom Metazoa; phylum Chordata; class Mammalia; order Artiodactyla; family Delphinidae; genus Aethalodelphis; species Aethalodelphis obliquidens. The sequence goes on along the minus strand of NW_020837987.1, from coordinate 12,306,191 downwards.
TTTCTGGCCCACCTTCCTCACTGCAGGCACACACAGCCGCCTGCAGCTGCTTCCTGCCCCAGGGTCTCCACCGGACGGATACACTTCCTGAGAGGAGGGTGGCCAAGGAGAGCGGGAGGCCTGCACCACGATGGCCAGGCCTTCACTCCTTCCCTGGAAAACCCCTGTGGGGACACAGGCAGGCCCGGCTCTTCCTGCAGCAGGGCCTCCAGTCCTCCACTCGAGCAGCCAGTTGTTGGCGGACCTCGGAGGGGGCGGGGTGGACAGGATGCAGACCCGGAGTGGAGAAGGCAGACGGGGCAGTGCAGCTGCTGCTTCCTGTCCTGTGACTCCCGGCTGCGCGGCCCTCGGGGGTCATGTAGGATGGCTGGGGACTGAGGCCCCAGCAAGGGCAGCCCACTGAGGGTCCCATCTCAGTCTGTCTCCTCTGCCTGTCCGCCATCCCCACCCGGAGCCCAGGGCTTTCCGGTCTCCCCACAGCTGCAGGAGAGCTCTCGGTGGTGGGGAAGGCATCGCCTGCACGTGGCTGAGTGAACCAGTCAGTAACTCCTGCCCTGTGCCTTGTCCCTGCAGAAACCCGGCGGGTCAAACTCCAGGGAATTTTGGCCGACCTTCGGGATGTGGATGGGCTGCCACCCAAAGTGACCGGCCCACCTCCCGGCACACCCCAGCCCCGGCCCCACGAAGGTAAGAGGCCCCTCCACCCTGGCCTAGTCCTGAGGGCCCACGGCAGAGGGAGGCTGCAGAGCTAAGCCCAGGGCTTCTGTGTCCTCAGGGTCGAGGCCCAGCCTCTAGTCTGCAGCCTCCCTGTCCCAAAAGTTCGTCTGTCTGTCTCTGTCTCCCTCTCTTTTTGTCTGTCCTGCCCTGTCTGTCTGTCTCTCCCTGTCTCTTTCTTTCCAGCTGTGATTCTTGATCTTGTCCTCTTCCTGTCTCTCTTTCTCACTCCTTATCTCTCTCTCTGCCTCTCTGTCTTTCTCTCTTTCTCCTTGCCCCTCTCTGCACCCTCCCTCCCCTCCCCCTACCAGGTTCCTTTGGCTTCTCCTCAGACGTTTTCATCATGGACACTATCGGGGGCGGGGAGGTGAGCCTGGGGGACTTGGCAGATCTCACCGTCACCAACGACAACGACCTCAGCTGTGATGTAAGTTTTCAGGGTGCCCACCCCCCACAGGCCCCCACGGGGCGTCGGTCGACGCAGTGCCGGGACTGGCTGAGCTCTGACCGTGTGCCCGACCTGTGCCCAGCCCCTCACACACGAGGACGATGTGAGCTCATTCGCCAGCTCCCTGTTTCACAGAGGTGCCGACACAGACAGGCGGTGGGACTTGACTGGGGTCACCGAGGTTTCTGGCCTAAAAGGCTCTGGCGCCTATGTTTCAATCATGCTGCCAGGCTCCTTCTCCCGGCGCTGCTCCCTCGCACCCTGGGCTTCCGTGCACCTCAAGTCCAGGACCCACCGCAGACAGGAGGCAAGGGTGAAGGGGGTGCTGAGTCAAAATACAGCATTAGAGGAAGGGGGCTTTGGGCTGGCGGCAATTCGGGTAAGAAAGTCTGCGCAGGAGGTGAGAATTGAGCTGACTTTGGAAGGGAAGGTGACTTTAAGCCACAAAACAAAAAATCAGGACGATCTGGTATGTTGGGCTGGAATGAAGGGAGACCTTAGGGCCAGTGTCCTGAGATCTGTGGCCGGGCCTCTGGCTATCTGGGCATCTCTGAAACGGGCGTGTGTGAGCAAGTTCCTGTAGCAGGACATTTACCACAGCTTCTAGCAAGATTTCAAGTGATCCCAGCAAGGGTAGGACACTGCTGTGGGGTGTTGGGAAGCGAGACTGGAGCGGAGGGTTTGAGCAGGGAGCACGCTGCAGGGCTCCTCTGCTCTCCCCGAGGTGAGACCCATCCCCATGGGGCAGCGTGCATGGGAGGGGGTAGACCCTCCGGCCTAAACCTCTGTGGCAGAAGTGGTGACCTTGGGGGACAGAGCCCAGATGAAGGGGTTCATCAGGGGTACACCTCATCTTGGGGCAGGGCACTGAGGCTTGACTGACAATCTGCTCGTCTCCTTTCCCGAGTGGCCCTCCCCAGGTACCCCACCTGGAGAGCGACACCATCGTCCGCCAGGACCTGTGGGGTGTCTCTGGGACTCTCCCTCAGAGGCTTATTGATTCGGCTTCCCAGTCTCTCCCCACTGTGTGCTTGTCCCCATCTCCACTCCGCAGCGTCTGGTCTGCCTCACGTCTCCCTGGGAGACTTCCCTCAGGACCTCTTCACCTCTCTCTCTACAGGCACTCTTGTCTTCCCGAGTCGAGCCCCCCCACGGGGCGGCCGGAAGAAGCTGTGTCATTTCCTTGCTGTAAACCCTTCTGTGGCTCCCCTGTTGCTTGGGATGAGCTGCACATTCCTGAGCGTGGGCCACTATTGTGGCTCTGGCCAGCCCTCCTGGCCTCATCTCCTGCCGCTCTCTCCCTTGCTTTCTGCATCCCAGCCCTCCTCTCAGGCTCAGGATCCGCCCTTGCTGCCTCTGCCTCAGGGACTTTGCACATGCAGTTTCCATCCTCTGTCCCCTCCCCTTATCTGGCTACATCCTGATGGCTTGTCAGTTCCTCAGGAAAGCCTTACTGACCCCCCACAGAGGAGGACAGGCTGCCCCATACCTCCTCTCAGTGCATTTGTAATTCATGGCACTGCTCGCAGTTCATAATCCTCTGCGCTGTGGAGACGATCTGATTGTCTCCCCCAGGCTCCCTCTGCATGGTGAGATCCCCAGGGTTTGGGCTCCCCTTTGCCTCCCCAGAAGCCAGCCCAGGCCCTGCACACTGCAGGCACTTGCTGAGTGAGTGAGGGGACACTGCGGGCAAGGAGGAAGTGGGAGAGGGCCGGGCTGGAGGCCAGTCTGTGAGGTGCCCCGTGTGGGGCTGGGGGTTGGTGTCTGCGGGACAGCTGAGATGGACGAGCAGACACTGAGGCAGCTCCCCCACCCCAGCTGTCTGACAGCAAGGATGCCTTTAAGAAGACCTGGAACCCCAAATTCACCCTCCGCTCCCACTACGACGGCATCCGCTCCCTGGCTTTCCATCACAGCCAGTCGGCTTTGCTCACTGCTTCCGAGGACGGCACGCTCAAGCTCTGGAACCTGCAGAAGGCGGTCACGGCCAAGAGGTGAGAGCAGCGGCCCAGGGGGGGGGGGGGGGGGAGGGCACCTGGGCGCCGGGACAGGGTGATGAGGGGCTCCCAGCGACATCCAGCTCCTCTGTCTCCCCCCAGGAATGCTGCGCTAGACGTGGAACCTATCCATGCTTTCCGGGCTCACAGGTAGGGAAGTGCCCCCAAAGGCAGCCTGGCCCTTGGCCCACGCACTGCTGTCCTGGGGGCTGAGGCAGGGTGGCAGGAGGGCTTGGAGTCCCGTGACCCTCTGCACACGCCCCACCTTGTTCCTGGTGCTCTGCAGACTTTCAGTGCCCCCGTAGCTGCTTCTCAGCACAGCCTTCGGAGGAGGAAACAGACACGGGGACTGGGACAGGCACCTTGCCTGGATGGTACCACCAGAGGTCCAGATGCTGGATTCCTTTTTGCCAGCCTTGAAAAATGCTAGTGGAGCACTTCAGGGTCCCGTGGGGGAGGGGGAGCCTGGAGTTTTTCATCTCCCCGCTTCACCCAACTTGGTATCCTCCAGGGGCCCCGTGTTGGCAGTAGCCATGGGCAGCCACAGTGAATACTGTTACAGCGGTGGGGCAGATGCCCGCATCCATAGCTGGAAGATTCCAGACCTCAACATGGACCCGTACGACGGTTACGGTGAGGACAGCTCCCTCCTCTGCCTTCCTTTCCCCCACCCACCTGCCACCGGGGCCTCTTGGTTCCCGCAGCCCCCAGGCTTCACACTGGGTACTGGGGGTCGGCATTGCCAAGGGCTCCCGGTCTGGTGAAGCACGGGCCAGGGCGATTCAGCACGTGCCCGAGGGTGGGACAAGAAGAGGCAGCAGCGGGGGCGGTGGGGGAGCGTTTCGCAGAGGAGCTGATTGGGGTTGAGCTTTGGGGCCGGGGACCAGCCTGGGCGAAGGCGTGGTGGGCCTTGGCAGCCCTCTGTGCTCAGCTCTGCCCACGTCTGCGTGGTCAAGCGGAGGGAGCCAGCGACGAGCAGGTAGAGCAGGTGAGACGGAGACTCTAGCTGGGCCAGGCTGTAGGGAGTTTGGCTGTATCCTTGGGCCACCTTTAAGATTAAGTGGAGAAGTGACCAGACTGTCAACATCTGTTCCGTGTCCCTGCCCTCTGACGCCTCTTCTGATAACCCTTTTGATCGCACACGTGGCTCCGTACAACAGGCTGTCATGGCAGAGCTTAGAGGTCTGTGTCTCCTCTCAGAGAATGTATACTGTTTTCTGAAGAATGGTCTCACCCTTTCAGAGGTCAGGGGTCAGTCCCAGGCAGTATCTGCTCTAGGCTAAGCAAGTTGTCACACGTCGGCTGTCAGCAGGACCCAGCCAGAGCACCCTGTGTGGACTCGAGTGACCAGGGAGGCAATGGTGGGAACGACCAGAGGGTTTTGGAGAGACCGGACAAGGCCGTGCTCTTGGGCAGAAAACACCGCAGGGACCGAGGGTGGGGCTGACCCACAGGGGCCAGGCTGCAAAGGGTCCCAGGGCCACAGAGCCACCCTTGTCCCTCATCCCCTTAACTAAGTCCTAAAAGGTATCTCGAGCAGCGGCTTTGTGCCAGGCACTATCGCGGGCCTGCGGGGACAGCAGGGAACAAGGAAATCCCCACCTTCTGGAGCTTCCACTCTGCGGCGCCTTCAGGGCCCTGAAAGCTTCACAGAACAGCTAGCGGTCAGAGCAGGCGTGAGGATTTGGAGACGAAGCCAGACGAAAGGGCAGCTCGAGCTCAGTGCCTGCGTCTCGGCAGAACTGGTGCTCCAGGGCTGTCGCGGCTGGGGCCGGGGCCGGCGGCCCTGACGCAGCCCTTCTCTCCCTCTGGCGGGTCCAGACCCGAGCGTGTTGAGCCACGTCCTGGAGGGCCACAGGGATGCAGTGTGGGGCCTGGCCTTCAGTCCCACCTCCCAGCGCCTGGCCTCCTGCTCTGCCGACGGCACCGTCCGCATCTGGGACCCCAGCAGCAGCAGCCCAACCTGCCTCTGTACCTTCCCCACAGCGAGCGGTGAGTGGGGGGGACATGGGGGCATGCGGGACCCTGGCAGGTGGCACAGGAGCCGTACAGACGGAGGCCCCCAGAGGAGGGTCGCCTCCTGTCCCCCCGTGCCCAGGGAAGAGCAGGGCCGTTAGGCAGCCTTCTCTCCCCCTCCGCCTTCAGATCATGGGACCCCCACCTCAGTGGCCTTCACCAGCACCGAGCCTGCCCACATTGTGGCCTCCTTCCGCTCTGGCGACACCGTCCTGTATGACCTGGAGGCTGGCAGTGCCCTCCTCACACTGGACTCCCGGGGAAACAGCGGTAAGGGAGGCCCCAGGAATGCCTCCAGGGCCCCAGTTTCTCCTGTGGCTTTGGTGACCTGCTGCCCAGTCAACGGAAAGTGGCTACCCTGCCCCCTTGGGGGTTCTGAGAGGGACGGAGATCAGGTCCCGGTCACTGCCATTATGGACGGCACAGTGTGCTCAGGAGGGCTGACTGGAGAGACATCACGAGGGACTCGCCCACGGGCCACTTGGTGGAGCAGAAGGACCGTCTTCGTGTTTGTCATCCCTCCTGCTCGCCCCGAGGCCATGCAGTGTCCATTGCACAGATGAAGCACGGGGCCCAGGAGGGAGCGGCCGGAGTGCCCGGCCCTGCTCGCTGTCTAAGCAGAGGATGGGCATGGGATGGTGGTTCTCCTCTTATCTTTGTCCCGGTCTCCCTGATGGCCTCCCACCCTTGACCTCTTCCCTCTCCCTCGTTTTCCCTGTCAGGCCCAACCCAGATCAACCAGGTGGCGAGTCATCCGAGCCAGCCCCTCACCATCACCGCCCACGACGACAGAGGCATCCGCTTCCTGGACAACCGGACAGGTGAGGCCCCACCTTCCTGGCCCCCCTTCACGTGTGCTCAGGGGGAGCAGGGGTCGACCAGGCTCAGATGGCAGACCTCCTGGTGTCCACGTTGAAGGCTGTGTCCCTTCTAGCCCCTTCACCTTCCCAGGCAAGGCGCAGAGTGGAAAGTAACCTGCTGCCCACCTCTCTCCCTTCAGGGAGATCCGTGCACTCCATGGTTGCCCACCTGGATGCAGTCACCTGCCTAGCCGTGGACCCCAATGGCGTATTCCTGATGTCAGGAAGTAAGTCGGGAGCCTCCTGGCTCCTAAGGAGTGAGGGCGTGTGCCTTTCCTGGCAGGCTGGGGAGAGGAAGAGGAAGAGACCCAGGCTCTGGTCCCGAGGGAGTACTCCGGGGGCTCCCTGAGGGTGGGGAGCTGGTGGGAGTGCTGTCCGAGCAGGGGCCTGGAGCCCCTCCGTGGCTGGAATGGGGACAGCAAAGCACTGTGCACCGGAGCCCACTGTAGGCCCTCTCCCACATCATCTCATTGGATTTGAATGAGGTTGGTACTGTTATTCCCACTCCACGGATGTGGTGACTGGGGCTAGAGAAGTCATTTCACTTGGTCACAGCCCACAGGGTTGCAGGAATTGAAGTTCAGGTTTATCTGACTCTCGGTCCCCACGAGAAATTTTAGCATTTGGTGCACCTGCTGTCTGTGGATAAAGGCACTGAGCCCCAGTGAGTGTGGAGCTGCACCTCAACGGGATGGGCTGGGACTTGGGTGGATGGAGAAGGGGCTGAAGCTCCCCAGGGGGTGAAGGGTGTGCGCTGGCGGTTACAGAGGCCTGACCAGACCGAGCCTGCCCCGGGGTGTCAGCAAGCGAGTGCACACACAGGCGTGAGCAGTGGCAGTGGAGGGCGGGGGTGGCCCAGGACGGTGCTACAGCTGTCTCCAGGGAGGACGCCGGTTGAGGGAACAGTCAGTGAGATCAGGCCCAGGCAAAAATTCAGTACAGGGCCCAGGTCCCCCCACTGCAGCCCACCAGATCCTGGTAACGCCTAAGTCCGGCGGTCTCCCTGCAGTGGCTCATGGCCCCAAGGCCTGGCGCAGTCTACTTCCCCCCACCCCCCGCCTGCCTGCTCAGGCTGTCAGTCTTCAGGACCTGCCCCTGGCTGTCCCCGCTGCCTGGAAGGTTCTTCCCCCTGCCCTACCCCCTGGGCCACACGGTCCTCACGCTGACTGACTTGTGCTCACAGCACTTGTGACCACCTGACCTCGTTTATCCTGTTCTCTTGTTTACTGTCTCACACGCTGGGACGCAGCACCACAGGGGCAGGGAGATTTGCCTGTTTTGTTCACCACGCCCCCAAGTGCAGGACACAGTAGGTGCTCAGTGAACACTCGGTGCCTAGATGGCTGGATGATAGGCTGGTCAGAAGGGCAGTCCTTCACGCTGGGCATCTGGAGGCAACTGGGCAGAGGAGCGAGCCCCACCCATCTCCCAGGCCTTCGGATGAGGCCAGGTTCGGGGAGCAGGTCTGGGCAAGGAGGCAGGGGGACCCGCAGCTGCTGGGTGATGGCCACGACTGCTCCCACATCTGCACAGGCCACGACTGCTCCCTGCGTCTGTGGAGCCTGGACAATAAGACATGCGTTCAGGAGATCACGGCCCACCGCAAGAAGCACGAGGAGGCCATCCATGCTGTCGCCTGCCACCCCAGCAAGGCCCTCATCGCCAGCGCGGGCGCCGACGCCCTGGCCAAGGTCTTCGTATGATGCCCACCTGGCCCCGCCCAGGCCGCCACGCTGGCTGGGGAGCGGGGCTGGGCAGGTGGGACTGAGGTGAGGGGCCAGATGGGAGGGAGGCTTGGCTTGGGAGGGCAGAAGCCCCCTGCATCCTCACCCCCGATGGGGCCCTCACAAACACCCCTTCGCCTGGCATTTCCAGAGGGTGCCAAGACCCGAAATCCTAGTCAGGATGCTCTGTGAGAATTGCCAAGGTAGCCCCTGGGCATTCAGAGGAGGGGCTGGAGCTGCCTGGCCTCTTGCACCCTGGAGGTCGTGGTCCAGTCTCCCCTCCCTTCTGCCCCCCATAGGTGACTCCAGCCTTGGTCTGTAGGCCCCAAGGCCTGGCTTCTTCCTGCCTGCCTTGGAGCCTGGTGGTGCTAACTGGCCCTTTCCCCAGGAGGCCCTCCCCTCGGCCCGTCCTTCCCCCAGGCATCCCGCCGGGGCGTGGCCTCCTTCAGGAATCGCCCTCCAGGATGGTCTCTGGGAATTTTCTCTTCACCCTGACACCCACTCCAGGTCTCTGAGCTGCCTTCTCAGGGGCTGTACAGCCAGGGCTGGGTGTCCTTAGGGATTAGCTTTTCCAAGACGCCAGAAGGTGCCAGGTTCTCTCTTTGAACCCCTGACCCCTCCTTTCCACCTCCCTGGATCCGGGTGGGAGCTGTGCCGGGAGGAGCCCCCAATGCCCCTGCTCTGGGTCTGCCGGGGCCCTGGAGCCAGCTGCAGGCTGGGCTGTCCTCTGTGGAGGTGCGGGCCTGGCCCGCCCCGGAGCGCGCCCAGTAAACCCCCTCCCCTCCAGTTCCTCAGCACAGCTTTCCAGACACTACCCAACGCCGCCAGGGCCAGTAACTGCCTGGGGAGCTGGTGATGCCCTCGGGGGAGGTGCCCGCCCCTACCTCCCCCCAACACTCCTCCAAGGGCAGCCCCCCAAACCCCCGTGGGGTCACCCATGGGGAGAGGTGGCCTTCTCTTGCCCGTCTGTGGCGCATGGAGGGTGGAGTGGGGTCCTTCGGGTCCCCCGTAACTCCCTGTATATCTGTATAAATAAATGGGATTTTAATGGAGCCCCACCCCCACCCATGTTGTTATCACTGTGTGATAGTCTGTCCGTCTCCTCTCCTGACCCTCCACTCTCTTCCTCTATTTATTTCACTCTCGTTTTTGGGTTCCACCCTGTGCCCTCAGGCCCCCTTCCAGGTTCCTGTTTATAAGCCCCATCCCCTCTGCCCTGGTCTTGCCTGTGAACCTTGTCTCAATAAACCCTTTGGAGTAAGATGGGCGGCGGTGCTGACTACTGAGGGGACCAGGGACTCGTGGGGAGGAGTGACTGGCTCTGCCAGGGGTGGGTGGAGCTTGGCGACGGGATGTGATGGGTTGGGGTTTCGTGGTAGGGCGGGGGTGCAGAGAGGGGCCCAGATCTTGGGTGGGGTGTAGGTGGCGGGACGGAAGTGGGGGCAAGGACCGAATCTCCCTGTGCCCCTCCTTTCTGTCCCTAAGCGCTCCCTCCCCAGGGGCTACAGCAGAGCCCTGACTAGCAGATGAAACAATGTGACGGTTCAGCTCCTCATCCCCCCCGCCCCCTGTGTGATGGTTGGTAGTGAGGCCAAAGTGCTAATCCAGAAAACTGAACGCCCCCCTTCTCTCCCTGCCCCACGCCTGGGCCTGCATGGAGTGGGAAGGAAGGGAGACCCTGGGACATGCCATTCCCTCCTCCCTTCTCTGCGGTGGCTGAATCACAGTAGTCGGCTGTGCCCTCAGAGCTCTTCACGTGCCATTTCACTAGGTCCCCACAACCTCAAGAAGGGGAGCGCAGCATTATGCACACATTACAAAGGACGAGAGATGGAGGCGGGGGCTCGAGGAGCTTGCTCAGGGCCCAGCAGGATACAAATCAGAATTGGTATCCAGTCCCTTGTGACTCCCTCTGCTTGCTATGAGGCCTCTTTGCCTACCAGCCAGAGGTCCTTGGGCAAGTCCTGGCACCTCCTTGGGCCTCAGCCTCCCCTGTAAAGTGAGCCTTTCAGTAATACCCACCTCCTGGCTTATCAAAGGCTGCACCCCAGTGCCCAGAACAGGGCCTGGCTCCTGTCAGGGCCCCATGAACACTTGAGGAAGGAGGAAGGCCTGAGAAGTGCACACTCATGTTAGGCTTTCACCATGGTGGTCGTCTGCTGGTCTGGACAAAGGGCACAGGTGGGCAGATGGCCATCAGGTGATGCTGACAGGAGCCCAGCTATGGGCACCATGTGGCCTCACTGCCCCCTCATCCCTCTGGGCTCTGTGCAGCTTCCCCAGGTGGTGGTTTAGGGTTTCGCTCCAGCCTCAGACTTCCTTCCCCAGCCCCAGCCAGCCCCCGGATGTGGTGACAGATTCGCTACTGTGCCGACCTCAGCTACCCCCAACAGCCCTTTACCAGGAATGTGGGCTCATCGTGAGTTCCTCATCCCCGCTACCCAGCCCTGCTGGTCGGGAGTCTAGGCGGCGGTGGCCCATCTCTATTGGGATGCCTCTGGGGCTCAGCCAGGCCTTGGCCCCTCAGTGAAGCCAGTGGGTGGTAGCTACTCGCTTGGCAATCTTGGACAAGTCATTTTGCCTCTCTGAGGGTTCAGCTTCCTGTATGTAAACTAAATGGTAGCCACTCATTATTGGCTAGGGAGGAGAAACCAAGTTGGAATTGGTCCTGGAAGAGGTGTTTTATGACAGGCCTAGCACATATTAGGGCCTCAATCCATACTTGCTGAAAGACTAAATGAACAAACCCACCCACAAACACCTGAGTGCCTGAGGTGCCCACCCCTTTATCTCAGCGCATTATAGCCAGTCACCATTACTGAGCTTCTGCTGTGTTGTAGGCACCCTTAAACCATCTCATTAATCCCCACAAAGACCCTCTGGGGTCAGTCCTATTATTGTCCCATCTAAAAGAGAAACAGGCTCAGAGGGGGTAGGTCACCAACCTAAAGTCACACAGAGACAGACGTGCACACTTCCCCAGGAGAACTATGTGCTCTCCATCTATGAAGTGGTGTGGATGTGTGGTCCTCCCTGGTCGCTATGGTCCTTCCAGGCACCCCGAGGCTTTTCTTTGGCTCTTCACCCTCCTAAACACTGGGGTGGAGTGGGGAGCTGATGGAAGGAAACTACACCCCTTCTCCACCTGCCCTGTGCCTGACTTTCTCCGCGCGCGGGTAACCCAGCCCTGGCCTCTGCAGTTTGCTCCTGGCACTTTGGCCAAGGTCGCTGGAGACAGACCTGAGGCAAGGACCTCTGCCCATCTGGAGGTCTCTCGGTCTTCCCACCTGTGTAATGGGCTCGGGAGTGGGGGGAGGGGGCGGGCGTGCTGACGCCCTGGGAAGAGGCAGGCCCGGCCCGGAGAGCGGGCCAGACCTGACACCGCCTCCCACCCTTTCCCCAGCGGTGGGCGCCGGATGCAGGCCAGGCGAGACGGCCCCCTTCCTTAAAGGGCCAGACGCCTCCTCAGCCCCGGCCTCGCGACCTGTGGTGGGGGTGAGGGTGGCTTGCCCCTCCCTCTCCAGCTCAGGGAAAAGTCAGTTTTCCAGACTTGGGTGTGAGGTGGGAAGGAATCAGTCTCGCCTCCCTTCCCCGCATCTCCCACCCCCGGGTCCCCAGACCCGGGAGCGGGAGGTGCCGCCCCAACTCGGAGGCGCTAAGCCCGCCCTCCTCTTCCGCCCGCAGGCCCTCGTCAGGCTCCGCCCTCTTGACGTCACCGAGGCCGGCACCGATTGGCCGACTGAACTGTCACTCCGGACACTTCCTCCTGGGCCGCAGCCGCCGAATTAAACTTTGGAGTGGGAAAAAGAGCCACCGGCGCCCGGCGCCGGACGACCCTCCCTTCCCTCCCACCCCCCGCCACCCCACTGCCGCCGGTAACACCCCCTTCTCCGCGGCCCCCGACCGAATTTTTCTCCAACTGCCGAGACCCGTGAGATTCCCGCCTTAGCACCCCAGCCCTCGGAATCCCTCTGCCCATTCCCAGGCCCGCCGTCGGATCCCTGGGATCCATTCGATCCCCGACTCAGAGACTCCTGCTCTCCACCCCAAGATCTGGTGAATCCCTCGAGCTCCCTTCTTATGTGGATCCTCTTCTTACAGCCACTGGATTCTTGGCCCCACCTGCTCCTTTTCCAATCCCTTCTTTCTCCAGCGAGCCTTTGGATCCTGGGCTCTTCTGATCCCTGTGACCCCGGCCTACTAGATTTTCTTTTTTGATTTCTTGGAATCTCCCAATCGCTGGGCCGCCCAAACCATTAGATTTCTCCTTTCTGATCGTCTGTGATCCCTTAATCTCCGGGCGGGCGTCTGATCCACGAGATTCCTTTTCTCTAACTTCCCAGGGTCCCACCTCCTCGAGTTCCCTCAACCTGCCAGGATTCTCTTCTCGGATCCCCGGGATCCCCGCGCTCCTACCACCAGCTAACAAGATACCTCGGATCCAGGGACCTGAGCCTCCCTGCTCAGGCTCCTGCAGCCTGATCCCGGGTGGGCGCCGGGCGGCGGGTCCCGGGCCTCGCCCTATGGCCGCCGCACCCTCCCATCCCGCCGGCCTCCCGGGCTCTCCCGGGCCGGGGTCTCCTCCGCCCTCTGGCAGCTTGGAACTGCAGGCTCCGCCACCGCTGCTGTCCCATGTCCCGGCGCCGGGCTCGGGGGTGTCCTTCCACATCCAGATCGGGCTGACCCGCGAGTTCGTGCTGTTGCCCACCGCCTCCGAGCTGGCCCACGTGAAGCAGCTGGCTTGCTCCATCGTTGACCAGAAGGTGAGGGCACAGGGTTCCCCTCACCTAGCTTGAGGAGAGGTCTGGAAGAGTGGGGAGGTGCTGGCAGAGGCGATCTCCAGCCCAGTATATAAGGAAGAGGGAGAGAAGGGGGATAAGCCTTGGGCGACTGAGGGGTGGGGGTGGGGCATTGGCCCCCAGTTGCCTCCTCACCCCACCACTCCTTTGAGAGAGGCCTGGTCAGGGGTGGGGTGCCCCAGAGGCCTCCCCAAATTGCATGTCCTGGATGTTGTTGTTTGCTGCAGACAGCATGGAGGAAGGGAGGGACGGGTGAGGTGTAGGAGCCGAGAGGAAGGGGCAGGTGGGAGCAGCAGATGTCGGGGGACCTCCCTGTCCAGGCCTATCCCCGGCCTCCCATTTGGTGGAAACAGTAGAAACTGAAGCCAGGCTGGCCGTGGCGATCAAGTGACATGTGTGGGTGTGGGTGCCTGCAGTAGCTGCCAGGGGCAAGTGAGGTCTCAGAGTCCAATCTCTGCCCTCCCCCAGGCTTGAGCGTGTGTGGAGGGGCAGGTGCGCCTCTTCACAGTCCAGAGGCTCTGAGGTGTCTGTCCCCTCTCCTGATCAGTGTCCCCCCACCCCCCGGCTCTAATGCTAGTCTGTGAAAACGAACCTTCCCCAGTCCCACCCCACTCTTCGCTTTGGACACGAGGGTCACTGGGGTTGGGGCCTGGGGGAGCACGGCAAGGGGAAATCAGGTGGGACGCAATGCTTGGATTCTAGAATGTTAAAAGTTAGAATTAAAAAAAAAAATTGGAATAGTGGGCTACTCTGCTGTTGGAATTTTGGACTGTAAAAGTGTTAAAATGTTAGAATTCTAAATTGTTGGAATATGCAACTGCTAGGTAACTGAACTCCTCTGATATTAAAGTGTTCAAACATTAGAACCCGAGGTTGTTGAAATACTAAAACATTAAAATGTTGGAATATTTGATTCCATCGTTGTTAGACTCCTAGAGCGTAAAAATGTTAGAATTCTGGAATGCTGGGTCGCTGAAATCCTTTCATGCTAAGATATTCAAATATTAGAACCCTAGTTTAGCAGATTCCTAGAACTTTAAAATATTAGACTACTACTAATCTAGGTTATTAAAATCCTAAAACTTATCATGATAATTTGTTGGAATCTAGAATGTATAATCCTATAATGTGAGCATGCTGGAATCCCCAAATACCCAAATTGTAGGATCTTCTTAGATTCCTGGGAATGAATTCTTTGGGCTGCAGACAAAACATTAGGAACTGGGCCAACTCCCCCATTTTACAGACAAGGAAACTGAAGCTTAGAGAAAGACCTCCAAGGCAGTCAGGACCCTGGCAGTCCTGGCCACCTGTGGACCCTCTCCCAGCAACAAGAACAGATAGAGCTTCCTTTGCCACCTACCCCAAACCCCAAAACTAGCAGGCCCAGCTCGCACACTTAGCCTGCTCCTTGGGAAAACAGGCTGGGGAGAGGGCATGATTGTCCCCTGGGTGAAGTTCTTTATCCGATGCTCAAGTCCTCAGCCTACCGCCTCAGGCCTCACCGCAGTTTTATTTTCTGCCCCCCTCCCCACCCCGTCCAGGTGTGGTAGGGCCCCTTTCCTTCCTTCCAGTGGCTCCACCTGGGCGGTTTCACTTTCTGTTCTACCAGGTTTCATTTCCTGCCCCGCCTCCCCAAGCTAGGGACCGGGACACCTGGGTCCTTGAGGCATTGGGTGGGGGACACCGTGCCAGTTTCCAGCTCCCTTGAGCCCTAGCCTTTCCACACACCCCTCCCCCACAAACTAGGAGTCCTAAATCCCCTCCTTCCAGATCGCCCAGCCCCAGTGCTGGGCCTGGAGCCAGGTAACAGGGACAACAACAGTTCCAGGAAGGAAGCTGGGGGTGAGGGGGAGCGGGAGGTGGTGGGGAGATAAGGGAAGGGATGCTCACTCAGCCCTACCCCCGTCCATCTCCAGAAGATTCTAGGTGCCCACGCTCCCAGAGCCACTCTCTCAAACTCTGGCCAGCGCTCGCTCCCAGCACACCTGGGGCCCTGGCACCCTGCCCGGCTCAGCTCGAGCTGGGCTTGGGAGGGAGCGGGCAGGAAGCGAGGGGCTGCGGGGTCTCTGAGTTTCCGGGGGAAACAGCCGGCCCTGCCCTGGGAGGGTTCCAGACCGCTGCTTTGAGCTTTTCCGTCACCACCTCCTTCTCCCGCTCCTCAGTTCCCCGAGTGTGGCTTCTATGGCCTTTACGACAAGATCCTGCTCTTCAAACATGACCCCACGTCGGCCAACCTCCTGCAGTTGGTGCGCTCTGCCGGAGACATCCAGGAGGGCGACCTGGTGGAGGTGGTACTGTCGGGTGAGAGGCCGAGGCGGGCCTAGGGGCGGAGCCTCGAGCGGGGGCGGGGCATCGGGAGGAGGGGGAGGGGAGGTGGGCCCAGAAACTTAGTTCTTAAAGTTAGGGACCAGCGGTTCTAAGCCTTGGCTGCAAATTAGAATCACCGCGGGAGCTTTTTACAAACCACCGTTACGGAATGGGTAGGTGTGGTGCCTGCACATTGTGGAATTCGCACAGCACTGAACATAAACCATCCACGGCAACGCGGATGAATCTCACACCTAATGCTGAGGGACAGAAGCTAGACATCAGACTACATATTGTATCATTCCATTTACGAAGCACAAAGACAATTACGCTATTTTGTTAGAAGCCAAGAGAGTGGGTACCTTTTTGGCAGCTGGAGTTGGGTGGGGGGCACAATGGTTTAAACTTCCATTTATCCATCAGAATGCTGGTGACATGGGCGTGTACAGTTTGACAATTCATTAAGCTGTGCATTTCTGATATGTCCTTTCCTAGACCTACGTTACACTTTGATGTAAAGTTAAAAATGTTTTGCTGCCTGTGCCTCCTCCCAATGAAATGCTAAATTAAATCAGACTCTGCAGCATGAGATGAAACCCGGGTACCTGTATTTTCAGCCAAAATCTAGTCCACCCACTGGCCATTCCCATTTGATGGGTGGGCAAGCTCTCAGCACTTAGAGGACTCTTTAGCCCTTGGTTCCTTCAGGAGGGTAGGGTAGGGGGGTAGGAGGTACTTTACTCATGGCTGTATGTCCTCCCCTGCACCCCACCCCCACCCGGAGTACTGCAATGCTCCGTAAAATTTGTTGGATGGATGGATGGATGGCAGTTAGAAGTTTGGATTAACGGGACTTCCCTGGTGGTGCAGTGGTTAAGAATCCTCCTGCCAATGCAGGGGACACCGGTTCGATCCCTGGTCCGGGAAGATCCTACATGCTGCAGAGCAACTAAGCCCGTGCGTCACAACTACTGAGCCTGCGCTCTAGAGCCCGCGAGCCATAACTGCTGAGCCCACGTGCCGCAACTACTGAAACCTGGGAGCCTAGAGCCCGTGCTCCACAACAAGGAAGCCACCGCAATGAGAAGCCCGCGCACCGCAACAAAGAGTAGCCCCCTCTCGCCTCAACTAGAGGAAGCCCACGCGCAGCAACGAAGGCCCAACGCAGCCAATAAATAAAGAGCATAAATCATTAAAAAAAGAAGAAGTTTGGATTTACGTCCCTCATATAGGCTTGCCACCCTTGGATTTTTATCTTCATCCTGGTCTCTCCCCAAACCCAAGTCTTGTTCGTGCAGCTGTCTCCCTGACGCTTTTACTCGGCAGCTCCAGGCCTCTCAGATACAGCCTGTCCAAGACAGAAATCTTGATTTCGCCCTTCTAAACCTGCTCTTCCCACAGTATTCTCCAGCTTGGTGAAGGGTATCACCATTCACCCAGGTGCTCATGCCCCAAACTTTGGGCCACCCCTGGCTCCTCTTTTTCTCTCACCCCTTCACTTGGTCCATCCTCAAACCTACTGGTCTCACTCATCCTGAATCTATTCCTTTCCTCCCTCCACTGATCCAAGCTGCCATCACCTCCTGCCCAGACTATTGCAGTAGCACCTAAGTCAGCTCATGACACTCCACTGCTCAGAATCCTCCCCTTACTCTGCATTACCCTCGGAACAAAATGCAAACTCCTCAACGTGGCCTCAAGGCTGTCCATGACCTGGGCCCTGCCAATTCCCCAAATTCATCTCTTAACACTGTCCTTCTTACTTTCTTTGTTCCAACCATCTTGTCTGCCCTCTGTCCCTTGAAGAAATCAAGCTCCCTCCCACCTCAGGGCCTTTGCACTTGCTGTCCTTCTCCCCCACCCCCGACCCTGTCCTGTCTTCTCATAGCTAGCATCTTCTTGTTATTTGGATCTCAGCTTAAATGCCATTTCCTCATTGTCAGAAATATCCTTGTTTGTTTGTTTGTTTGTTTGTTTTATGTATCTTTTCCCTCTCCTCAAAAGAATGTCAGATCTCTGAGAGTGGAGAAACTCTCTTGTTCAGAGCTTTATCCTGCGTGTGTAAACAGTGCTTGGCACATAGAACAGAGTCCCCTCTCCATTGCATAATACTAAGAAAAATAGCTTAATATTAGACAGAAATTGGGGGGGATGGGAGTGGGGAGAGGAACAAGATTTAGTCCAAAAATGAAACTTTAAAATAATAGCTAACATTTATTGAGCATTTTCTCTGAGCCAGGTACTGTTTTAAGAGCTTTCCGGGAATGCCCTGACGGTTCAGTGGTTAAGACTCCGTGCTCTCAGTGCTGAGGGCCCCGTTTCGATCCCTGGTCGGGGAACTAAAATCCCATAAGCCGCGTCGCGTGGCCAAAAAAAAAAAAAAAGCTTTCCATATATTCATTTAACCCATAAAAAAGAACCATAGGGACTTCCCTGATGGTGCAGTGGTTAAGAATCCGCGTGCCAAAGCAGGGGACACGGGTTCGAGCCCTGGTCCGGGAAGATCCCACATGCTGCAGAGCAACTGAGCCCTCGAGCCACAACTATTGAGCCCACGGGCCTAAAGCCCGTCCTCCGCAAAAAGAGAAGTCACTGCAATGAGAAGCCTGCGCACTGCAACGAAGAGTAGCCCCCGCTCGCCGCAACTAGAGAAAGCCCGCGTGCAGCAATGAAGACCCAACTCAGCCAAAAATTATAATAAATTAATTAGTTTTCAAAAATAGAAATAAAAAAGTGTAAGCGGAACATTCATCAAAATAAATTTAAAAAAAAAGAACTATAAGGCGATACTATTATGTTACTGGGCATGTTCTTCCCTAGACACCTGCATGGTCCAGCCCCTTACCTTTTCCAGGTCTTTTGTCTTTTTTTTTTTTTGGCAGGCGGATTCTTAACCACTGTGCCACCAGAGAAGCCCTATCTGTGTTTTTTAATTAAAAATTTTTAAATTGTGTAAAATATATGCAACATAAAATTACCATCTTAACCATATTCAAAGTCTAGTGTTCAGTAGTGTTAATTACATTCACAATGTTGTGTAACCAACCTCCAGAACTGTTTTCATCTTGCAAAACTGGAAATCTGTGCCCATTAAACAATTCCCCATTCCCCCTCCCCGGTCCCTGGCATAGGCACATAGGTGTTTTGGCCAATGGTGGAGCTGGGATTTGAACCCAGGTCGAATGAAATGTAGGATGCGAGTAAATGATTGAAGGAAAGATCAAACATTGCAGTTGAGAGGGCTGTGTGAAACCTGGGAATGCGGAGGGTGAAATGGCCACCGCTGGTCCCGACTCAACCATCCGCCCCTCCCTGCTGCCTGCAGCTTCGGCCACCTTCGAGGACTTCCAGATCCGCCCGCACGCCCTCACGGTGCACTCCTACCGAGCGCCTGCCTTCTGCGACCACTGCGGAGAGATGCTCTTCGGCCTAGTGCGCCAGGGCCTCAAGTGTGAAGGTGAGAGGCGGAGGGGCTGGAGGCGGGGCCAGGAGGTAGGGTGTGGGCGTGAGGGCGGGGCCGGGCTGGAGCTCAGGGCCAGGAGGTGGGGCCTAAGAGGTGGGGTTCGGAGGGAGAGGTGAGCGCCCAGAGGCAGGGCTTGGGGAAGGAACTGGAGGTGGGCACAGGAGGCGGAGCTTGGGTGGAGGGCGGGGTCTGGGTGGGGCTCCATTTGGGGGTGGGGACTGGGAGGTGGAGCTCCGAGGGAGTGGTAAGGGGCAGAGCTTTGGGGGAGAACAGGGGTGATGGGGAAGAGGGCGGAGCCTATATCAGTCAGGGATCAACAGGAGAAACGGAGCCTGTAGGGAGGCATATGTTAAGGGATTTTTGGAAGGAATTGACTTACAGGATTGTGGGCGCTGGCCACTCTGAAATCCGCAGGGCGGGTCGTCAGGGAGAACAGGCAGGAGATGAAGCTGCTCTCCAGCTCGGAAATCTCAGCTCGGCTCTTTAAGCCTTTCAACTGACTGAAACAGGCCCACCCAGATTATGATCTCCGTCACTTAAAGTCAACTGATTGTGGACTTGAATCACATCTCCAGATACCTTCGCAGCAACACGCAGATTATCGTTTGAATAACTGGGGATGTGACACATAAAGCTATCAGAGTCCACCTGTTGGCAACTTGGCACTTCCGTCTGCTAGGGCTGTCCTAACGAAAGATCACGGGCTGGGTGGCGTAAACAAGATCTGGGTTCTGACAAGATATGGTTCCTGGTGAGGGCTCTCTTCCTAGCTTGCAGATGGCCACCATCTCCTCCTATGCTCACATAGCACGTGGAGAGAGAGCGATTTTTCATGTCTCTTCCGTTTGTAAGGACCCCAATCCCACTGATCAGGGCCCCATCCTTATGGCCTCATTTAACCTTAATTACCTCCTTAAAGGCCCCATCTCCAAATACAGTCACACTGAAGGTTAGGGCTTCAACATATGAATTTGGGGAGAACACAAACATTCAGTCTATAACAGGCACCCATACACGTCTCCCTAAATCATACTTTAAAAAAATAAAGGAACACAGTGTGTTCCTTTGAGACAAGATGTCTCAAGGTTAAGCCCAAGTGTCAGGATCCGCAGGTTCACTGTTCCCGTCTTTGATGCTTCTGAGGGGGAATGCTGAGATCACGCCTCCCCTGCAGAGGAAGGCCGCACACCCACCTTGGCTCCGCTCTACACACAGCAGATGAAGACCATCCATTATATGATGATGACCTGCATCTCCATTGTTGTTCAGTGCGCTGCACTATTAGAGGCGTATTCTCAGATGTTCCATTGCCTAAGGATCTCCAGCTTTGTGGCTATCATGCTCCTATAGAAATCCGGAGTCCCTGATACCTTGTGTTCCAGATGACCCACAGCATCGACTAGGATTGTTATCATGCAGCCCTAAATATACTTGTGGAGGACTTCCCTGGTGGTCCAGTGGTTAAGACTTTGTGCTTCCACTGCAGGGGGTGCGGGTTCAATCCCTGGTCAGGGAACTAAGATCCCCACATGCCGCACGGCGCGGAAAAAAAAAAAGTTAAATATACTTGTGGCATTATTTAAGGACTCTAGGGATAATAGCTGTGTCAGGCCTGCAAAACACCAATTTACTGCATTCAAAGCTGCTATCGATATTGCCATCGTCCACATGCCATATCCAACTCTTGAAGTCTTGGTTTATGTAACTGTTGTCATGGAGCAACCCTGGTATCACCAAGTTCTAATGGCCATTCTCCGAATGGACTTCATCGGCCCAGCATCACAGATGATGTTCCAAGTTCATAGGGTTCCAATACTTTATGCCTGTACTTTATGCCATTGACGCCTTCCTACGGGAGTTTGATTCTACCTTGATACTCATAACAGGAACCATAGATGAGATTCTGAAATTCTGTGAAGCATGTGAGTGATTAAAGGCCAAAACTGGGACATGGTTCCTGTGTGCAATTTGCCATCCTGAAACTCTCCTCGTAGCACCAACAGCAATCCCCAAGCTTGCCTCTGCAGCATGACATTGTGCATTTGAGACAGTGCCTATGATGAGGAATTACTGCACAGGAAAGTCTATAAGAGGCCGGCTGCCAGAAGACAATCTTCATAAAATGTCCGAAGGAAGCTTCCAAAGGCTGGAGGAACATTCTTTACTCCAGAAAGAGATCCTGGAATCATTTGGAATCACCAGAGATGTATGGAGAAGCATTCAGGAAGTCCAGTAGGAAATGACAAGCTGAGCCTGACTCTTTCGTGGTCAAGGATTAAAAATAGAAAAGAAAAGAAAGAACAAAGTCACACTTCCACATGATATGATACAACCATCCCGAGTACAACTGAAAAATGCTCTCTTTCCCCATAAGACGATGTCCTTGTGTGATATTCCGTCTTCTCCTTTGATATCCCGTAACAAATATCACGGTATAAAGTTACTTATTATTAATATCTTATGTTAGATGATAAGGGGGTAGAAGAGGGAAGAAAACAAAAATATTTGGTGTATGCACATATTCATAACAAAGTAAGGAAGAGATACTATGACTGTCCTCACGGCTGCAACTGGGCACGTGGCTGTGGCTTCCTCCTCTGCCTTCTCCACTGCCTGGTCCATATTCCCTTTGCCCTCAGCCAGCACCTCACCTGCTCATGGTATTTTGTCTGTTGGGGTGGCCCAAAACTTTATTCCTGTTTTTTTTTTTTTTTTTGGCCTCACCGAGTGGCTTGTGGGATCTCAATTCCCCGACCAGAGATTATTGAACCCGCGCCCTAGGCAGTGAAAGCGCGGAGTCCTAACCACTGGACCGTCAGGGAGTTCCCCAAACCTTTATTCCTGAAGGCTCTCAGCCATTAGCAGTTCTGCCTGAATTGGGTTTTGTAGTTTTCCGCTGACGTTAATTACACTAGGAAGAGGCATCCTGAGGGACGTGCTGTGTTCCAGATCCTCAGAAAAGGAGAAGGTGGCGAAGGGGGGGAGGGGCGCGTGGTGGGGGGAGCTGAGCTTCAGTGCCCAGGTCAGGTGGAGGCTATGTCTCTGACCTCGGGCGCCCCACACAGGCTGCGGACTGAACTACCACAAACGCTGCGCCTTCAGCATCCCCAACAACTGCAGTGGGGCCCGCAAGCGACGCCTATCGTCCACGTCTCTGGCCAGTGGCCATTCGGTGCGCCTCGGCACCTCTGAGTCCCTGCTCAGCATGACTGATGAGCTGGTGAGCAGCTGGGGGAGTGGGGAGGGGTGGGGAGGGGTGGTTGGGG
The DNA here is from genome assembly GCF_003676395.1 of Aethalodelphis obliquidens. Classification (NCBI taxonomy): domain Eukaryota; kingdom Metazoa; phylum Chordata; class Mammalia; order Artiodactyla; family Delphinidae; genus Aethalodelphis; species Aethalodelphis obliquidens. The sequence goes on along the minus strand of NW_020837987.1, from coordinate 12,284,594 downwards.
GTTGATGAGGTCCAGGCGCAGGGAGGATACGCTGAGGTGTCCCTTTCCACCTTGCCATCTGATAGAGCCGTAGCACCACCGAGCTCATCCCTCGCCGCCCCCCCTCCTCGTCCTCCTCATCTTCTGTCTCATCCTACACCGGTCGCCCGATCGAGCTGGACAAGATGCTGCTGTCCAAGGTCAAGGTGCCACACACCTTCCTCATCCACAGCTACACGCGGCCCACCGTCTGCCAGGCTTGCAAGAAACTGCTCAAGGGCCTCTTTCGCCAGGGCCTGCAGTGCAAAGGTCAGCGGGGCCCCCCACGTTGGGGGGTGGCGAGGGACAGAGTCAGAACACCCCCCATCACACAGACACACTGAGGCTTAGGATCTCAGCTGGGCTTGTGGCAGGAAACAAAAATCTCTGTTCTGATCCTTAGAAGCACAGGGCCTTGGAAAGGGAGTGCCCTGAATCCTGAAGTTCTAGAACCTTTGGAATTCTGGAATCCTAGAACCTCGGTCATTAGAAACTTGGAATCCTAGCACCTAAGAAATCCAGATTCATATGATACTTAGCATGGAATTCTAAAACCTTAGAACTTGAGAATTCTTGAATCAGAGAACCTTAGAAACATAAGTTTCAAGAATTCTAGATCATAGGATTCAGCAAAAAGAATCATAGAACTTTAGACTCATAAATATTAGAACCATCAAATTATAGATTCTCAGAATGTTAGAACTTTAAAACCATAGGAATTGAGAAGAATAGAAACCTAGAAGCAAAACATTTGAGTCTTAGAAGTCTAGAATCATATAGCCTTGAAACCATCAAATTCTGGAGTCCTAGAAATCTAAGATCCCAGAACTTTGAACGATCAAATTCGGAAATACCAGAAGTCTAGATCCATAAAAAGGTTAGAGCCATCCAATTCTAGAATTCATCAGAACAATCAAATTCTAGAATCTTAGATGTCTACAGCTGAAGAACCATAGAAACATTAAGTTCTAGATTCCTGGGTGTACAGAACCCAAGAATTTTGGAACTATCAGATTCTACAGGCTTAGAAGTCTAGAATCATAGAACTGTAGGGTCACCGAATTCTAGAGTTTAGATACATAAAACCTTAAAACCTCAGACATCAAAGAATCTTAGCAGTCTAGAACTGTAGAACTGTAGAAGCATAGATGTGTAGAGTTCTGGAAACTTGGACATCAGACTCTGCAGTCTTAGAAATCTAGAATCATAAGGACCTTAGCAAAATAAGTTTTCATAGAATTCCAGGATCTTTGATGTATAGCAGCCCAGAACCTCGGAGTCTTCAAACTTCTCAACCAAACAATGGTTCTCAACCAAGGACAGTTTTGCCCAAGGGGGGATGTTTGGCAATGTCTGGAAACATTTTTGTTTGTCATATGGGGCTGGTGCTACTGGCATCAGATGGGTAGAGATCAGGGATGCTGCTAAAAATCCTATGATGTTCAGAACAACCCGCCACAACAAGGAATTTTCCAGCCCAAAATGTTCACAGTGCCAAAGGTTGAGAAACCCCGCCCTCAAAAGCCTGAAGTCTAGAATCACAGAACGTTACGTGCGATTACACTCTATAATTGTAGAAATCTAGGGTGACGGATATCTACACTGTTAGAACTTTAGACCCTTAGAGTGCTAGGGCTATCAAGCCACGGACACTTCATCTGGCCCTCCTCTATTTAATCAAGCCTCTCTATAATTGGGGACTGTGGCTTAAAGGAGGGATGACCAGGGAAGGGTCATTTAGCTTTCCTGCCCCAAAAAGCAATAGCAAACTCTTTTGAGACTGGGGGCTAGGGGTCAAGGGTCAACCCTTAGAGGTGACCTCTCTTCCCCCTCCCACCTGACTCCATGTTCCCGGTCCTCCTACCAGATTGCAAGTTCAACTGTCACAAACGCTGCGCCACCCGAGTCCCTAATGACTGTTTGGGGGAGGCACTCATCAACGGAGGTAAGAGGCTGGGGGCTGAGCGGGAAAGGGCAGCAGGACTGTGTGGAGGCCCCTCTGATGCCCCTGTCCTCCCAGATGTGCCGATGGAAGAGGCCACTGATTTCAGCGAGGCTGACAAGAGCTCCCTCATGGATGAGTCAGATGACTCGGGTTTCGTCCCGGGCTCCCACTCAGAAAATGCTCTCCATGCCAGCGAGGAGGAGGAAGGCGAGGGAGGCAAGGCCCAGAGGTACCCAGGGCCCTCTCCAGCAAAGGCCATTCTCCGTCCCTACAATGGGTTGACATCACCCCATTCTTACAAATTTCTCAGGTTCCTGAGGCGAACTTTTTCAAGCATCCGAACTTTATTTTTTTAACCTAACCTTTTTTCCTGATTTACATTTTTAACAAGTTTTAATGGAAGCCTATTTTAACTTAAATTGTTTTTCTTTCATTGGAACTGGTAATACAGTCACTCAAAACATATACAGTCAACCCCTCCCACTTCCCTGCCTCTCAGCTGCCCAGCCCCTCTGCCCAGAGGATGCCACTGGGATTAGGTTCTGGTGGGTCCTTCCAGAAACAGTCCATATGGCAAAGTGACAGTACAAAGAGTGAGTGAGAATATGGACTCTGGAACCAGACTGCTGTATGGCCTTAGGCAAGAGATTAACCTCTCTGGGTCTCAGTTTTCTCATCAGTAAAATGGGGATAAAGTAGTACCTACCGTATAGGGTTGTTGCGAGAATGAAATGAATTATTGTAATTCAAGTATGTAAAACAGTACCTGGTATACAGTAAGTGTTCGTTTAACTCTTATCCCAGAGCCCTAAATCTTAAAAAGGAAGGGAAACTATCCATTTTCTTTCAACCATTTTGGCCTTGGATTGATTTGTATGGCCTTAAACAAGTCCCTTCTCCTTTTGGTGCCTCAGTCTTCCCATCTGTAAAATGGGGAAAGGAAAATATCCCCAACGAACTGACAGGCAGTGGCTTTCTTCTGGCATGGAAGCTCTGAAAAATAATAGCTTTTACTTAATTACACATTTTAAATTAGAAATGGAATTAATCTTCAGCTTCACTAGAATGTGAGTTCAAGTGCTCGAGGGCAAGGGTATTTATCCGCCTCCCAAGTGCCTAGGACAAGGCCTGGTTTCCTCCATGGATGACTGTTTATTGAGGTGGCAGGAAAGCAGCAGGGCTAAAAGCACAGGGCACTGGAGGCTGAGAGATGGATCCCAGCTCCATCACTTAAACCGCTGGTCCTTTCTCTGCCTGCCTCAGTTTCCTCCTGGGGACTGGGGACGTGCCTTACAGATTGTGCAAATTCTATTTGATCATGCAGGGAAAGTGCTTGCCAGGTTATAAGTGCTCAGAAAATGGAAAAGGAGTTCTCCCTAGTATTTGAATCTTGAATCTCTAAAGTGGGAAGGGTGAGAGATGATCCATTTGGAGGTATGAGAAGAAAATATTTGCATTTCCATTTCTCTATTTTTAATCTCATCCTTTGACCCTTTTCACTTTTTTTCATATGTTTTAGAAAAAAAATTTTTTAATTGAAGTATGGTTGATTTACAGTGTTGTGTTAGTTTCAAGTGTACAGCAAAGTGATTCAGTATATATATATATATATATATATAGAGAGAGAGAGAGAGAGAGAGAGAGGGAGAGAATAATGTATGTATTCTTTTTCAGATTCTTTTCCGTTATAGGTTATTATAAGATACTGATAACTGCTATCAAAAATAAAATTAAAAAGGAAATAAGAGGGGATAGAAAATGGGGACATGCTATCTTAGGGTCGTTAAAGGAGCCCTCTGTGAGGAAATGTAGCTTTAAAGAGATCTGAGGGAGGGGAGGGAAGGAGTGGTGTGGAAGATATCTGGGGGAAGAGGCTACCAAGCAGAGGGAATAGCAAGTGCAAAGGCCCTGAGGTAGAATCAACAATGTTGCAGGAGTATCAAGGAACCTGGGATGGCTGAAGCAGGGAGAGTGATGGGAAGAGGAGGGGAAGTGAGGCCAGAGGGGGGACGGGTATTCAGGTCACAGTGATCACTGAGAGTTTCTTACTCGTGCCACCCGGCCCTAGCCACCTGGAACCTCAGAATCCCTTTCTCCCAGGTCTTTCCTGGGAGTGTTTAGTAACAGAATCATAGGCTATCAGAGTTGGACCTTGAAGGACTTGGGAGGGGAGGGCTGTTGGGAGAGGCAGCCTGTTTCACAGATGAGGAAACCGAGTCTCAGAGAGGCAAAGAGAAGTGGCCAAGGCCTCTCAAGTCCAGGTCTAGCGCAGGGATCAAGAGGATGTTGGTTCTGAAGTTGGGCAAGTCACTTAATTTCTCTCAGCCTTCATTTCCTCACTGTCATAATAGCACGTGCACAGATGAGAGAAATGAGGCACAGAGAGGTTGAGTCTCTTGCCCAATGTCACACAGCTGGCTCCACAATCAATGGGCTCAGTACTAATTAGCACTTATTGGAGGCCCACTGTGTGCCAAGTACTATGCTAAACTCCTAAGAAAGGCTTCACTTCTCACAGCAACCCCTTTGGGTGGAGAAACTGAGGCACGAAGTGGTTAGGTAATTTGCCAGGCAGCCTGGCTTTGGAACGCAGCCTCTTAATGTGGGCCTCTCAAGAGTCCCCTTCCTCATTATGGGAAATCTGGAAACCACAAAGGAAAAAAAACCCCTGGCTGCCCAGAGATGCACCCCCCCACCCCACCCCGGGCCCCGAACAGGCCTCTACCACCACCCGCCGCGGCCCCAGGCACTACTGCTATTTTCTGCTTGTAACCTCTCACCCCTTCCTCTCCCCAACCCTCAGCTCCCTGGGGTACATCCCCCTAATGAGGGTGGTGCAGTCAGTGCGACACACAACACGGAAATCCAGCACGACGCTACGTGAGGGTTGGGTGGTTCATTACAGCAACAAGGACACGCTGGTGAGTGGGTGGGGCGCGGTCAAGTGGGTGGGGCTAGAGTTGGGGAGAGCGGGGGTTTGAGGGGGCGGAGCCGGTTGGGGTTTGGAGTGGGCGGGGTCATGCTGAAGGCAGAGGTAGAATTAGAGGGGTGGCTATAGGGATGAAGGGGGAGGGACAGGATTTAGGGGAGGGGCGGGACTAAGTCAAGGTCAGGGGCGGGGCGGGGGTTGGCTGGGATTAGAGTCAGAGCCCTAGCAGCTTGTGGGGCAGACAATCTCAGTCTCTCAAGCACCTCTCCCAACAGAGGAAGCGGCACTATTGGCGCCTGGATTGCAAGTGCATCACGCTCTTCCAGAACAACACAACCAACAGATACTACAAGGTGGGCCTTCTGGCTCCCAGATCCCCCAGACCTCTCCTCTTTGTCCACTATCTTCTCCCCTCCTCTCCCAGTTGCTTCAGGCAAACACCTACGAATCACACTCTCTGCCCACCCCTGCTTGCCCGCTTCCATCCCATCAGCAAGTGTCGTCCACCTGGATGCCCTTCCCCGTGTTTGATCTCAGCTCCATCACTTTCCAGCCGGGGGATCCAAGCAAGTTACCTCACCTCTCTGCACCCCACGTGTCTCACCTGTAAAAGGCCTCAAAGAATAGTCCTCGCCTCAGGGCTGATGCCAGAATTCAAAGAGATAATCTACGTGGAGCAATTAGTTTAGGGCCAGGCGTATGTTAAGCTCCGTTAAACTCCCAGTAACTATAAGTGTGTTATCATTATAACTTTATAATTAATTTATTGAATTCTTTCTTTGTATTCATTCATCACCGCCTCCCATGCCAGCGCTGCATTCCCGCCAGTCTCCTCCACGGTCCTTCTTCTGCCCTTGTCCTCAGTCTTTTCCCACGCAGCAGCCAGAGGAGTCCATTAAAACCATCACAAGCTTCCAATGGCTCCCACTGCCCTTGGAATAAAACCCAGACACCTCGCTGTTTACCTGCCCTGGAGCATCTTCCTTACCCTTCCCATGGCTGCGTCCTTCTTATCCTTCCCGTCTTCCTCAAGCCACTTTATCTAAAATACCATCCCCACCACAACGTCTCTGTCTCCTGGTTTTACTGGCTACATAAGTCTGTCTCTCTTTCTCACTCTTTCCTTCTTTTCTTCCTCCCTTCCTTTGTCTTTCAACACTTTTCAAAGCACACTCTTTTTCCTCCCCATAGACACCGCACCCTCTCTCCTCCCAGGGTCCCCTCTGCCTCCTTCCTGGTCTCCTATGTCAGTCCCATCCTCTCCCATCCACCCTCCACACACAGCCAGAGAGAACTACTCCCCACCTTGCACTAAACCCTTCTGTGGCTCCCCAAGGCCCTGGAGACAAAGCTCAGGCTCCTCCCTGTGGCCCATGAGGCCTGGGCCTAGCCTGATTTCATTAATTAATTTATTTTATTTTTATCCTTTATTAGTTCATCAAACATGGCATGCCTACTGTGTGCCAGGCACAATCCATGTAATGGGGATACGACATGTTCCTTGAACACAAGCCTTTTCTACCTCAGGGCCTTTGCACATGCTCCACCCACTCCTCCACCAGCTGGCCTCTTCTTACCTTTCCGATCTCTGCTTCAATGTAACTTCCACCAGGAGGCCTTTCCTGACCCCTCCATGCAAACCAGCCCCTTCTGCAATGACACTGGGTTCTGTGTGCTCATCTGAGTAAGTGGAGAGCCCCAGGGTCAGCCTGGAGCCCTCACGGGTGCTGGCTCTGTGTCCTGCCAGGAAATTCCACTGTCTGAAATCCTCGCCGTGGAGCCTGCCCAGAACTTCAGCCTTGTGCCACCAGGCACCAACCCACACTGCTTCGAGATTGTCACTGCCAACACCACCTACTTTGTGGGCGAAACCCCTGGCGGGGCCCCAGGGGGGCCCAGCGGGCAGGGGGCCGAGACTGCCCGGGGCTGGGAAACAGCCATCCGCCAGGCCCTGATGCCTGTCATCCTCCAGGATGCACCCAGTGCCCCAGGCCATGCGCCCCACAGTAAGTCCCCCACCCTGGGTCCCTGGGAGGATGGGTCTTGGAGGGCTTGGGTGGGATCCTGGAGAAGGGAAGAGCCAGGGAATGTCAGAGTGGAGAATGTGGCTTCTGGACTCAGCAGGCCTGGGTCTAAATCATTAAGCCCTAGACCTAACGTACAGTCTTGGGCATGTTACTTTCCCTTTCTGAGTCTTTTCCCAGGGGTGCCAACTCCGCCAAACTGTGAGTTCAGACTTTTTGATTCGTGCTCCTTTGTGCCTGGCCTGTGCTGGGTAATGCTGGGGCCACCGCTATGACTAAGACAGCTCAGGACCTGCCTTCCTGGTCCAGTAGGGAAGACAGACCTGTTCCCAGACAGTGATGACTCAGAGTGGGCAGGGCTGGGATAGGGGAGCCAGAGGGCTGTGGGAGCTCAGAGTGGGTGACTAACTCAGCCTGGGTGTCCCGGAGGGCTTCCTGAAGGAGGCAACATCTGAGCTAAGACCTGGAAGTTGAAGAGGGGTGAAATGAAGGGAAAGGAAGTGGGAAATCCTTTCACGCAGAGGCAAAGGATGATCAGGGAGTCCCAGGTTCCCGCCTTATGGAGCTCATAGTCGAGGGTGAGTAACAGATATTCATCAGGTCATCCTGGATGAAAGACAAGTGGGACGTAGAACATGTGCTAAAGGAATCTGACATGGCCCCAGGAGTAACATTTGAGCTGAGACTGAGAGATGAGGAGGGTTTAACTAAGTCCACAATGAGGGAAAGAGCATTCCTGGCAGAGGAAACAGCAAATGCAAAGGCCCAGAGATAGGAGAGAACTTGATGTATCGGAGGCCCAGCAAGGAGGCCAGCATGTCGGGAATACACACAAACTCTGCTTGTTTAAGGGCCTCGGCCTTCCTCCTCAGGGCACTGGGCGGCCATGGCAGGGTTTTGAGCAGGGGAAGGATGGAGTCAGGTTTGTGCTTCAACAAGATCCCTCTGGCTTCCTTATGGAGGGCGAATAGGAGAGGGCGGAACGGGGCAGGGAGACCAGGGAGGAGGCTGAGGGGCGAGGGCCGGATGTTCCTCAGGGAGGGGACAGATGTTCAAATGGCAGAAGGATCAAGACTTTGGAAATGTCTGACCTTGGTTGGATTAGTAGTGGGGCAAATGCAGGGGAAGAGGCCGGAGTCAGTTTGGAGTTTCCCGCTGAGCCTCAGTTTCCTCCTCTGTAAAATGGGATCATCGCTTGGTGCTGAGATCACAGAGTGAAATGCTCCGTGAACTCATTCATGGCCTCACTTTTTGAGCTCCTGTCTCATTTCCTCCTCTCACTGGCCCTAGGAGAGAGGTCTTTTTATGGTTTCCGTTCTTCCAGAGGAGGAAACTGAGGTTCTTAGTGAACAAGTCAGTCAGTAGCCTGACTACTGGCTCCAGAGGGTGGAGTTATGGGTGAACGTGACCTTGAGCCTGGGGTCCCCTCACCTCCGCCTCCCCCTCTCCCCAGGACAAGCTTCTCTGAGCATCTCTGTGTCTAACAGCCAGATCCAGGAGAATGTGGTGAGACTCTGCCCGCATCCCACAGCCCCGAGGATGTGTTCCCCCTCCCGCTCCCAAACAGCCTCCAAGCTCTCCCACCCTCCTAGTCTCCTTGACCTCCCCATCTCCATTTGCACCCCTGACCCTCCCTGTCCCCACCCTGCAGGACATTGCCACTGTCTACCAGATCTTCCCGGATGAGGTGCTGGGCTCGGGCCAGTTTGGAGTGGTCTATGGCGGTAAGGATGCTTCAAGAGCTGACCCAGAAAGGGGTCTTGAGCCCAGACCTTCCCTGTGATTGCCTGCATGCTCACCACTTTTTCTAGCTGATTAGAAAGCTAGATCCTGGGGGCAGATGGTTGCAGGCTCGCCTTTTCTCACTGGGAAAGGCCAATGACTTTTCTCCCGTTATTAATAGGGAAGGTAAATTCTATGCTGATTGGCCACAGAGCTAGATGCTAGATTCTGATTGGTTATATATCTAGTTTCCCATGTTATAGATTCCCCTCCTCGGAGCTCTGTCTTTACTTTCCACTTTTATTCCCAGGGCCCTCCACCCCTCGCATCTCTCCTGGGGACCCCTCAGAGCCCCCATGATGGCCTTTCATCCACCTCTGCCCAATTCCGGCTGTGTCCCTCTGGTGGGGCCTTCCTCTTGCCAGGACTGGAAGGTCCTGCTCCCCTCATCCCCCATCTCCCCTACCCCCTGCCCAGGAAAGCACCGGAAGACAGGCCGGGACGTGGCAGTAAAGGTCATCGACAAACTGCGTTTCCCCACCAAGCAGGAGAGCCAACTCCGGAACGAAGTAGCCATTCTGCAGGTGACCCCTGAGATCTGTGGTCCAACTCTGCCCCCCTCCCCACCCAGGAAGGGCCTTCCCTTCCCACTTCCTCCTTTGCCCCCTTGCCACTTCCTCCAGTCTGGGGATAGTCAGGGAAGGCTTCCTAGCGGAGGCACCATGCATGTTGAGACTGAAGGGGTAGAGAAGGTACTCTGAGCAGAGGGACCAACCCGTGCAAAGGTCCAGAGGTGAGAGGGAACACGAAGTCTTCTAGGAACTAGAAGGAGTTCAAGGTTACTAGATGGTTTATGTGAAGAAAGGTGGTGGGTGGTGAGGCTAGGGGGGAGGCTGGGGGTCACACCCTATGGGCTTTCTCCTGAGGGTGCTGGGGAGCCATGGAAGGATTTTGAGCAAGGAAGGGACAGGGTCAGATGTGAACTTTCGAAAGATCCCTCTGGCTGCTATTGGAGGGTAGGGGGAAAAGGTGTGGGGCTGGAACCTGGACCCCAGGGAGGAGGCTGGGTGGGAGAGATGGGGTTCAGCTAGGCTAGGGCTGGGGAAGGGAAGGAGGGCAGGGATTTAAAAGATACAGATGTACAAAGCTCCTTCCCATTTCTCCACGCTCCCCTTCTCTTGTTCCCACAACCCTGGACCTTCACCAGAATTTCATGATGTAAAGATCCTTCTGGACACTTGGTGGCGCTAGAGGGGTGGTTCTGTCTGGGGCTATGGAAGCCCTTTCCCCTCCCCCAATGGCACCCCCAGGGAAGGAACAGCCGACCCTCCGGGGATATCTGTCTTGTTTGTCGTCTGCCTGCTCCTATGGCTTGCCCTCTAGGGTCTCAAGTTTGCGGGTGACCTGGGTTCTGACCCCCGCCCCCCCTCCCACCCCACCCACCCCAGAGTCTGCGGCACCCGGGGATTGTCAACCTGGAGTGTATGTTCGAGACCCCGGAGAAGGTATTTGTGGTGATGGAGAAGCTGCACGGGGACATGCTGGAGATGATCCTCTCCAGCGAGAAGGGCCGGCTGCCTGAGCGCCTCACCAAGTTCCTCATCACCCAGGTGCGCCTGCCCCGCCCACTGCCCCGCCCAACGCCAGCCTCCCCGCCCAGGCTCCCCACCTGCCCTGCAAGACGCGCATGTGCCGTGTGCCCCCGAAGGGCAGGCAGACCTTGGGTGGGAGTCATAATAGCGAGTAATAGAAAACGTAATAATAGAGTAATAATAACAATCATAGAAAAAGTAATAGAGTGATACTTTTTAAATTATAATAGAACAGTTAATAGAATAATAATAGAGTAATAACAATAGAAACATAATAGGATAATAAGTAGAAAATAATAGAGTAGTAATAATAACTATTATTATAGAAAAATAATAAATGATTATCATTTTATATTTTTTATTACTTTATATAATGAGTCAGGTTCACTGGGCCAGACTTTATTCATGAAAAAACAAGGAAGGGGAGAGAGGCCTTTCTCTGAGGAGCTCATTCATTCATTCATTTATTAAATGGTTCAACACACACTGCGTGAACCACTGTGCCTGGCCATACTGGGCAGTGTGAGGACACAGCGGTGACCAAAATAGCCCCAGCCCTGGACAGTGATCCCCCAGAGTGGGCGGGGCTGGGACGGGGGATGCTGATAACGAGGATGATAAATAATGTGGTCACTAAACTTTATTGAGCACTTACTCTATGCCAGGCACTGTTTTAGTTCATTTAATCTTCATAGCAACTTGTGTGGTAGTGGTTATTATTACTCCCATTTTACTGAGGCTCAGGGACCTTATAAGTAACTTGCCCAGGGTCACACAGCTGGTGGGATTTAAACCTGGGAGCTGTGCTTTTACTGAGTAAAGTCAAACTAATTTGTGTTATTTGTGTGTGTGTGTGTGTGCACGTGCACAAGTGCATGCATTTTAATTGATTTCACGTATATAACGCTACGTTGTTCTGCTTCTTACTTTCACTTTAACAGTGCTTCTGGAAGACTGTTCTATTTCAGTGTGTAGTTAGCAGGACTGTCTCTTTTTCTTAATTGCGCCCCATGACGGGTATCACCAAATTCCCCAGTTGCTGAGCATGTAGTTGGTTTCACTATTCCACTACTGCAAGCAACATCCTGTGAACATTTGTCTACAAACGTCGACAGGTTCTGGTGGCAGAATTTCAATAGAATGCATTTCGAAGAGTAGACTCCTGAACCCAGGGAAATGTGCTTTAAATTTTTAAAAAAGATGTTGCCCGGTTATTCTCTAAAACCTCTTTCTTTTTTTTTTTTAATAAATTTATTTATTTTTGGCTGCGTTGGGTCTTCATTGCTGCCCGCAGGCTTCTCATTGCGGTGGCTTCTCTTGCTGCGGAGCTCTGGCTCTAGGCGCACGGGCTTCAGTAGTTGTGGCGAATGGGCTTAGTTGCACCGTGGCATGTAGGATCTTCCTGCACCAGGGATCGAACCCACGTCCCCGGCATTGGCAGGCAGATTCTTAACAACTATGCCACCAGGGAAGTCCTCTAAAACCTCCTTCAATCTTTGTTCTCACCAACAAAGTTTGAGGGTGTCTATTTTCTCACTCCTGACTAACTCTGGATAATATAATCACCAGGCTTTTTGTTTGTTTGTTTGCCATGCTGCATGGCTTGCAGGATCTTAGTTCCCCAACCAGGAATTGAACCCAGGCCACAGCAGTAAAAACACCTAGTCCTAACCACTGGACAGCCAGGGAATTCCCAATATAATCACCAGTCTTTTTTTTTTTTATGTTATTTATTTATTTTTGGCTGCATTGGGTCTTCATTGCCGCGGGTGGGCTTTCTCTAGTTGTGGCGAGTGGGGGCTACTCTTCCTGGTGGTACGTGGGCTTATCATTGCAGTAGCTTCTCTTGTTGCTGAGCACGGGCTCTAGGTATGCAGGCGTCAGTTGTTGTGGCACGTGAGCTCAGTAGTTGTGGCTCGTGGGCTCTAGAGTGCAGGCCCAGTAGTTGTGGTGCACTGGCTTAGTTGCTCTGCGGCATGTGGGATCTTCCTGGATCAGGGCTCGAACCCATGCCCCCTGCATTGGCAGGCAGACTCATAACCACGGTGCCACCAGGGAAGCCCAATCACCAGTTTTAAAGGTGGAAAAATAATACTACATGTGGCTTCATTTGCTGGTTTAAAAATTATGGGTGAAGTTGAGCATATTTTCACATGTTTATTGGCCTGTGCTTTATGCACTCTTTGCCCATTTTTCAATTGGATTATTCTTATTGAATTGTAAGAGCTCTTTGTATATGAAGGACCCTGGATCTTTGCTGCTTGTATTGTACCCATCTCTAATCCCAGTATTTCTTTTCCTCTTTATTTTGTTCATGGTTTACTTTCATTTTCTGGGTTTCACAGCCTTCCTAGAAAGATCTTCCCACCTGGCTGGTTCCACACCTGATTCTGGGACATGTTCTCTGTTGGTTGCAAAGTCCCCTGTGCTGGCTTCCTTTCTCCAGGCCCAGCACCCTTGCTCTCCCAAGCTGTGTGCCTTTGTCAGGCTGACTTGCAGGGTGGGGTTAGAAACCCACTGAGGCAGGCTCATCCAGACTTCAGGTGGGGAGAGGAAACTGCCTGCCTTCAGCAACTGAGGCAGTTTCTCTTTCTGGTCTTTCATCTCTTCCTCTCTTTTTGCCTGTGCTCTTCTCTCTCTTTCTCTTTCCCTTTGCAGATTTCTGCTTTTTGCCTCTTGCCTGCCCCACCCCAAGTCCTGTGCTAAGCCCTATACCTCATGAACTTATAGGCTTCACAACCACCTTTGAGGTAGGTATTACTATAATCCACATCTTACAGATGAGGAAACTGAGGTGGAGGGAGGTTCCTAGGTCTTGCCCAGGGTCACACAGCTACAAGGTCACATCGCTAGGTAGCTGTCTGGCCAAGGTTTGAACCTGGGTCTGTCTAGCTTCCAATCTGCCCTTTCTGTTCACCACATTTACTAGGGGTTGGAAAAATAAAAAAACTGAAGATCTGTAGAAGAGGATGTCCATATACGTCTTTGGATCTCAGTCTCCCTGTCTGTAGAATGAGGAGCTTGGACCTCAGCAGTAGCTTTCAAATAGCATTTCCGTACTCGAAAATCATCCAGCAAAAACAATGAGAAAGTACAAATACTTCAGTTCTAAGATATAGATTACAACTTCATGCTTATATCACTCTGTACTTCCTGTGTATTTTGTTTGGGTTACCTAGAATCAAGGAAAATCATGGCTCCCGTAGATTAGTGGTAACAGATGGTAACAGTTTTTTGTTTTTGTTTTTTTTAAGTCAGCTCACCTTGCCATCATAGAATACTCTTAAATTAATAGATACAGCAGGAAAAGTTTTATTTGAAACACTCACAAGAATATGTCTGCTAACAGACCACCACAAGAATAATAACTAAAAACAGCAACAATAATAATAGCTCACATGGAGTGCTTGCTCTGTGCCAGACACTGCCCTAAGCACTCTATATGCGTCAACTCACTTAAAGCTCACAGCAACCCATGAGGATGGGTACTGCTATTACCCCCATTTTACAGGTGAGAAAACTGAGACCCGGAGAGGTTAAGAGACTTGCCCTAGGCAACAGGCTAGTAAGTGTGGAGCCAGGTTTGCTACCTTAGTAGGCTGGCTCTACAATCCCCCCACCTCTTAAAGGTGTTACGTTTAATTTATGACATGTCATGTTGGTATTGTTTGTATTGTTTCCATTTTTTTAATGGCTGAAAAATATTTTTTAAAAAATGGAATCACACAATAGTACCTCCTTGAAAGCCACTGCTTTATTCATAGCACTTTTTCATCATGATCCACATGCCAAGGTGTCTCAGGAGCTTCCCAAATCTCTGCTCCAGTTCAGCCTTCCTAGAATTGTATGTCCAACTCCTATCTCTGATGGAAATGGTTCTGGGATTTTGAAATTCTTCGTTGGTGCTCCAGTGCCTCCCCTAGTGCTGGGGGGCATCTTTAGGGGTACAGAGTGGGGCATGGATGGGGTGTGGAGGGCTGGCTGCTGAGGGCAGAATCTTGGGGCAGGGACCTTTCTAACTTTCTTACTGGCTCCATTGCCTCCCCTCAGATCCTGGTGGCTTTGAGACACCTTCACTTCAAGAATATCGTCCACTGTGACTTGAAACCGGAAAATGTGTTGCTGGCGTCAGCCGACCCATTTCCTCAGGTCAGACATGTCTCCTCCTGATTTGGGGAAGTCCATCCAGTACTGGTGGTGGGTGGGGATTGTATTAATCAAGGTAATTAATCAGACACAGAGACCCAAGATAATGGCCTAAATGAGATAGAGGCTTGTCTCTCACTCGTGTAGGGTCCAGCATAAGCATTTTTTTTTTTTTTTTTTTGCGGTGCGCGGGCCTCTCACTGTTGTGGCCTCTCCCGTTGTGGAGCACAGGCTCCGGACGCGCAGGCTCAGCGGCCATGGCTCACGGGCCCAGCCGCTCTGCAGCATGCAGGATCTTCCCGGACCGGGGCACGAACCCGTGTCCCCTGCATTGGCAGGCGGACTCTCAACCACTGCGCCACCAGGGAAGCCCGAGCATAAGCATTTTGAGGGTGAAAAAGCAGCTCCATGGTGTTGGGACCACAGCTCCTGCTGTCTTGTGCTGGCCTCTCTATGGTGTTGCCTGGTCTTCATGGTCCATGATGTGCTGCTGCCGCGCCCCCAATTGTGAAAAGATAATGGGGGTGGGAGGAAGGGAGGAAAGAAACGGGGTAGAAGAAATGGATACATGCCTTACCTTCCCTAAGGCAATACTTTGAAGTTGCATGGGGCACTTCTCACATCCCATTGACTGGAACTTTATCACGTGGTCATGGCTGGCTGCAAAGGGAACTGGGAAATGTAGTTTTCATTCTGGGTGACCGTGTGGCTCATTAAAAATTCAGGATTTTTAGGAAGGGGAGAAGCAGAGAACAGATATCAGAGGGGGGCCACTGGTAATTTCTTCTGTGGGTCTCTTAGGAAAACAGTTCTGATGAGCCTCTGACTAGTCGATGAGAACCCCCTTGGGGCAGAACCAGATTAAGCAAGAGTGATGATTATAACAGCTACAGTTGATTGTGTGCCTACTGTGTTTATGGGCCTTTAGTTACAGGTTCTCATTTAGCCCTTCCACATCCCTGTGAAGTTTTTGCTTTATTATCTATGTTTTGTGATTATTTCGTTTCATTTTAAAAGTTCATTTTGGTCACCAACTAAAAATTACTGTGTGCCTGCTTTGTGCCAGGCTCCATGCTGGGGCATTAGGAACTGTGGTAAGTAGAGACATCCCCATCTCTATGCCCACTGGTTTACAGTGGGGGTGGGGGGGTGATTTTGCCCCCCGGGGGACATTTGACAATGTTGGAGACATTTTTGGTTGTCACAACTGTTTGGGGGGGGGCAGTTGCTACGGGCATCTAAACACCCTACAGTGCACAGGACAGCCCCATAACAAAGGATTATCTTTCCCTAATGTCAATAGTGCAGTGAATGAGAAACTCTAACTTCGAGCAGTAATATCTACTAGAAATATAATGTGAACCATATGTGTAATTTTACATTTTCTAGTAGGCACATTTTAAACAGTGAAAAGAAACTGGTGAAATTAACTCTAATAATTATTTAGTATATCTAAATATGACAATTTCAACATGCAATCAGCATAAACATTATTGAGTTTTTTTTAATTAAAAAAAGTATATTTATTTATTGGTTTGTTTGGCTGCGCCGGATCTTAGTTGCAACATGCAGTATCTTTAGTTGCAGCATGTGAACTCTCAGTTGCAGCATGTGGGATCTAGTTCCCTGACCAGGGATCGAACCTATGCCCCCTGCACTGGGTGCATGGAGTCTTAGCCAGTAGACCACCAGGGAAGTCCCAGCATAAACATTATTAATGAAATATTCTTTCTTTTCATACTGTGTTCCAAATCCGGTGTGTATTTTACACTTACAGCACATCTCAATTCAGATATTAAATTTCTATCAGAAATACTCGGTTTTGTACTTAGATTTCATAAAATTAACCGTTGGGGAAGTAGATTGACACACCCAAGTTGTTCCAAGCGTATTTAAAAGTTTTCCAATAACAAAATCTAGAATCCCTTTTTATTTTTATTTTATTTTTTATTTTTGACCGTACCGCACGGCACGTGGGATCCTAGTTCCCCAGCCAGGGATCAGACCCATGCCCCCTGCAGTGGAAGTGAGGATTCTTAACCACTGGACTGCCAGGGAAGTCCCTAGGATCCCTTTTTAAATATAAATTAATTAAAATTAAATAGAAAGTAGTTCCTCAGTTGCACTTGCCACATTCATGTGCTCAGCAGCCACATGTGGCCAGTGGCCACCATATTGGACAGCAAAGATCATAGAGGGAAGAGCAAATGTTGATCAATTTGTCCCAGAAATGTAATTATATCTGTGATGAGTTCCGTGACACAGTTCTATGAGCTCACGTAACTGTATAGCCCAGTGGAGAGTCAGAGAAAACCTATCTGAAGAAGGAGTAGTTTTCTGGGAGGACAAGTGTTCTAGGCAGCTGGAACAGCCTGTGCAAAGGCCCTGTGGTGGAAAGATCTGTACTTTTGTTTTTTTAACAGCTTTATTGAGATATAATGCATATACTATACAATTCACTGATTTAAAGTATACAATTCAGTGGCTTTTAATGTATTCAGAGTTGTGCAACCATCACCACGATCAATTTTGGAATATTTTCACCACCACAAAAGAAACCTCATACCTCTTAGCCAACATCCTCCAGTCCCATCATCCCCCCAACCACAACCACCGATCTGCTTTCCATGGATTTGTCTGTTCTGAGCATTGCATATAAATGGAATTAAATATATGGAATATACAATAATATAATATGTGGTCTTTGTGACTGGCTTCTTTCACTTAGTTAATGTTTTCAGGGTTCATTTAGGTTGTAGCATGTGTCAGAACTTCACTTCTTTTTATGGCCATATAATATTCCATTGTAAGATAGGTAGAAAAGCGTGGATCTTAGAAAAGGAAAAGATTATAAGGTCTGTCAGAAGGGCAAAGGATCTTAGGAAAGGGTGGTTTGGTTGTCACATTGAGATTTGGGTCAGGGGTTGGGGTGTGGCTGTTTTTGAAGGCAACAGAGGCTCAGGGCAATAGTCAGCCAGAGAAGGGTTTTGTGTAGGGGAGGGACAGTATGTGAATAGAGGTAGCAGCTGCCCATGGACTGGTAAGCAGCAGACAGGACCTTGAACCCAGATATTGCTGGCTCTAAAGCCTGTCCATGACCCTAGACTGCCCCCAACAAGGGCAAGGTAAGTTCTCACCTGTTACCGTCTGGATACCATCATCAGCGATTTACATGTTCGGTCCCATTTAATCCCCAGGGAAGCCTGAGCGGCAGCTGCTGTTAACATTCCCAACCCAGAAGACAAAACCCGTGCTGGGAGAAGTTAGGTCCCTCTGCTGAGGTCACCGAGGCTCGCTCTATGCCTGCCGCTGCTCCTAACATCTTCCATATATTTCAGTTCATACACCCTACCCTTTAAGTAGGAACTGTTAGCATCTCCACTGTGCAAAAGAGGAAGCAGAGGCACGAGGAGGTTGAGACCTGCTCGATGTGACAGAGGTCAAGTGGCAGGGAGCCTTTATGGACCCCTCACTGCATGCCGGGCATTTATTGTCCTGTGAGTTTTAGATGGATCAACTCAGGGAATCCTCACGGCCGCCATCTGATACAGGCGTTGGTACGCTCCCCCTCGTCCTCCTCCTCCTCGTACAGATGAGGAAACTGAGGCACAGAGAGAGGAAGTCACTTGCCCAGGGTCACCCAGCTAGTGAACAGAGGAAGCTGGATTCGAACCAGCGTTCGAGTTTGTCTGGAATACCGTGGTGGGGTACACTTGCGGAGGGGCGGGAAGCACGACCTCCACACACCCTCAGACCCTCTACCCTTCGCCTCCGCAGGTGAAGCTGTGTGACTTCGGCTTCGCGCGTATCATCGGCGAGAAGTCGTTCCGGCGCTCGGTGGTGGGCACGCCGGCCTACCTGGCGCCCGAGGTGCTGCTCAACCAGGGCTACAACCGCTCGCTGGACATGTGGTCAGTGGGCGTGATCATGTACGTCAGCCTCAGTGGCACGTTTCCCTTCAACGAGGACGAGGACATCAAAGACCAGATTCAGAACGCTGCCTTCATGTACCCAGCCTGCCCTTGGAGCTGCATCTCCGCGGGAGGTGTGGGACTCACCTGACCCCTGGGCCGAGGCGAGGGCCGAGGCCCCCTGGTGGGGGCATGGTGGGAAGAATGGGCGGGGCCGCAGGAGGGTTGGGCCCTAAAAAACAGCCTGGTGTCATGAGGGTGGAGCCTAGTGATGGGGCAAGGGCATGGGGAGGGCCGTCTTTTAAACAGGGAGGCACCAGGACCTGGGACGTTGGGCTAGGGACTCAAGAGGGTGTATGGAACCAGGGTCCCTAGACTCAGGCCTAGACTAGGTCATGTGATTTGCAAAGGAAGTGTCCTAGCAGCGCTAAGACAGACCCTTGCTGCCTTGGGGGCTAAGACTTGGCTTGTCTAGGGTGGGACCAGGAGAGGGACTAGACCTGAGAAAGCCAATGGGCTGGGGTGGCCAAGAGAGGGAACAGATCCTCCCAAGGCACTGGCTGGGGCCTGGAGTCTTTGGGGTTATGACCCCAAAAGGGTTAGTCCTGCAGAAGCGGTGGGACCATGGGGCAAGGTTAAGAAACACGGGCTTGGCTAATTTGCCGGGTATTGGGTCTGTGACTGGGATGGAGATGGGCCTGGGGCCATGGTGTTGGATCCAGTGGTGGAGGGAGCTGGTTTAGGGGCATGGCTAGAGGAGGGGCAGGGCCATGGAGGATTTCTGAAGCTGTCCAGGAGAAGGACTGACCGGCCCTGAGACCAAAGTCACACCTGGAACCTGGGAGCAGGTGGAGGTCAGAGAAGCATATGGTGGCAGGGGTTGGGGGCCAGGATGGAGGCAGATCTTGGGATCTCTGCATATAGGGGCTGTGGCGTTGTGACCTGGTAGTGTGATGCGCCTTGCCGACTTCAAGATGGGCCTGGGAAAATTAAGTCCTGAGGCCGTGGCTCTGGGGCAAAGCCAAGTGTGAGGGTGAGCTAAGGGCAGGGCTAAGATACTGGGGTGCATCAAGAAGCCTTAGATAAGTTAGAACAAGGGGCAGGTCCTGAAGCCAGAAGCTCAGGAGGACAGGAAGTGTGGGAGGGAGGTTAGTTAAGACAATCATTTGGGAGCTCCCTGCTGGTCTAGAGGTTAGGACTCCGCGCTTTCACTGCTGTGGCCCAGGCTCTATCCCTGGTCGGGGAACTGAGATCCTGCAAGCCAAGATCCTGTATGTACTTGTGTATGACAAAACTTATGAAGGTGACATAGGAATGGGGAAACTGAGGTAGAGACTTGGAGAAGAGATGGAGGATCTAGTGTGTGTGCCTCGTGAGGGGTGGGGGTAAATGTGTAATTTAATGAGGAAATGGGTGGGTGAGTGATTAGTGCAGGTGACGCTTTCATGCCAGTGAAGAAGGAAGGCCTGGATGGCAGGCTAGTAGGCTGGGATTCCTGTTGGAGGAGGGACGGCCCCACACCCCGCAGGGCTTGAGCCGTCTCTCTCCTTCCGGTGCAGCCATCGACCTCATCAACAACCTACTGCAGGTGAAGATGCGCAAGCGCTACAGCGTGGACAAGTCTCTCAGCCACCCCTGGTTACAGGTGATGCAGGGGCGGGGCTGAGAGCGAAGTGGGAGGGGCTGGCCCATTGGCCGGGTTAGAGGAAGGGGTGGAGCCATATCTTACTGGCTGCTAAGGTAGTGAAGGAGGTAGGTACATTTTTCATGGACGTGGAACGTGGCTGAGCCTCCCATTGGCTGGGCTGTAGAAGGGGGTGGAGCTAATTGGCTGGGCAGGTTGTGAAGGGTGTGCCTTCACCTTCCCTCGTACCCGGCTTCTCACTGGCAGGGCAGATCATATGGGGGCGAAGCTCTGGCCGCTATTGCCTGCCCTTGGTGCAGCGCCCAAACTAACCCCTGTTCTCCTCCGCCCAGGAGTACCAGACGTGGCTGGACCTCCGAGAGCTGGAGGGGAAGATGGGCGAACGGTACATTACGCACGAGAGTGATGATGCGCGCTGGGAGCAGTTCGTGGCAGAGCACCCGCTGCCCGGGTCGGGGCTGCCAGCCGACGGAGAGCTCGGCGGGAGCCTCCCACCCCGGGACCACGAGATGCAGGGGCTGGCCGAGCGCATCAGTGTCCTCTGAGGCCTCGTGCTCACGCCCTGGCTGCCTCGTGATGCGCTCCTCCTGTCTTCGGAGGGGGGCCCTCCACGCCTTCCCAGCGATGAACTGTTCTAGGGGAAGCAGCTTCCTGCCCAAACTGGACACGCCCCGGGGGAGGGGCAAGGCGGGGCTGGGGGCAGGGGCCGGGGTTATTTACAAAGCTAATTCCCCAGCAATTAAAACGGACTCATCCCTGGCCCAATGGCCTTGATCTTTTGGCCACACCGCACTCTCCTATCATTAGTTTGTTGTTCACCCAGATGGAGTTCACCTGGAAAGAAGATGGGATGGAGGAGGGATGGGGGAGGAGCACTGAAGGGAGAGGAGTTTTGGAAGGAGAACTAACTGGGGTAAAAAATATACAGAGGGGGCTTCCCTGGTGGCGCAGTGGTTGAGACTCCGCCTGCCAATGCAGGGGTCAGGGGTTCTAGCCCTGGTCCGGGAAGATCCCACAGGCTGCGGAGCAACTAAGCCCGTGCACCACAACTACTGAGCCTGCGCTCTAGAGCCCGCGCGAGCCACAACTACTGAGCCCACGTGCTACAACTACTGAAGCCCGCGCGCCTAGAGCCCATGATCTGCAACAAGAGAAGCCACAGCAATGAGAAGCCCGCGTGCCTCAACGAAGAGTAGTCCCGGCTCGCCGCAACTAGAGAAAGCCCGCACACAGCAACAAAGACCCAACGCAGGCAAAAATAAATTAATTAATTTAAAATAAAAAAATATATATATATATATATATACAGAGGGAGCACTGCCAGGAGGGAGGACTAGAGGGGAACAGTGTGGAGGAGCATAGGAGAGGGAAGAGTAATGGAGGAGAGATGGAAGGAATGTGATCGGAGGGGGGAAGGATTTATAGAAAAGCAAATAATCTCATGGCTTAACGGTTTAATTTTTTATTTGGTCTTATTGCTACTAATCACAACTATTAATAACAATGCAGTTAGCACAAGTCTGGTCCACGGTAGAAAGCTGATACACAACAGTTGGTATTTTCTTTTAAATTGATGCGATGACTTGTCTACACACTGAATGTGCTCACTCGTTGGTTCATCCATTTCTCACACCGTGCTGGATGATGCTGGGGACACGGTGGTAACTGAGCCCAGGTCCTGCCTTCAGGGGGGTTCACCATCCCGTGGGGGAGACAGACCCGTTCCCTGTGAGTGATGACCCAGAGTGGGGAGGGCTGGAATGGGAGAGCCCAAGAGGGTGGGGCAGCCTAGAGGGAGCCTGGGGGTCTGGGGGCAGCTCTTCTGAGCTGACTTTTTTTTTTTTTTAATATTTGGCTGCACCAGGTGTTAGTTGCGTTATGCGCGATCTTCATTGCGGTATGCAGATCTTTAGTTGCGGCATGCGGGATCTAGTTCCCTGACCAAGGATCGAACCTGTGCCCCCTGCATTGGGAGCGTGGAGTCTTAACCACTGGGCCACCAGTGAAGTCCCTGAGCTGACTTCTTAAGGTTCACCTTGGCCCTGAGGTTGTAGGCAGAGGGAACCTCTCTCTTCCTTTGACCCCTGCCCTTCAGCTCCCTAGCTCCCCGTTGTTCACTCAGATTGTTGGCCCTACAGCTGAAGGCAAGCAATCAGAGCATGCACTTAGACAAGTTCTCTTTACACCTTGGTCACGCTTGGAGTTACACGCCATAGTTAGAGATTTTCCCGAGCCCCATAAAAACAGAGTGGTATTTAGCAGCCAATTTAGGCTAGTACCCAGAGCTTACGCTCCAAGTCTTTCCAATTTATATCCATTAGTCCATCTGCTGGTCGGTTCCGGAGTTGCACATCTTTAGTTTGAAAAAGCTAAATGAACTTCAGTCAATGAGGATCTCCAAATGAGCCAGAACACCTCCGAGGCAGAATCCAAGCCAATACTATGGGGGAATAAATGTCTCTTAGACTCCATCCTGAATGCTTCTCCTCAAACTGACTGGTCTAAAATCCAGGAGTGGAGACAACAGAGACCCAAATCCATCTGCCATGATACAGCCAGTCCAGGAAATGTATGGAAAGGCCTGGTCCTTGACAGTCACACCGCTTCTATCGTGGCCACGAGTTTTGTCAACATTCTGAGACCAAAAATTAGAGACATGATGAAAAACACCATGTTAGCTGGAGAAATGCCTTGATTCCAGAACTCCAAGAGAGCCCAACAAGAGGATGCAGGAAAAAAAAAAAATCACACAATCCAGTTTAAGACCTGCTACTTAAACAACGGGAGAGGAAAAGAAAAAAAAGGTCCATCCTATCAGGGCCATCACAAAACACTAAACCAAATCTTGACAGAGACAGCTATAGGTACTGTAAAGAAAAGGGACGTTGGATTTGAGACTGTCCAGCTTTAAAATACAAAACGGAATTGGATTCAGTCTCCTCAGGGACTCCCAGCAGATTTTTTCCTCTGTGTCCATAAACACCCTTCAACCCACAGAGGGAAATGACCGTTCTCATTAATGGACGTGCTAGCCCCGGCTTTGTAGATACAGGGGCCACCCCACCCCCTTAAGTATCTCACAGTCCCCCCAACCCCTTACCCTCCCTTGGTGCCCAGCAATGATTTTTAAATTGATTTATTTGATTTATTTATTCATAG
This sequence comes from Aethalodelphis obliquidens, assembly GCF_003676395.1. Taxonomy (NCBI): domain Eukaryota; kingdom Metazoa; phylum Chordata; class Mammalia; order Artiodactyla; family Delphinidae; genus Aethalodelphis; species Aethalodelphis obliquidens. The sequence continues at coordinate 12,261,503 of NW_020837987.1, read as the reverse complement.
CTGCATTGGGTCTTCATTGCTTCTTAGTGGCTTGCTTCTTGCGGGCTACTCTCCGTTGCGGTGCACGGGCTTCTCACTGCAGTGGCTTCTCTTGTTGCGGAGCACGGGCTCTAGGCGCGTAGGCTTCAGTAGTTGTGGCGCATGGGCTTAACTGCTTCGCAGCATGTGGGATCTTCCCAGACCAGGGCTCGAACCCGTGTTCCCTGCATTGGCAGGCAGATGCTTAACCACTGCGCCACCAGAGAAGCCCCCTGCCCAGCAATGATTGCCATGAGATGCCACAATTTGCCACACCGTTGTCTAAGCCACTCTCCGTCCGTCTTGTTAGGCCCCTTACTACCCAGCACAGTTTCTTACTCAGATTATTCCAATAAGTCTTTCAGGAAGGGATATTTTATCATTTGGGAACATTAACATTTCATGTTCACAAGAGAGCCTATTTTTCCCAGTCCCTGACTGCCACTGTCCATCTTAGATCACTAATCTCCCTCACCCCCCAGAAAAAAACCCATCGACCTCTCCCTGAGGCCCACAGAGTCAAGATATGCTGACCCCAACCCGTGATTCTCTTTGGGCCTCCAACTCAGCAAACATAGGATGCATCTCAGAGGCTGAGCCTGTTAAAGTGGAAATAGATCTTTTTCATGTCCCTCCTGAAACCACCTTCACATGCTCTGACACACTCAACCCATCATTCAAGGCCTCCTCATACCCACCTCCAGCCCCTGCAACACTCCCATCTTGACTGTCAAGAACCCCAATGTTGGAAATTCCCTCGCGGTCCAGTGGTTAGGACTCTGCGTTTTTACTGCCGAGGGCCTGGGTTCAATCCCTGGTCAGGGAACCAAGAAGAACCCCAGTGTTTCCACTGGGATACTGGCTAGTCCAAGACCTCTAGGTTATAAATAAAATAGTCAAAGCTTGGTTCCCGAGAGCTCCCGATCCATACACCTTCCTGGCCAGCCTCTATTCCTTCCAACACCCCCCAATTCACAGTCTCTCTTTGTTTTCACCTGGGAACATCAACAATATACACGGACAGGTAGGTCTCAAGGACTCACTGAAGTTCCTACTTACTTTTCTCAGACGCTGAGTATAAATTTGAAGGATTTGGTTTTCCCTTGCAGTTCCTCTCTAATCCAAAACGTGGATCATCTTCTCGTCTGTTCTGTTCATTTCAACAGCTCACTCACTGCCACTCAATATCTACCCCGTGCCCTTGCCCATAGGGACGCAAGATATCTGGGGACAAATTACAACTATGTAAGCCACAAGTATACTATTTAGTACATGTCCTTGCACCTGAAGGTAAGACCTTATCCACAGAACGCATTTATCCCATCATTAATTTCATCTTCACCCAAGACTGAAAATGCAACTCCAGTGGTTTCTGGGTCTGTTACGGGTTGAATTGTGTCCCCCCAAATATATGTGAAAGCCTTATCCCCCAGTATCTGAGAATGTGACCTGATTTGGAAAATAGGATCGTTGCAGATGGATTGAGCATTGACCCACATACTCCCTTCCAAGACCCCTCCCAACTCAGTGCTCGATTGTTACAGGAAGTTCTCCCTGCCTGCACCATCTATGAATCAGGATTCATGTCCTCCTTTTATTCAATACAACTTCCCTAATGGCCCCTTCACGGGACTCAGTTTCTGTAATCACTGAACTTTAAATGATGCCATAAAACCATAATGGCAGGAACCACCTCCTCATTGAACTCACCTGGGTTTTCCAGCTATCACAATATTACTAATCCCGAGTCAACTGATGTCACTGACAATGTCTCTTGGTGTCAGTGGCATCGCGCCTCTTGTGACTCATCTCATGGTCCCAGTCCTGTCCCTGCACCTTCTCCTTGGTTTTCCACCTTTAATCGACATTTGTTTTCTGACCACTCAAATAAATAAGGCAATTATTTCCACGAGTCTTGGATTGCCCCCCAGTGATTCATAATTTACTCGTGGCGACTTCGCAGCCCTTATCAGCGTTTCAATTTCCCTTCATTCTGTCAATACCTCAGAATTCATTCTTTCTCCTGTCAAACACCCAACTCCTCACAAACGTGAGAGATCCGCCAAATCCTGTGGAGGCTGAAATCATGCAGATCCAGGATGTCTGTAATCTCCTTTTTCATCAGGACCCAAAGAAACCTTGGGATAAGAAACCAAATGCTTGGGAGTAAACTCCAAGGATTTCATCTGGCCTCTGACCATGTTTGGACAACTCTTCAGGGGTTTCCAGGGCAGGGACTTGTGTGCTGCGGTTGGAAGTAACCCCAGGAACTTCCTGGAACCAGGAAGTTCCAGGTTCATCCCCAGGAACTCTGCAGACATCATCGTCATCAACATGAAAAGGCCAACAAGGAAATCCACAAAATTGCTACCGCTGTTCTGACTCCACCAACCAAGGATCTCTCTTCACCTCCTTCTTGGAACCCTCTTAAATGGCTGCCATCTGGTCTCAAATCTTGGTTTTACTCCTTTATTCAACCATGAATAATTCTCTTTTTATTTGTCTTCCTAGGAATACCCATCTTCAAATGGCCAGAACCCCTAAGTCAGCTCCAGATCCAACATTTTACACAGCAAATGGTTCAACTGGTCTTGCACAAACAGCAGAGATGAAGACCAATCCTGACATCACCCCAGATCCTTACTACTAAGAAAATCTTGTTTGAGAGAGAGTTTTCCATATCCCCTTTCATCAGCCTGATCATCTCCCCATTGTTGGTAAATTTAGGTAATGTAAGGACAGTCTACATCTGTCTTAAACAAGAGGCAGGGGGGACTTCCCTGGTGGTCCAGTGGGTAAGACTCCATGCTCCCGATGCAGGGGGCCCGGGTTCGATCCCTGGCCAAGGAACTAGATCCCGCATGCATGCCACGACTAAGATCCTGCGTGCGGCAACTAAGACCCAGCGCAGCCAAAATAAGTAAGTAAATAATAATAATAATAAAACAAGAGGGGGATTAAATAAAGTTTATCTCTACTAAAACCCAGACTCATTTTTTCTCCTTGGGACTCACTAGATTATTTTTAACTTATTTATCAGGCCCTTCTGTGGCTCTTTATACATGGAAGGCACTACTCCAAGCACTTGACAAACATCTCCCTTAATCCTCATAACAACTCTATGAGGTAGACAGTGTTACAACTCCGATTATACAGCTAAGGAAATTGAGGCACAGAGAGGTTAAGCATGTTTCCCAAGGTCACACAGCTAGAAAGTGGCAGAGCTAGGGCTCACCCTAGGCAGTCTGGTTCTGGAGTCTTTGCTCTCAGTCACCAACATTGTCTCTCCAGTTCAGGACCGGAAGGTAACCTGGGATCATAAAAGAGGGAGGGTCTTACATGATCTTCTGGGCCCTGGCTTTTAGGGAGTGAAGGTCTGTCTGAGAAATGGGTATGAATTTTGAAGCTAAATCTTGAAGGTTGTAGGGACGCACACTCGGTGTAGTGACACTGGCTGGCCGCCTGAGGGGGCGCCAGCCCCGCTCGCGGAGCCAGGGGAGGGAGGAGGGAACCTTGGAAACGAACGTCAGGCTCAGACTTATGAACCACAGAACGTTGAGAACAGAGCATCTTAGAAGGCTGAGAACAAAGCCTCTTAGAACGTAGAACAAAGGCCCCTGGAATCGTAGAATGGTGAGCGCAAAGCCTCACAGCATCTGGGAGACAAAAGACGCTTAGATTCTGTTAGGGTGGAATCATAGAATCTTACAGTCAGGGTCTTATAATTCCAGAATTTGGGACATGACCGATCTTAAACTCTTAGACGTAAGACTGGCTACCGAATTTGAAAGGCTCAGTGCAAAATGAAAATGCGAGGCCCGTTTTCAAAAAAATAAGAATTTCAAGACAGTAACAGCAGAATATTAAACCAAGCTCGGGGCCCTTCTAAGCCGGTCGTATGCTCGTGAAGCCGGTCTCGCTCAGAAGCACAATTTTATAGGAGGATTACCAATTTTTAGTGGTTTGGCCCTCTACTTTTACAGCTGAATGTCTGGGAAGGCTTCCTGGAAGAGCAGGCAAAATCACCACTCGACTCTCAAACCCTTTCCGACCCCCCGCTTAGCCTCAGAAGCTGAAGGTTACGAGGGGTGGGGGGAGAGAAGCAGCTGCCAAAATGTCACGGGGACAGATTCTCTATTTATAGATCACCCCTGCCCCTCTCGCGGGACAGTCCAATGGTAGCCAGACCTCTCCTGCAAGGGGGCGGAACCAGCTGCAGGGGAGACAAGGACCAATGACATCGGGGCAAGGGGCAGACTTGTTTCATTGTGACGCGTGGGGGCATGGCCACGGCCCAAAGGGAGGTGAGAAGGGGGGCGTGGCGAAGAGGCCAGTAAGCAGAGCGAGTAGGCAGCTGCGAGCATGCGTCGCGTTGGGGGCGCGGGTGCACAGCAGAGCATCTTCGTAAGGAAGGGTACCAGCCAATAAGCGATGGTTGCTCTGTCGCCGGGGGCGTGGCCATGCAGATAAGGCGCGGGTGGGCGGCCCAATGGGCGGGCGCCTATGCAGATGAGACGGTGACAGCCGGGCCAGCGGGCGGGCGGGCAGGCGGGCTCTTGGGGCGGGGAGGTGGGACCGGGAGAGGGGTGGCCGCGGGGCCCGGCCGGGCTGGGGCGGGGGGCCGCAGCCATGATCCGGGCCTTCTCCTTCCCGGTGAGCCCCGAGAGGGGTCGGCTGCGGGGCTGGCTGGAGGGCAGCCTGGCCGGGCTCTGCGAGTTACACTGGCTCCGGGAGAGGCAGGAGTACCGCGTGCAGCAGGCGCTGCGGCTGGCCCAGCCCGGAATGGGGGGCGCCGAGGCCGAGGACGAGGAGGACGCCGACGAGGACGAAGATGCGGCGGCGGCGCGCCGGGCCGCAGCGGCCCTGGAAGAGCAGCTGGTGAGGGGCCGCCTGTCCGTCCGTCCCTCTGCCCCCGTCTGTGTCTGTCTGTCCGCCTGTCTCGGCTGGATGCTCAGACACTCGTCCGGGTGGGGGAGGGAGGAGGGGGAAAGGAGAGGGGGGTGGGGCTGGGGGGTCGGGGCGGCGGGCGGGATCAGGCCTCCCCGCCCCCAAACTGGGGAAGGGGGCTGCATTGCCTCCGCCGGACCCTCAGGCCCATTCCCTACACCCCTTCCCAAAAGAAAATCCATCTGGGCACCAAGTATGTGTCAAGCCCAGGCTGAGTATTTGGCGAGCGTTGTCTTCTTGCAGCTTGGGGGGCAGGGGGTGATAGTTCCCACTTCACAGAGAAAAAAACCCTGAGTCTCAGAGAAGGCAAACGACTCACCCAAGGTCACACGGCAGGATCCAAACATGCCTCTCTCCCGGCCTCCATACCGGGCCCCGACTTCCCTAAGTCCTGGTGTGCTTGGAGATCTCCGGAGGGGGCGGGGAGGGGGGGAGGGGATCCTCGGGCCTCCTGAGGGAGGGATTGCTGCTGAGAGGAAGTTCACAGTCCCTTAGGATCCCACGGTGATCTTGACCCTCTGTGACACTTTCCCTCCTTTCCTACCTGGCCACAGCCCTGGTTAAGCCAAGAGGCGGTAGATTGAGGCAGCATGGGTGTCTGACTTCTAGATTCCCTGGGTGCTCTGATAGTGGAAGATGAGCCAGAGTTCTCCAGAATTACTTAAGGAGCATCACCCCTCTTTCCGTCTCTATGCCATTTCTTAATTCTCCTGACCTCCTCCTGTGTTTCTTGCACTCTTTTCCCAACTGCCCCATCTCTGTGACTTTGTGTCTCTTTCTCCGTCTTTCTCAATCCTCTGTCTCTCTATCTCTGTCTCCCTGGCCTTCCCTTCTCGCATTTCTGCACCTCTCTCTCTTCCTGCCCCACATCCTTGTCCCTCTCTCTCTTCCCCTCCCCCCAGCCCGCCAGGCCCCAGACCCGGGCTTCACTTGCTGATCCCATCCCCAAGCCTGTGTGTGGTCAGAGCTTCCCGTTTGGGGAAACCTGAGCCGAGGTAGTGGGGGGAGGGGGCTCTCCCTGCTACTGACCTCGACTGCCCCCTCCCCAGATGGAGAATGGGGAGGAATACTGAAGCCAGACTCTGGGGCTGCAAGCCCAGTCCCTCCCCCCCCACCCCCCCCCACCCCCGGTGGGGAGAGGGACCCTGCACATTCTTCTCTGGAAACAGAAACAGCTGTGGGAGGCCTCACCCCCTCCCAAAGTTAGAGACGCGTTGTAGGGGCCTTCAGCAGCTCACCCCACCCTGAGCTGGCTGGGCTTGGGAAGGCACCTCCCACCCCTCCAAGGAAAGGGAGAAGGCATGCGGATGGGCCAGCTGTGTCCTGCCTCCCTGTCCCTCATCCTCTGCCTCTCTCTGCCTCAGTCTCCCCCTTCTCTGCCCCTCTGTCTAGCCCCCAGCCCTCAGTATCTCCCCCACGAAGTGGTAGTGGAGGGGCCTCTTCCCCCCACAATCTCCAGGCAAAGCTCCGTCCCAGCGTCAGGGAGGAGGCGGTGGCAGGCAACGGGAAGGAGACAGCGCCACTGAGGGAGGAGCAGAGAAGCGCTAAATATAAACTCCTCTGGTGTTGGGGGTTCCTGGGTCCTTCCAAAGAGGGGGTGGGAGCCTCCTCTGGTCCCTGAGTCTCTGTTTTATGAAGCTTACCCCTCCCACTCCTCCACCCCCCTCCCAGGAGTACACTCCCTTTGAAGCAAGAAAGATGGAAGCCAGAGTTGGTTCGTTTCTAATAGGAATGATGAGGATGAAGGGAAAGATTAGGGGTATCTCAGAGAAAAGAGGCAAGAATCCTGAATGGGGGCAGGAGTTCTGTTCTCTCCCACCAAGGAAAGTGGTCCCCTTCCAGCAAGAAGGATTAAAGTTAGACTTGCAGAAGGACTTCCTAACAGAGATAAAGGGAATTGGACACAGATTGGGGGCATGTGAGTGGGGGCAGCCAAGGTCTGGGAAAGTTTGGGCAAAGGGGTCTCCAGGGGTCTGAACCACATTCATGTTAAACCTGCCTGAGCTGGAGAGCCTCAGGCCCACTTGCTGAAGGGCTTGCAAAAAAAGGGTGAGGGACATTGTGGGTAGGCAGGGAGCCAGATTCAGGCCAAGGACCTTCTGGTCTTTTAAAGATTTGTCCCTTTGCAGCTGGAAGAAATGAGGTCAGAGTTACAAATGGGGTGGGGTGTGTAGACTACGGGGGTGCTGGGGGGTCCAGGCACAGGGGAAGAGGAGGCCTCTGCTGTTTATCTTCCAAACTCCTACTCTTCCCTGCAGTGGAAGAACTGAAATTAGACCTGCAGAACTTACCGAAAAAAAAAATCTTTTTTCTCTTTCATTTCTAACTACACAAGTAAAACGTGATTTTATATTTTCCTTGTTATAAATTCATAGCTTTCATGTAATAATAAAATCCAGCATTTATTAAGTGCCTAAAAGGAACTGCTGTTTAAACTCATTTAATCCTCACAACAACCTCATAGGAGAGGGAGTCGAATGATGCCCATGTTACAGATGAGGAAACTAAGGCCCAGAGAGGTGAAGTAACCTGCTTAAGGTCACACAGCTGGGAAGTGGCAGAGCTGAATTTGAACCCTGGCAATCTGGCTCCCAGCCATGCCTCCATAAACACTTCATCCTACCATCCAGTCCCCTCATCCCTCCCTTGACCCCGTAGATGCACCCTCTCCCCTGTGATCACCACCACTGTCACCCTGGCGTGAGTTCTGCATCTATGCGCAGAAACAGCTTACATACCAAGATACGTAGAGTTCGCTTTGCTTTTTTTCAAATTCCAGTTTCTTGGGTGAGGTGTCAGACACTATGGACAGTGGTTCTCAAAGTGTGGCCCGCTGGACCACTAGCAGCGTCACTGGGGAACTTGTTCAAAATGCAAATTCTCAGGCTTCTGCCTGGAATCAGAAGCTCTGTAGGTCAGATCCAGTAATTTAGGTTTTAACACGACTCCCCGGTAGTTCTGACTCACGCTTATACTATACATTCTGCATTTTTCTTTTTCCACTCCATGATAGGTCTTGGAGATGGTTCTATGTAGAAATTGCCTCATTCCATTTTAACAGCTGTATAGTATTCTGTGGTATTCATTCATTCCTTCCCCAAATATTTCCTGCACCTACTTTGTGCCAGGAGCTGTTCTAGACACTGGGGCGGGTTGGGGGGGTGCGTGTGGAGGTGGGGGAAGGCACAGCAGTATACAAAACAGACAAAAATCTCTGCCCTCCTGGGGCTGGGGCTGACAATCTAGGGAGGAGGACAATAAACAAATAGCCTGATATGTCACTTTAAGTCAGGAGGTCATTACTGCTATGGTGGAAAAAAGGCAGGGCAACCCAGGTGCAGAATGATCAGGAGCTATTTTGGAAAGAGTGGTCAGAGAAGGGAGCATGTAACAATCTCAATGAAGCAAGGGAGAGAGCCAGGAGGGTATGCTGGGGAAACACATCCCACCGAGGTAGGAGCATGTGTGATATGTTCAGGGAACAGCGAGGAGGCCAGTGTGGCTCCAGCAGCGTGAGCAAGGGCATGATTAGTGGGGGACAGGTTATGGGGTATAGGGGAGGTCCTTGATGTTTTTTAGCCACCCCTGAGGCTGCACAATTCGGCTGCATTCCTGGCTTCTGCTCAAAGATGACACCACCCCGAGCATCTCTTTACACGCAGGGCAGGAGCCCAAAGTGGAACGATTTGTTGACTTTCCTCCCATAAACAAGCCCAGATGGGGGCTTCTGTTCTAGGGGGGAGGGGTGGGGACTGGAGCCCAGGAGAGCAGCCGAAGGAGTAGGAAGCTGCGGGGCGGGGGGGGGGGGGGGGGCGTTGTCTGCGGGGGAGCCGGCCAGTCTTTCTGCCCTAAATAGGCAAGGCTGGGCGTCTGCCCTCTCAGCCCCTTCTCCCTCCTTCCCTCCCTCCTGCCGCCTGCCGTCCAGACAAGCCGCTTTTGTCTGAGGGTCAACCGTCTGCCTGAGGCTGCCACCACCTCTGGCCTCACCCAGATCCGCGTGAGACTCTTCCTGGCTCTGGCCCTGTTTTCCAAAATAGGTTTAAGTCCTAGTGTCTTGGAGACCCCATCTGTGTTGCTTCAGCCCCTACCCCCACCGCGTCATAGTCACTCCCCTTTTAAAGGGTTTTCACCTTCATTTATCCACATCTGATAGGAAATGGTCTTTTCCTGCAGCAAGGATCCAGGGTAGACTCCATCGAAATTTCCCATGGGGATGTGGAGCTGCAGCAGACAATGGGGGCTTCTGGGTGGGAATGGAGCAAGGGCAGGAGGAGGATGTGGTCCCTGCTGGGGACAAAGGAACCCGCTGGGGTTCACCGCTGTAGTACAATACCACTAAGGCTAGATTCACAGAAGGACTTTCCAGTAGGCATGGGGGGGATTCTTTCTGAGAGGAGAAGCAAAGATTTATGAGTCATGGTCAGCCTGTGTCATCCAAATGAGGGAAAGAATCAGTCTGCAGCAGGGGACTTCCCTGGTGGTGCAGTGGTTAAGAATCCGCCTGCCAATGCAGGGGACACGGTGTTTGAGCCCTGGTCCAGGAAGATCCCACAAGCTGCGGAGCAACTAAGCCCTTGAGCCACAACTACTGAGCCTATGCTCTAGAGCTTACGTGCCACAACTGCTGAAGCCCGTGCGCCTAGACCCCATGCTCTGCAATGAGAAGACCCCACTCGCCACAACTAGAGAAAGCCCGCGCACAGCAACAAAGACCCAACTCAGCCAAAAATAAATAAATTTATTTTTTAAAAAATCTGCAGCAGGAAGGACTTAAGGAAGACTTGCAGAAGGACCTTCCATTGGTTATAAGGAGCAGTGGGGGAAGATAGGAGCATCTGAGAAAGGAGAGTCAAAGTCTGGGAGAAGGCAGACGAACGGATGGCTAAGAGATCTGCTAGGTCCTCAACACCAACTTTTAGCGGCGAACTGCCCTTACAGCAAGAAGACCTGAAGTTACACTCAAAGAGGGACATTCTAATAAAGTTAAGGGGCCATGAGCACCAGATAGAGGGAAGAGCTGATAGGGAGGGGACAAGGGATGGGGACTTCTGAAGACTTATCACTCACACTTAAGAGGGAACGAGGTGACTGCAGCATGAGGGACTAGAGTTAGACAGCCAGAGGACTTTCTAATGGAATGAAGGGACAGAGATCTTGAGGGGGATCCTGGAACTTGGGTACTCTTTTACCTTTTTGAAATCACAGCCTCCCTGTCAAAGTGAAACCCTGCCCATGAGCTCCTAGAATAGGGGACCAGTTGGCAGAGGGCTCGGGGGTACTTCTGACCATCTTGCTTTTCCCACCTCCTCAGGAAGCCTTGCCCGGGCTCATCTGGGACCTGGGCCAGCAGCTGGGAGACCTGAGCCTGGAGTCTGGGGGCCTGGAACAGGAGAGTGGGCGCAGCTCGGGTAAGCATGGCTAGAGGTAGTGGGGTCTGCCTGGGACACCCCACCCCACTGTCTCCTGTTTCTCAGGCTCCCCACTCTATGCCTCTTGATCTCCTCCTTTCCTCCCCACCCCTGGTTTCCCCTTTCAGGGCCCCCTGATTGTCTCTCCCCTTCTTTTTGGAATCCAGGCTTCTATGAAGACCCCAGCTCCACAGGAGGTCCGGACTCACCACCCTCGACCTTTTGTGGGGACAGTGGCTTCTCTGGATCTGGCTCCTATGGACGCCTGGGTCCCTCTGAACCCCGGGGCATCTATGCCAGCGAGAGGCCCAAGTCCCTAGGTAAGGTGGGTGGGGTTGGGCCCCCGAGAGCCAGGGAATGGACAATAAGAGGATGCTTTTAAACACAAGCGTCTGAGTCAGACCAACCTGGATTCGAATTCTGGCCGTGACAGTCCCTTTTTGTGTGATTTTGAGCATGTTGCTTCTTTCTGGCCCTCTGTTTCTCCATCTGTTAAAATGGGATTAATGACAGCACCTACTTCATAGGGAAGTTTTGACTATTCAGTGAGCCTCTGCCCTAAGACATTGAACTTGGCACATGGTAGCCATTAGGTAAACAAAAATTGCTGTTCATTTATTCAAGTAAGTTTCTGAGTCCCTACTATGTGCATTCCTAGCACATATCCTAGGGGTGAGGGATACAGCAGTAAAACCACTGTCTTCATGAAGCTGACATTCTAGTGGGAGAAATAGATAATATACAAGCTAAATAAGAAAAATATCTGGGATATTAGATATTGACATGTACCATGAAAAGAAAATTAGGGAAGGGGACGACAGCGTGTCCCTTGGAGTTGGGGAGGGAACTCCAATTTTAGAAAATATGGCCGGAGAGGAGGTCACTGAGACTGTGACATTTGAGTGACGCCCTAAAGTAAGTGAGGGAGTGGGCCAAGCAGATACCCTGAGGGAGGAGTAGTTCAGGCAGCAGGAACAGCAAGTACAAAGGCCCTGAGGCTGGAGCGTGACTGGCCCCTTCATCCAGGCCAGTGTAGCTGAAAACCTATAAATGTAGAGGAGTTGGAGGTCAGAGACACGGATGCAGGACGGACCATTCAAGGTCTTATAGGCCACTGTGAAGATTTTGTTATCAACCTAGTGTGCGAGAAGGGGTGAGAGCAGGTTGTGTGTGTGTGTGTGTGTGTGTTTTGTTTTTAATGGGAGTGGGAGAGTAGGAGAGGCGGTGGGCAATTTGCCCCTCCTAGGCTCATTGGGAAAGGGCTTTGAGAGCCTCTCTTCCCTTTTTGCCTCCCTCCCCTAGGAGACGCCAGTCCCAGTGCACACGAGGCGGTGGGCGCCCGGGCAGCCGTGCCCCGGTCCTTCTCGGCGCCCTACCCGACGGCTGCGGTCCCGGAGGCCTGCTCCTCCGCGGAGCGACGAGCCCGCGCGGGGCCCTTCCTGACGCCCAGCCCCCTGCACGCCGTGGCGCTGCGCAGCCCGCGGCCGTGCAGCCGTCCTCCCCCGGACTCGCCAGACGCCGCGGGCTCCGGGCGGCCCCTGGACGGCTACATCTCGGCGCTCTTGCGCAGGCGCCGCCGCCGGGGGGCGGGCCAGCCCCGGACCAGTCCCGGGGGCGCGGACGGGGGCCCGCGGCGCCAGAACAGCGTGCGCCAGCGGCCGCCCGACGCGTCCCCGCCCCCCGGAGGCGCGCGGTCCGCGCCGGAGCCCCCGGTGGAGCGCGCGGTGGGCCGTCCCGCCAGCCCGGCCCCCTTGGGCCGCGGCTGGGCTTCACCATGGGAGTCGGAGGCGGCCCCCGAGCCCGCCGCACCGCCCGCTGCCCCCTCGCCCCCCGACAGCCCGGCCGAGGGCCGCCTGGTGAAGGCACAGTACATCCCAGGCGCGCAGGCCGCCACCCGCGGCCTCCCCGGCCGCGCGGCGCGCCGCAAAGCGCCCCCACTAACCCGCGGCCGCAGCGTGGAGCAGTCCCCACCCCGGGAGCGTCCCCGGGCCGCGGGCCGCCGCGGACGCATGACCGAGGCTTCGGGCCGCCGGGGCTCGCCCAGGGCTCGCAAGGCCGCTCGCTCCCAGTCCGAGACCAGCCTTTTGGGCCGCGCCGCCGCGGTTCCTCCGGGCCCCACCAAGTACCCTACAGCCGAAAGAGAAGAGCCTCGGCCGCCACGGCCCCGCCGTGGTCCAGCGCCCACTCTCGCGGCTCAGGCCGCGGGGTCCTGCCGCCGCTGGCGCTCCACGGCCGAGATCGACGCTGCCGATGGGCGCCGAGGCCGGCCCCGCGGTCCCGCCGCCCGAGGCCCGGGTCCTGGCCCATCCCCGTCAGCTCCTCAGCGCCGTTTGCTCTATGGCTGCGCGGGCAGCGACTCGGAGTGCTCGGCCGGGCGCCTGGGGCCCCTCGGACGCCGGGGCCCGACAGGCGGCGTCGGCGTCGGCTACGGGGAGAGTGAATCTAGCGCCAGCGAGGGAGAGTCGCCTGCCTTCAGCTCCGCATCCAGCGACTCCGATGGCAGCGGTGGCCTCGTGTGGCCGCAGCAGTTGGTGGCAGCCACCGCGGCCTCCGGGCCAGGGGCTGGTGCAGGTGTAGGGGCGCCCGCGGGCCCCGCCAAAGTCTTTGTGAAGATCAAGGCTTCCCACGCGCTCAAGAAGAAGATATTGCGTTTCCGTTCGGGTTCTCTCAAGGTCATGACTACAGTGTGAGTTTAGAGGTTTGCTTGGGCTCCCCCTTCATGGCCTCTGCACCATCACACCCCCAATCACTGACCCTTCTACACCTCCCTTCCAAAGACCACCATTTTCTCTGCTTCCAAAGACCCTTCCTCACTGCCCCATCCACTGCAGTCTTGGTTGAAAAGGCTCCCCCTCCACCACAGGGAGGAATGGGGGAGGAGCCCTGTTTGACCCAGTTCAGCTGCTGGCTCTGCAGCCCTTGGGCAAGAAAGTTCCCTTTCTGTGGGCCTCACTTTCTTCATCTGTACTATGGGTGTACTATGGTATGCAGCAGGGGTAATTCAGTTTGAATTTCCCCATTTTAGTTTAGACACTTAGTCCGTTTGTTCCCCTTCATTTCTCTCACTGAGCCTTCTTATTCCTCCTTTCCATGCCCAGATATGGCCCCCCTCATTCACAAAGTGCCCCCCTCCATGTCCCTGGACCCTTAGGATACCCCCTTAGCACCCTGGTCAGAGACTCTGTGTCTGACCCAGACGGTGCCTGCAGAGTGCCCTGGGAAGGGAAGGAGCACTGACTTTGGGGTTTTGAGGGTCAAGTAGGAGTTGGTAACACCTAGAAAGAAAGACTCTTTCACCTCCCTCCCCGGACAGATATGGAGGATTGGAGGGTAGAAGAGGGGAAGGAAGATGGCTTCTATCTCGTGGCACCCTCTGTGAGAGGGAGTGGGGGGAGTCCAGGATGACCCTCCGTTGTTCCGATCCAGTATTTTTTTTCTTTTTTTAAACTTACTGTATTTATTATGACGATGGTGACTCCCCAGTGCACAGGGGGGCCAGAATCTGTGTGTTTCTCTAACCTCTTTGTAAATAAATGCACAGTGTTACATACGTGGTGGTGGACTCTCCTTCTGTGGCTAAATGGGCTTTTCCTTTGGACTAATATTTATTGAGCAACTACGGTTTGCTCTGGGTATGTAGTGTCCAGAACCAGATGGCAGATCCCAGGGTAGGTCTCAATAGCATTTTCTTACCATTGAATATTTTACTTCAATGACTCTGACCTTTGGTTGAGTTTTGTTTGGTCATAAATATGGTTTCATAAAAATGGAAATAATAAAGAAATAAAAAACAAAAATTTTTTAAATGGAAATAATGTAGGTAAAGGGACAGCCCCAAACGCCTTCTCTCAGAAGTCATCATAATCAGTTTGATGTGCATCCTTGTATGTTTTCCTTTATGTGTTTGCATACATATATGAATCTTGTAGCTATATAAATATATGTAACTATATATATGCATATACATATAGTTATACTCTATATAGGTAAAACAATATACTTACATAAATTGAGCCATATGTATGCATTGTTTATCAATTTTTTTTGTTATCTGTGCCTGGAGATTTCTATATGGGAAGGATTTTAATTAATTGAATCTCTGAGGGTTTAGTACTATTTAGCTTTTCTATTTTATTTTATTTGTTTATGCTTTTCTATTTCTTCTTATGTCAGTTTTACTAAGTTGTATTCTAGGGATTTGTTCATTTCATCTAAATTTAGATGACGTATTTTCCTATCACTGTAGTAGCTGCATACGATTCCATGGGGTCGGGGGTACCCATAATCTAACCCTGTTGTCAGCTCCTCAGTTCCTTTGCTATTTTGGACCTTACTGCAGTTATGTCCTTGTACATGCCTCTTTTTTACATATATATATTTCTGTAGGATCCACTCCTAGAAATAGACTGGCTTGGTCATTACAGTACCATCATTTAAAAATTTTTAATTGACTTGATCACACTTCCTTCCACTGAGACTGCCCTCAGTTGACATTTCCAACAGCAACCCCTGAGATGCCCATTTTCCCACTCCTTCACCAAACAAGAGATGCTATTAATCATTTTCATTTTGCCAATCTGGGGGGGGGGAGCGGAATGGTGTTCTGTTTTAATTAGCATGTCTCCCTACTTTCTTTTTTTTATATTTATTTATTCATTTATTTGGGCTGTGCTGTGTCTCAGTTGTAGAATGTGGACTTAGTTGTGGCCCGCGGGCTTCTTAGTTGAGGCATGCAGGCTTCTTAGCTGCGACATGGGGGCTTCTTAGTTGCAGCATACGGCCTCTTAGTCGCGGTTTGCAGAATCTTAGTTCCCCAACCAGGGATTGAACCGGGGCCACTGCAGTGAAAGTGCTGTGTCCTAACCACTGGACTGCCAAGGAACTCCCAAAGCTATTTTTTAAAGTTTGCGGGAAAAGTCATTGCTTCTCAAGCCCTTGGGAGTATTTGCCCCATCTCTGTTTCATAAAAGGGGCAACTAAAGCCAAAAGGGGAAGGGACTTGTCTAAGGATACACAGGCCACACAGTGGTCAACATGGTTGAATTACAGATGGCTGACCTTTCTTCCTTTTTAAAATTTTAGTGCTTAATCATAAAAAGTAAGAGCTGACACTCAATGAGCACTTATTTTATATGCCAGACTCCATTCTCTGACTCATTTAATCCTCACAATTTCATGGAGGTAGTTATGATTATTATGCCCGTTTTACAGATGGAGAAACTGAGGCACAGATCTCTTGAGTAACTTACCTGAAACCAATAAGTAGCAAAGCCAGAATTTAAGTTCAGACTGCCTAAGAGTCCATGCTGTTAGCCATTGCCCTATAAGCCTATTTCTATATGGATCATCTCTAGACGGATACACAAGGAACTGCTCACAGGAATAGGGGCTGGGGGGGGCAGGAGGGGATGTTGACATAATAAATATATAACTTCTATAATTTTTAAAGGTGTTAAGGACTGTGGGGGGAAACTGAGCAGAGATATGATGGAATTGGGAGGGATGGGGGAAGAGAGGAGTTTGTAATTTTAAGTAGAGTGATCAGAGGTGTCTAATTGAGAGGGTGGCATTTGAACAGAGACCTGAAGGAAGTGGGGGAGTTAGGCTTGTGGATCTCTTGGGGAAGAGCCTCCCAGGCAGAGGGGTCAGCCACTGCTGAAGCCAAAACAGTGCCTAGTATGTTGGCAAAATAACCAGGAATCCAGCGTGTCTGGAGCGGTGAGTGAGGGGGAGAAGAGGGGGAGGCGAGGGCAAAGAATGATTGGGACCACTGCATCCCGTGGGGCCTCGTGGGCCATGGTGAGGAACTTGGTTTTTACTCCTCCGGAGATGGGAGCCATGGGAGAACTCAGAGCAGAAGAGGGACTTAGGTGTTTGGAGGGGACGAGGGGTTAACAGTTCTATGGAAACATAATTCACTACCATAAAATTCACCCATATAAAATATAGAGCTCAATGGCTTTTGTTTCTTTATTTTCCTTTCCTTGTGATGAGAGCCTTTAAGATTGACTCTTAGCAACTTTCAAATGTTCAGTACAGGATTATCAACTATAGTCACCATGTTGTACATTACATCCCATGACATTTATTTTATAACTGGAAATTTGCTTTTGATCCCCTTCGCCCATTTTGCCCATCCCCCCCACCCCTCTGACAACTCTCAGTCTGTTCTCTGTACCTATGAACTTGGTTTTTATTTATTTATTTATTTATTTTGCTGAAGGACTGTATTTTATTTAATTATTTTTAATTTTAGTTTTTATTGAAGTATAGTTGATTTACAATGTTGTGCCTGTTTTTTTTAGATTCCATATATAAGGAGACCATGTGATATTTGTCTTTCTCTGTCTGACTTATGTCACTTGTCCATCCATGTTGTCGCAAGTGGCATGATTTCCTTCTTTTTTATGGCTGAATAATATTGCATTATATTCAAATTTTCTCTATTCAGGCACCTATCGATGAACGCTTAGGTCGCTTCTATAATCTTGGCTATTGTAAGAAATGCTGCAATGAACACAGGGGTGCATATATCCTTTCAAATTAGTGTTTTCATTTTCTTCAGATAAATACTCAGAGTGGAATTGCTGGATCATACAGTAGTTCTATTTTTAATTTTTTGAGGAAACTCCATACTGATTTCCATAGTGGCTGCACCAATTTACATTCCTAACAATAATGCAGGAGGGTTCCTTTTTCTCCGCATCCTCGAAAACATTGGTTATGGCTTGTCTTTTTGATGATGGCGTTCTGATAGGGGTGAGGTGATATCTCATTGTGGCTTTGATTTGCATTTCCCTGGTGATTAGTGATGTTGAGTACCTTTTCATGTACCTGTTGGCCATCTGTATGTCTCCTTTGGAAAAATGTCTATTCAGATCCTCTGCCCATTTTTAAATCAGATTTTTTTTTCTATTGAGTTGTATGAGTTCTTTATATATTTTGGATATTAATCCGTTATCCTGTGCATGGTTTGCAAATATTTTCTCCCTTTCTGTAGGTTGCCCTTTCATTTTGTTGATGACTTCCTTTGCTGTGCAGAAGCTTTTAATTTGATGTAGTCCCACTTGTTTATTTTTGCTTTTGTTGCCTTTGCTTTTCGTGTCAAATCCAAAAAAATCATCTCCAAGACTGATGTCAAGGAGCTTACCGCCTATGTTTTCTTCTAGGACTTTTGTGGTTTCAGGTCTTAGTTTCAAGTATTTAATCCATTTGAGTTACTTTTTGTGATTCTTCTGCATGTAGCTGTTCAGTTTTCAGAACACCATTTACTGAAGAGACTATCTTTTCTCTATTGTATATTCTTGGCTCCTTTGTTGTAAATTAATTGCCCATGTATGCATGGGTTTATTTCTGGGCTCTCTATTCTGGTCTATTGATCTATGTTTCTGTTTTTGTACCAGTACCATATTGGGTTTTTTAAAAAAATTTTTATTGGCGTATAGTTGCTTTACAATGTTGTGTTAGTTTCTACTGTACAACAAAGTAATCAGCTATACATATACATACATCCCCTCTTTTTTGGATTTCCTTCCCATTTAGGTCACCACAGAGCATCGAGTAGAGTTCCCTGTGCTATACAGTAGGTTCTCATTAATTATCTATTTTATACATGGTATCAATAGTGTATATTTGTCAATTCCAATCTCCCAATTCATCCCATCCCCCCTTTTCCCCCTTGGTATCCATACATTTGTTCTCTACATCTGTGTCTCTGTTTCTGCTTTGTAAATAAGATCGTCTATACCAATATTTTTACAGATTCCACATATATGCATTAATATACGGTATTTGTTTTTCTCTTTCTGACTTACTTCACTCTATATGACAGTCTCCAGGTCCATCCATGTCTCTACAAATGACCCAATTTTGTTCCTTTTTATGGCTGAGTAATATTCCATTGTATATATGTACCATGTCTTCTTTATCCATGCCTCTGTTGATGAACACTTAGGTTGTTTCCGTGTCCTGGCTATTGTAAATAGTGCTGCAATGAACATTGGGGCGCATGAGTCTTTTTGAATTATGGTTTTCTCTGGGTATATGCCCAGTAGTGGGCTTGCTGGGTCCATATTGTTTTAATTACTATACCTTTGTAATATAGTTTGAAACTAGGGTACATGATGCCTCCAGCTTTGTATTTCTTTCTCAAGATTGCTTTGGCTATTCAGGGTCTTTTGTGATTTCATACACATTTTAGAATTGTTTGTTCTATTTCTGTGAAAAATGCCATTGGAAATTTGATAGAGATTGCATTGAATCTGTAGATTGCTTTGGGTAGTATGGACATTTTAACAATATTAATTCTTCCAATCCATGAACACGGGATGTCTTTCCATTTATTTATGTCTTCTTCAATGTCTTTTATCAATGTCTTATCAATGGCTTTTATTCTAGTCACAGAGTTGTGCTGTGACTATACTATCACCACAGTAAATTTCAGAAAATTTCCATCATCCCAAGTAGAAACTCTGTCCCCCTTACTTGTCAACCTCCAGTCTCCCCAGCCCCTGGCAACCACTAATCTACTTTTGTCTCTGTAGAGTTGCCTGTTCTGGACATAGAAATGGAATCCTGCAATATGCAGCCTTTTGTAACTGCGTCTTTCACTTAGCGTAATGTTTTCAAAGTTCATGCATGTTGTAGCATGTGTCAGTACTTCATTTCTTTTTATTGTCAAATGATAGTCCACTGTTTGGATGTACCACATTTAGTTTATCCATTCATCAGTTGATGCATATTTGGGTTGTTTCCACTTTGGGGCTATTGTGAATAATGCTGCTATGAACATTCATGTCCAAGTTTGTGTGTGAACATATGCTTTCATTTCTCTTAGGTAGATACCTAAGAATGGAATTGCTGGGTCATCTGGTAACTCTGTAATCTTTTGAGGAACTGCCAGACTGTTTTCTAAAATAGCAGCTTCATTTTCCATTCCCACCAGCAACGTATGAGGGTTCCAGTTTCGCCATTCTCACTAACCCTTGCTATTATTACCTGGAGACTTTGTTAGAGTCCCTCTGGCTGCTCTGTGAGGAACAGGCTGAGGGAAACAGAGTTAGAAGCTGGAAACCCAGTGAGCAGCGACTATAATAGTCCAAGCTGGAGGGCATGATGCCTGGACCAGAGTGGGGGCAGCAGAGGAGGTGAGAAGTGACTGGATTGTGGACAGACTTTGAAGATGGAGTTAATTGGATCTGTTGCTAGATCAGTTGTGGGGTGTGAGAAGAGGAGGGGAGTCAAGATTGACCCCAAAGATTTACTATCAACTGAGATGGGTAAGACTGTGGTGGGAGTTTGGCGGGTGGAATTAGGAGCTCAGTTTTGGACCACTGAATTTGAGATACTCTAGACATCTGGATGACAGTGTTCAATAGGGATTGGGTATTTGACACTAGAATTAGTGTTGGCGTTCACTGCACGTTTCTTTCTTTTCTTTTCTTTTCTTTTTTTAATATATTGTTTTGGCAGTGCCAGGCAGCGTGGGGGATCCTAGTTCCCCGACCAGGGATCGAACTCGTGCCCCCTGCGCTGGAAGCGCTGGGTCTTAACCACTGGACGGCCAGGGAAGTCCCACTGCATGTTTCTTGAATAATTAAAGTCAGAACTGAATCCGAATCCAGGGTCTCAGTTTCTCCCTCCAGAAAATGGGGCCAGTAATACCATTGTCATGAGGCTGGGAAATTCCTGGGCAACACAGGGCAGGATTGCACATCTGGAAACTAAGGTTATGCGTAGGGTGGAAAGGTCCGCAACTGGGAAGAGAAATGGAGGTTACGCTCCGTTCAGTTAGTGTCCCCCTGTCCGTCTCCCCCGCCCCCAGCCTCTGGCTGCTGTCGGAGGGAGGGAGGGGAGACTGGGTTGTCACCCTGTCTTTCCCCGCTCTAAGCTGCGTTTCCTCCTCGGGGGCTGCCCGGGCCAGAACTGCTGATGGAAACCAGCTGCGGAAGGCGCCGAGGTTCGGCGTACGCCCAGGCCCCTCCCCGGCGCCGGCCGACCCCGCTAAGGGAGGGGGACGGGGGCGCCCTAACTCCCCTCCGCTCTTCCGCAGCCGGGCCCGGGGCCCTGGCACGTCCGGCGCGCCTGATGCTTTCCAGATGTGAGCCTGGTTCCCCTCCCCCATCTGGCCCCGTTGCTCCCGCGGGGTAGGAGGGAGGGGAGCTACAGTCCGATACCCCCCTATCAAATCGCTACCAGGGACCCCGGCCCGTATCCGCTCCCGGCAGGTCTCGTTTCCCTGTTCAAGCGGTAAAAACCGAATTGGGATGGGGTGAGTGCAGTAGAGACGAGGCTCTCCCCCACCTCCACCTCTTCCCCGGGCTCTGCCTCAGCCCCTCCCGCAGCCCACTTGGGCGACACGCCGCACCCAGGCCACGCCCCTACCGACCCGCCCTCCGAACACTCCCCTTATAAACCCCGCCCCGAACCACCACGCCCCCTTGGCTGCCCGGAGGTCAGGCCCCGAGGTCAGGTCCCTCGGACGCGCCTCCGCCTTCAGGTCCCCTGCGGAGGGCGCGGTCTGAGTTTTCTGTCTCTCTACCCCGCTCTGTTTTGTGTTTCTGGGTGTCTGTGTTTCTCGGTCACTATTTCTGTCTCTGTACTTTTCTGTGTGTGTCTCCTGTACCCTGTACGTCTCTATGTCTGTCTCTCTCTGCAACCCTCTGCCTGTCTCTGTCTTAGTCCCTAGGTCTCTATCTCTCCAAATTTCCGTCTCTGTGTCCCTATCTCTCTCTGCCTCTGTCTCTCCCTGCGTCTCTCTCTCCCTCTCTGAATTTCTGTGTCCCAGTCCATCTTCAATGATCTCCCTCTAGCTCCCTCCACCTTTCTGTGTCTCTTTCCCACGTCTGCATGCCTAGCCGGACAGCGGGGGCGCCTTGCCCTCAGGGTTTCCACAGCCGCCTACGGCTTTGGCGCCGGCAGGGTGGGCAGCTCGGCGGGCCGCGGGCGCCCCCGTGTGGCCCGCAGGGGGCTGTAAGGAGAGGACAGCAGGCAGAGTGCGCGCGCCCGCATGGGTGTGCCTGGTGCAGAACACTGTGGCCGCCCGTGGGTGACACCGGGAGGTAGTGTGTGACGCCAAGAGACTCACTGTGTGAGTGTGTACTACTTGAGATCGCGCGTGACGCCAGAGGTTGTGTGTGGCTGTGTGACCTTGTGAGATTTTCTGTGACAACCAGAAACAGAGTGTGACTGTGTGAAATCGTGTTACACCGAGACGTTGTGTGTGACAGTGTATGTGAGGTGACCGAGATGACCTATAGGTGACTGCGTGTGACACCGTGAGGTTGGGTGTCCCTGAGACACTATTTGGGGGATGTTTGTGGCATCGAGAAACCATACGTGAGCAAGAGATCGTGTGTGACACTGTGCAACATGGTGAGGACAGGAGAGTTGTGTGTGTCACACGGGCAGATGGTGTGTGAGAATGAATGGGTGTGATCCACCAGGTAATGATGTGAGAAGCAGTGTGAGAGGCGCCGGGGGCGGGGGAGCTGGGTGAGAGAGTGACCATGTGAGTGTGAGACAGGATGTTTCAGCCACACTGATGACGTATGAGAAGCTGGGTGGGACTGTGTGTAACACGGATCATGTGGGACCCTGAGACTGGCCCAGTGTCATGACAGTGCATTAGAGCGTGTTCAACCGTCCTGGGCACTCAGATGGGTGTACGAGAGAAACCTCGTGTGTGTAAGTGTACGTGTGTGACACCAGGAGATTGCGGTGTGAGGGCGACAGCTGTGTGTGACACACTGTGTAAGGCTCGGCATGACATCTTGAGAGATTGTGTGCGATCCTGTGCGGAGCTGTGTGTGTATGCTTGACACTCTCGAGTTGTGTAAGATGTCACCAGTGAGGATGGGCCAGACTCGGAGAGCCTGTGAGGGACCGTGTGACATTTTGAGAGGCTGTGTGACTGTGGCGCTCTGGGAGGTTGTGTGTTGAGCACAGCTGGTTCAGGAGACCGTGTGCAGCACCGTGTGACACAGCGTGATATTGTTCATTTCTCTGCCAGGGACGGTGAGTGTGAGTCTGCTTGCTGAGAGGGGTCATCTGGGATGGGGTGGCACTGAGGTGGGGGATGTGACAGGGTGGCAGAGCATATGTAATGGAGTGAGAGGCTGTGTGGGACCCACAGGAGAGATTTGTGTGACTGTGGAATAAATGCAGCAGAGCATGAGGCATATCTTGAGAGACTGTCTTTACCTGTGAGTGTGTGTGTGTGTGTGTGAGCGTGTGTGTGTGTGAGAGAGAGAGAGAGAGACAGAGACAGAGATTGAGAGGGGAGACTGCAAGAGAGATAGAGGGAGAGAGAGAGGCACAGAAACACAAAGACAAAGAGGGGGACGGACAGACATAACAAGAGGACCCAGAGAGACGGAGGCGAGGCAGCGAGGGCGAAGGGGATGGTGGTGGCAGTGGCAGGAGGAGGCGGGTCCTCAGAGACTGTGCCCCAGGAGAGGGGGCGGGGCGGGGCTGAGGGGGGACCGAGACGCTGCTTCCCAGCCTCTGCCACCCGCCCGCCATCCCGGCCCTGAGCAGCAACAGGTAGGAGGCTCCGGTCTCGGCCCCGCCAGCTAGTTCCTCTGCCTGGGAATGAATGGATGCGTGAGTGAATGAATGACTTTACACTTCTGCATCTCCATCAGCCCTTCTCTCCCTCTGTCCCTCCATGTGCCCCTCTCTGTCCCCTTTCGTCACTCCATCTCTCCTCCTGCCCTTCCACTTCCTTCTCTCTGTCCCCCTGCCCCTTCTCTCCTCTGTCCCTTTATCTCCTCTGTGCCTCTCTCTCTCCTCGCTGTCCCTCCCTCTACCGCTCCATTTGTCCCTCTCTCTCCTCTCCCACTCCATCACTCCATCCCTCCCCAACCCTTCCATCTCCCCTTCTCTATCCTCCCTCGGCCCCCTCGTCCCCTCTGTGCTTCCCTCCCCCTGTATCACTCTGTCCCTTTCTTTACCCCTCTATTTGTCTCCCTCTTTTGCTGCTCCCTCCATCACTCCGTCCCTCTCCATCTCTCCATCTTTCTATCCCTCCTCAGTCTCTTTATTCCCCCCTGTGCCTCAGACTCTGCCTCTGTCATTTTGTCTCTTCCTCTGCCCCTCTGTTTGTCCCTCTTTCCATCCTTTCTGCCCCTCTCCCAGTCATGGCTGGGTTGCCCCCCCTCTCCAGCCCTCTCTCCGGCTGCTAATGAGCAAGAGAAGCCTTTGAGGTGGCCAGAGCTGGGGTGAGGGGGGCTCCCCGAGGGGGGCGGAGGGGGCAGCTGCTGCGAAGGCCCTAATGAGGCCCCCTCTGGGCCCCTCCCACCGTGATCTTAATTCCCCCTTCTCCCTGGAGCCACCGCTAATTGGCCTGGGGAGGGACCCCTCCTGGCTCATGCTGTATCCCCGGGAGGTGAAGACACCTGGATCCCTGGATCTTGATCCAACACCTGTGGCCCTGTCCTTCTGTCCCTCCCTCCACCTGCCTCTCAGCCTCCCATCTGTGCTTCCCTCCCGGCTTCCTTCTCCTCTCTCTGTTCCTCCCTCCACCTGACTCTAGGTACCCCATCCGTGCACCCCTCCATCCCTCCACTTGCCCCTCTCCTCTCTGTTCATCTGTCCCTCTTTCGGCCGGCTTCTTGGTCCCCCATCTGCGCAGATCTTCATCTCTCCCCTTTTCTTCTGTTTTCCTGTCCCTTCCTCCACCTTCCTCTGGGCACCCCTTTCGTGCGCCCTTCCACGCACGCCCCTGTTACTGGGTCCCATCACCACCGCCATCCCTATCTGGGGACCCAGCTTTGCCCTAGCCTGCCCCTCCGCCCCGACTCCCGCCGGCTTTTAACCCTGTCCCCGCCGCAGCCATGTCCAACAACATGGCCAAGATAGCGGAGGCCCGGAAGACGGTGGAACAGCTGAAGCTGGAGGTGAACATCGACCGTATGAAGGTGCTGGGTCGGGGTGGGGAGGAAGGCGGGGGCTCCGGGGCTGGGGTTTGGACCGGTCAGTGTTGGGAGTGGGGCCGGGAGCCGTGTAGAGATCCCCTTCGGAACCGGACAGAACCCGCGGAGGGGGCCTAGGCAAGGGGGCGGAGCCCAATAAGGGACGTGGCCAGAGCTAAGGCGGGGCCCAAGGGCGGGCCCGGGTAATGGGAGCGGTCCGGACAAGGGGGCGGGGTCTGATAAGGGGCGGGCCTGACCCGAGGAGGGGCCCAGGCAAAGGGCGGGGCGGGGCGTGAACATCTCCACCCGGGTGCCCGCAGGTGTCACAGGCGGCGGCCGAACTCCTGGCCTTCTGCGAGACTCATGCCAAAGACGACCCGTTGGTGACGCCGGTACCCGCCGCAGAGAACCCCTTCCGCGACAAGCGCCTCTTCTGCGTCCTGCTCTGAGCCCTCCCGACAGCTTACCCTCCCCTGTCAAAGTATGAATCCAATAAACGTGGTGACTGTGGTGGTGCCTGTGCTTTCGGGGAAACTGAGGCACGCGCAGAGCTTGGGGCCACCGTAGGGGAGCCGGTGTCCCGTCTCACCCCTTCTGAGTGTGTGTGGAGTGTCTGGCGGGGCGTGAGGTTATGCGGGGTTTGTGGATGCGGAGGGGTTAGGGGAGGAAATGAGCGCTCCTGGCTCTGGCCTCCACAGAGTGTTCCGCGATTCTGAATTTATTTAATCGACCCAGCAGCCTCAGAAAGCAGCTGGCTACTTGTATGACACCCATTTTACAGATGAGGAAACTGAGCCAAAGGTGGCTAGGAGATAATGGGGTGAAGACTGGACTCCAGCGCTACCTGAACCTCTCAGCTGGCCTCTCTTCTCTCCTCCCTCCTGAGTTGGAGGTTCTTAGAATCCCCAGTGTCCACCTTTCTCAACCCCTGAATGATTCCACCCCCTTTTTCCACATCTGGTTAGTCCCTGACACAGGCCCCCCTCTCCTTAAGCACTGAACTTTTCCCTGTTCATTTATTCATTATTCCAAACACTCCTGGCCCTGTGCTGGTTGAAACTGGGGACACGGTCATGACTGAGACAGTCCTGGCCCTGGGCTTCTGGGGCTCAGAATCCAGTGGGAGAGACAGACCTGTCCCCAGATAGTGATGATTCAGAGTGGGCAAGGCTGGGATGGGGGAATTCAGAGGGAATGCCTGACTCAGCTTGAAGGTCAGGGAGGGCTTCCTGGAGGAGGGAACATCTGAGCTGGGACATGGTGATAATAAAACTTGGGGACCGAGGGAACTTCCCTAGCGGTCCTGTGGTTAGGACTCTGTGCTTCCACTGCAGGGGTCACGGGTTCGATCCCTCGTCGGGGGGAACTAAGATCCCGCATGCCACAGGGTGTGGCCAAAACAACCCCCGGAAAAACAAACACAAAAACTTGGGGACCCAGAGAAGAGAGATGTGTGGCTACGGGAGACAAATTAATGTATGCATTCCTCCCGATTTCCTTTGTTCTGGACACAGGTGACTGTGACAGCCCTGGTTCCTGTCCTGTGTTTACCACTTCACACATTGGTGGTCTGCAGGACCTATATAGCCTGCAGTTAGATAGGAGTACTTCACATAAAAGTCCATATTTCTGGCTTCTTCCATTTGGAAGGGCTGGTGACCTCAGACCTGCACAACTCTGCAGGGTGACCAGAGGCTATGAGATGGGCCCTGGGCCTTCTAGTTTGCCAAAGTCCCCACCATACCCCATTGTCTCCCAGTTAAGGAGGCTGAGAGTCAGTTACTATTTATCACAGAGCCCGTGCCGAGGGCTTCTTACAGAGGAATGAAGAGAAAGGTAAAACATCTTGAACCCATGTCTCTGTTGAAAATAAAGAAATGCAGACTGGACTTCCCTGGTGGTACAGTGGTTAAGAATCCACCTGCCGATGCAGGGGACATGCATTCCAGCCCTGGTCCAGGAAAATCCCACGTGCCGCGGAGCAGCAACTAAGCCCGTGCGCCACAACTACTGAGCCTGTGCTTACTAGAGCCCGCGAGACACAACTACTGAGCCCGCGTGCCACTGAAGCCCCCGCGCCTAGAGCCTGTGCTCCGCAACGAGAGGAGCCACCGCAATGAGAAGCCCGTGCACCGCAACGAAGAGTGGCCCCCGCTCGCCGCAACTAGAGAAAGCCCAAGTGCAACAACAAAGACCCAACGCAGCCAACAATAAACAAATAAATTTTAAAAAAAGAAAAAAAGAAATGCAGACTGGGTGACCTGTGGGTTTGGTTAATTATTTTACCTGGTTGGTCCAAGGGCCACTGAGTTTGCAACCTCTCCCCTCTCCTCACTCTCTCATCTTGAGACTGCACCCTGGATCTGGATGAAGGTGGCTCACTGGGCCTCCGCTGCCCAGAGAGGGACTGTGCCTGTGTCTGGCAAGTGCTCCATTATTCACATTGGATTAGGGTCCCCTGGGTCCCAACTCTGAGCTTCCTGTTGAATTGAGGCAAGAGAAGCTGTAATTATATCTCCCTCCTGTCTCCTACCTCTCAGCCGGCTCCGGTCTGGTTGCATCATGTCTGTGGGAGCCCCGGGGGAGATGGGGGACAGAGAGAGCCAAGGATGAGCTCAGGGTGGGGAGTGGGGGGAGGAGGGATGCTGGGAGGGAAGTTGCCAGAAGGATTCTGGAATTTCACAGACCCAGCATCCTTGCATCTTAGAACCCGAAATGCAAAGGAGTCTAGAATCCCAGGAACTTGGAGGGCTGGGATTCTGGAGTCTTTGACCAGTGCGGGGCCAGGATGCTGGGGTCCAGCGCCCTTGTCGGGCTAGGATTCCAGAGCTCGGCACTTCAGGAGTGTAAGGATTTCTTGAGCCTGGACTGTTGGGATTTAGGTCCTTTGAGCCCTGGAATCTTGGAACTGATCTGGGGGAATGGAAGCTGGGGAGAAGCAAGTGGGGCTGGCTGACCTGGTGGGGGGCCGGGAGTGGGAGGAAATGTCTGTCTGGAGAAGGAGGGGGGCTGGGTGAGCCTGCACCCAGACTGAGGCTGGGAGGGAGGAGAAGCCAGAAGGGAGACGCCAGAGCAGGTCCTGGGTGACCAGCCTGCAAACCAGATAATGTCATTAGCGGGTAGGACTCCGTAGCACCTGCCTCTGGTTACCCACTGCTCTATCCTGCCACCCCCAGCTCTGAAGTCAGCTCTGGGGTCAGGCCCAGGCTGGAGGCAGAGCCAGGCCAAGAGGCAGAGAGGTGAAGGCCTGGGGTAGTGCTTGCGCCCAGCAGTTCTCTCCCATTTCACCCCAAACCCCAGGGCTGGGGGCTGCCCCACCCAGCTGTCCTCCTTCCACACCCCACCCATGTGCTTGGCACTGAGGGGCCGGGGGTAAGGGGTGGGACAACCCAGAGCCAGAAGGATCCAGAATCACGGCCATCACTTACTGGGAGTCTGGTTTCACAAGCCCCATCTCCCGTAATTCTCACGGTAGCCCCCAAAAGACTCTGTTTACCCCCATTTTACAGACATGGAAGAGCGGCATGGAGAAGTGATGTTACCTGGTCAGTCGGGGTTTGAGGATGGAGTGGGAGAAGTCGATGGATGACTTCAGGAGGTGCTGGAGGGGTTCAAAGGGGGCCTTGAAGGACAGAAGTGAGGGGACCTCAGGTGAGGCGCACGGCCCAGGCAAAGGTGGGAAAGGAGCGACAGAGCAGGGACACCAGGAGCCAGAGAGGGAAACAGCGGCCAGTAGGTAGGCAAGGACCCACTGGTGGTGGAGAAAAGGGCGGTGGGCAGAGAAAATTGGCCTCTAGCTGGGGCGGCTGGGACCTGCTAAGGAAGGATGGGTCAGGATGGACACACAGCGGCTTCTCACAGCAGTGAGCGGGCACAGGCGACAGGCGGGCCTGGCAGGCATGAGCAGCTGGTGGCGTGTGTGTGGGGTACGCGGTGAGGCCAGCTTCCTCCCAGGGCAGGACCAGAAGGACGGAAACCAGGGAGCCAGGAGAGGGTCGGGCGCAGGGTGGGCTGGCATCTTAGGTCAGGCAGGCCTGGGCAGGCAGCAGGAGGCGCTGGCCGGCAGGTGTGGAAGAGCCCATCCGGGTCCCATTTCCTGGCCTGGTTGGTGCCTGCCCCCTTGAGCACACCCACCCAGATGGA
The DNA here is from genome assembly GCF_003676395.1 of Aethalodelphis obliquidens. Taxonomy (NCBI): domain Eukaryota; kingdom Metazoa; phylum Chordata; class Mammalia; order Artiodactyla; family Delphinidae; genus Aethalodelphis; species Aethalodelphis obliquidens. Next base: position 12,233,074 of record NW_020837987.1, on the reverse strand, counting down.
ATGACTCAGCTGAGGGCCTGCCCAGGCTCCAGCTATGACCTTCCTCTCCCATCACTTGTTGCACGCCACTTGGGACCGCGCCCCCATCAGATGGTGCCCTCTGAGGCCCTCTGCGCCCCCAGCCCTTGACCCACGGTGAGTGGGTTAGGGTTCGCTGAATAACAACACCAACGGTAGCTGTTTGAGGACTTCCTAGAGGCAGGCAGGGTGAACTCCGTCTCTAACCTTCCAACAACATCCCAAGGGCATGGCAGCCATGTGATGACGAACATCGAGGCTTAGAGACCCACGTGGGCCAACACAGCCATAAAGAAACAGGTGGGCCCCAATAAACAGACACGCGTGGACGCACCAGTAGACACAGATGCACAAAGAGACCTTAGAGGAAAGAATGCCCTCCACTCACACACACACACACACACACACACACACACACACACACACACACCACACTCACTATGCTGACACGATGCTCACTTAGGTCACACAAACCCACACATGAAATTCACACACCCACAGTCCCTAGCACACCCCCTCCCAGGTACCCGTTCTTCCCCCGCTCCCAGTGCTGTGCGTCCATTTCCAGTTGTCTCTGGGCTGTCCTCTCTCTTCTGTGGCGCTGTCCCAGGGTCCCTCTGGGGAGGCCTGACTTGTGGCAGGGGGAGGGTGCTGACTCACCCATCCAGAGCAGTTCCTTCCCACAGCTCTTCCCGCCCCCGAAGTCACCCCACCCCCAGCCCAGCCCAGCTGGGGTGACCTCTCACCCCAGGGCACCCGGGTGGAAGGGGAACGCTTTGTGCCCTTGTCGTGGCGTGAGCGTGTCCAACACTGGCATGGACCCCAGGGACCCTTAGTCCTCTCCTTAGGAGTGAGTTACAGTTGCCACCTCTCCTGCCTGCTCTGGAGCACAGAACTGATGCCAGGGTCGCCAGGGCTCCCGGCCCCCAGCGGCAAAGGTGGGGAAACTGAGGCCTGGGGGAGGCGCCTGTCTGAGGCCCCGATGGGCATGGGAGCAGCGTGGACTTCCTGAACGTTCAGCAGTGCCTGGTGGGGGCAGGAAGCCAGTAGGAGGGAAGTTCCAGGAACCAGAGCTCCACCCCCACCTCCCCTGGCACTCCTGCAACATCCCTGATGCAGAGACAGGACGCGAGCCTGCCAGGCATCATCCTTCATTAATATGATAGAACTTCCTGAGTTCCCTCTGCTCCGCCTGGGATCGCAGAGAGTGAGGGCGGTACCACGTGGCCAGGATGCCTGAGACACACACACACAGGCACCCTCAGAGTGGGGCTGAAGGGTCCTTCTCGGAGCCCCTGGTGTGGCTGGAGCTGGGGCATCCATCCTGGCGGAAGCTGGGGGTACCAGCTGGGCATGGGTGATAGGGAGATGGAGGAGGGGGAGGGGGAGGGGATTGCGGTCACGGAAGCAGGGGTGGCATGGCGACGGAGAGGGGAAGTCTGTAGCTGCCCAACGTCCAGTCCTTGGGGTCAGGACCATCCTTCCTGGCCTTGGCTGGGATACGGTATGTACACAGGCTCTCTCCTTGTTACAAAGGGGGGTCTGGGATGGGCCACTGGCCATGGTTGGCCACCAGGCCCATGAAGCCCATTGTACAGATTAAGAAACTGAGGTCCACTGGCTTCTCATCCTGGCCTGGGACTATCCCATAGCAAGGGGGTGGTCGAACTGGGACAGAAACTCCAGTCAAATGGAGTGAGAGCTTGAATTTGTCATCTCTGCACTTAAACTGACTCCCTGAAAAATAAGAGGTGTCTGAGAAGGTCTCTGAGGTCCCATGTGGCCCTTAGGGGTTGGGAGGCTGCATGGAAAGCCACAGGCTCAGTGGCAACAGGGACTGGTGACCGCTGTGCTGGCGTCTGGGACACACAGGCTGCTCACACTGGCTGGAGGGTGGCGGCTCTGCGCTGGTGGTGTGTTTGTAGAGGAGTGGGAGGAATTAAGGAACAGCAGTGCTGGAGCCCTGGACGGCTGTCTGTGGCTAAAATATTATTCTTTGAAGTCAAGGTCACCAGAGCTTGGCCTGAGGCCTGGGAGTGCTAGCGTGAGAGGCAAGAGGGCAGGAGGGTGCTCCCCTTTGATGCTGAGCAGTGGAAATCCTGGCGGGATGGGGTGGGGGCCGGTCCCGTACCAGCAGATGCCAAGTCTCTCCCCCCCCACCCCCCACCCCCCCAGGGCTCATGGAAGGAGTGAACTGTGTCCAGGGAAAAGCAAGCTCAGCTGTGCCTGGAAAACACTACATCAGGCAGGAATTTCCTGGTCATTTCTCAATCCTTGGGCAATGTTCTAACCCCGTGGGGCCTGAGCCCAGAATAGATGCCAGAAGCCACCCCAGACAGCCTTGCAGACTGGTCGGCTGTGCCCCTCAGGTCCCGCCCGGGTCCCTGCTGGCAAGCTCCCAACTCCAGGGTGATGATGACTCGGGTGATCCCCACCCGGCCAGCGCTGGGAAGGGAAGAACGCTGGCAGAGTCCTGAGTGTGCGAGGTGGCAGGTGGCTCGGTGATGGGGACCGTGAGGGGACGCAGGGAGGGGGAGGGGGAGGCGGGAGATGGATGTCTTGGGGAGAGGGCATGGAGGGAGCGTGCCAGGGAAGGCGGACGGACGCCAGGGCCCTCTGGGGAAAGCAGAGGCGGGGGAACGTGGGACAGAGAGAGGAAATGAAAAAGCCGGGGTGAGCAGGCAAGATGAGTAGAAAGGGAGGGAGGAGGGAGGGGAGGAGGGAGAAGCTGACACTCGGAGAGGGACCCAGCGAGCACGACCCCGGAGAAGGAGCGAGGGGACAGAGGAGGAGCTGAGAGAGACCGCAGGCAGTGAGGAGGGGCTGGGAAAGCAGAAACGCGGAGAAGGGAATAGACGGCTGTCAGGAGAGAGGGAGGGAGGGAGGGAGGCAGAGGGGGTGGACCAGGGAGGAGA